>NW_027507764.1:504744616-505212116 GCF_037356315.1 Lithobates pipiens | reverse complement strand
TATATATATATATATATATATATATATATATATATATATATATATATATATATATAGTATATAAAGAACTATATTATTATCAATAATATTATTATTATTTTTCTTAGTAGTAGTAGTATTTTAATTCTAAATACATTTTTAAGAAGAACTGCTATTCTGTCAATTAAGCCAATTTTAACACTGCACACAGGAGGTCATTTTCTAGAGAGGCAAATGTCGCCAACCTGTGCCGCTGCGAAGTCAATTGAAGTTCAGGTGATTAGCAAGACACAGGTACAAAGCCAGCGCCTCCCTGGATTTATTTGGACATTGCAACAAAGCGCTAACTAATCTAATTTATTGTAATTATCATGCTTAATCGTTAACCCTTGCTGTGCTTTTTTTTTAGGCGATTGCAAAGGGCTGCAGGATTCCACAGTGACTGCAATCCACATTTTGCAATGTCTGGAACAGTGTTAATTAGATACATTATAGCAAATTGAAAAAGGAGGACTCCATGTGGGGGATTTACTAAAACTGGAGAGTGCAAAATCTGGTGCAGCTGTGCATGGCGTGCATCAGCTTTCAAGTTGTATTGTAAAATTTAATTGAACAAGCCGACGTTAGAAGCTGATTGGCTACAATGCACCAGATTTTGCACTCTCCAGTTTTAGTAAATCAGCCCCTATTTTTTTCTTATTTTACATATAGTAGTAAATGGTACTAGCACCAGATTCTGTGTGCTCCAGTTATAGTAAACCAACCCCATTTTTTTATTTTACATAGAGAAGTAAATAACACTAGCACCAGATTAGGAGTGCTCCAGTTTTAGTACAGGCATACCCCACTTTTAAGTAGGTAATGGGGTTTATTTACTAAAGCTGGAAAGTGCAAAATCAGACTCACTTCTGCATAGAAACCAATGAGCTTCTAACCCCAGCTAGTTCAATTAAGCTTTGGTAATAAAAACCTGGAAGCGCATTGGTTTCTATGCAGAAGTGAGCCTGATTTTGCACTTTTCAGCTTTAGTAAATAAACCGCATTGTGTACTTAAAAGTGGGGTATGCCTGTATATCAACCCCTAATTTTTTTTATCTTACATAGAGAAATAAATTATACTAGCACCAGATTCTGAGTGCTCCAGTTTTAGTAAATTAACCCCTCTTTTTTATTTTGCATACAGTAATACATGATACTAGCACCAGATTACGAGTGCTTCAGTTTTAGTAAAGCAAACCCCTTTTTGTAATTATTACAGGCATACCCCACTTTTAAGTACACAATGAGGTTTATTTACTAAAGCTAGAAAGTGAAAAATCAGGCTTAATACTGCATAGAAACCAATGAGCTTCCAGGTTTTATTACCAAAGCTTAATTGAACAATCTGGGGTTAGAAGCTTATTGGTTTCTATGCAGAAGTGAGCCTGATTTTGCACTTTCTAGCTTTAGTAAATAAACCATATTGTGTACTTAAAAGTGGGGTATACCTGTATTATTATTGTACATACAGAAGTAAATGTTACTATCCCCACATTCTGAATGCTTCGGTTTTAGTAAACCAACCCCCTTTTTATTATTATTATTTTACATACAGAAGTTTATGGTACTAGCCCCAGATTCTGAGTGCTCCAGTTTTAGTAAGTGGCCCCTCTTGCAAGCAGCCTGGCTATAAGTGCATTGCTCCAGATTTGCTCCAGAGCCCCCTAATCATTTCTCTTTCTGATGCACTTGATAATAAATTGCATGCTCGTTTCAGCAGAGTGAAGTATGTTGGTGTAATCAGAGCATGTCATGTTCTTTCCTTCCCTCCCACACACACACTGGAGCTCGCAGAGCCTCATCATTCCCAGTCACTAGTGACTTACCTACCACAGCTTGCAGCTCCCCACAGCTCCTTCACTGCACAATCTCCAAATCAGATCCTAAGTCTCTCTGCCTTGGCATTTAGATCCACGCATTTGGTCCACCACGTGAAGTCAGTATAAGTCCTCCATGTGTTAGCCCTAGAAGAAGGCTCAGGCTTGGGGTTGCAGGAGTTGTGTGCTGTGCAGTGAGTCAGATGAAAGTTTGGGAAGTCAGTCCTGGAAGGCTTGTAGTTGCAGCAGTCCTGTGCTCACTGATCCCCCCCTCTCTCTGCTCTCTTCTGCTTTCACTCTTCCTAAGTTTGGGGCAAGTCTGAGATCAGCCTGGAAGATCCATCACATTTCAGCCCTGAGTGGCTTTGCTCACTGAGCCACGCCCTCCAGCTGCAAACATCTCCCCGGCTACTCCCACTTGTAGAGCGTTCACAAGTTGTAACATTCTGTCCCCGCCCCTAGTACAAGCGCTGGACACGCCCCCCTTCCACTCTGCAGCTTCTCTAATGGCCCGTTGTGTTTACTTCTGTTTGGATAGCAACTGGATCTTAAAGGGACCGTTCCCTCTTTTTTCTCTCACCGCACAACCTAAAGTGGCCTTTGCATTGGGAAGTACACCTCCCCACTGGTAGAAAAAAAAATCCCCCTTCTCAATAACACCGATCACTAGTTGGCTGGCTATTTATAACCGATTCTGTGCCATGCCAACTATAATATCAGAGAAGGGAGTATATTTTGAGAAGGATGTTTTATGGAGTGCTGGGTTCGGAATGACTTTTAGTTCCTTGGAGTCAAAACATTAAACTGGAGGTCTGTAATTTTTCACTTCTTTATTAGATAGAGGTCAATTTCGTGCTTTGTGAGTTGGTGCCCTTAGACCAGCTACTATCAGTGATCGGATTCCATTGCAACTTCCATCAGGAATTTTTTTTAATTATTATTATTTTTTTCATTTTTTTGGGGGTAGCCTATTCCATAAATGCATGGTCAGCCTCCCCACAATCATAGTAATAGTCAGCCTCCCCACAATAGTAGTAATAGTCAGCCTCCCTACAATCATAGATATAGTCAGCCTCCCCACAATAGTAGTAATAGTCAGCCTCCCTACAATCATAGATATAGTCAGCCTCCCTACAATCATAGATATAGTCAGCCTCCCCGCAATAGTAGTAATAGTCAGCCTCCCTACAATCATAGATATAGTCAGCCTCCCCACAATAGTAGTAATAGTCAGCCTCCCTACAATCATAGTAATAGTCAGCCTCCCCACAATAGTAGTAATAGTCAGCCTCCCTACAATCATAGATATAGTCAGCCTCCCCACAATAGTAGTAATAGTCAGCCTCCCTACAATCATAGATATAGTCAGCCTCCCTACAATCATAGATATAGTCAGCCTCCCCGCAATAGTAGTAATAGTCAGCCTCCCTACAATCATAGATATAGTCAGCCTCCCCACAATAGTAGTAATAGTCAGCCTCCCTACAATCACAGATATAGTCAGCCTCCCCACAATCATAGTAATAGTCAGCCTCCCCACAAGCAAAGTAATAGTCAGCCTCCCTACAATCATAGTAATAGTCAGCCTCCCTACAATCATAGTGATAGTCAGCCTCCCTACAATCATAGTAATAGTCAGCCTCCCCACAATCATAGATATAGTCAGCATCCCCACAATAATAGTAATAGTCAGCATCCCCACAATCATAGTAATAGTCAGCATCCCCACAATCATATAGTCAGCCTCCCCACAATCAGAGTAATAGTCAGCATCCCCACAATCATAGTAATAGTCAGCCTCCCTACAATCACAGTAATAGTCAGCCTCCCCACAATCATATAGTCAGCCTCCCCACAATCATAATAATAGTCAGCCTCCCCAGAATCGTAGTAATAGTCAGCCTCCCCACAATCATAATACTAGTCAGTCTCCCCACAATTATAGATTTAGTCAGCCTCCCCACAATCATAATAATAGTTAGCCTCCCCACAATCATAGTAAGCAGATAGAGGGAGCAGAGTAGACTGTTAAATAATACAATAAAACAAGCAGACCCCAGAGAATGGGAGGTGGGTTCATCACATTACACAACTAGTGCCAAAAATGAAGCTGATACATGCAATAACGACTACATGAGCAGCCCAGCAACAGCATCCACCGTTCCACTGAGCACTGCTCACATTGCTCATCACATCTTCCTCAATGATTCAGATTCAATTATTTTGTTTCCCCCTTTTTTATTGGTTGAACTAGATGGACTTGTGTCTTTTTTCAACCTGACTATGCAACTATGTAAGAAACGAAAACTGGATCACCTTTATATAAAATACGAAAAACAATACAAAAACTCACCTCTGATAGGGAGGTCGTTTTCTAATTGTCTAGGGAGCATTTTATTTTTAATTAATATGTAATATACTAACTTCAGATTAGGCAGATTTCTTCCCTAATTCTTTAGCAATAAATTGAATGCCCATCTTGACTTTTCCTGCAGCTATAGTTTACTATCAGGTATCAATGCAAACCCTCAGCCCTGATAGGGAGATCGTGTTCTAATAAATAGTGTGCATTTTATTTTGAATTAATATGCAATGTTCTAATTTCAGATTAGGCAGATTGGTTCCCTATTTCTATAGTAATAAATCGAATGCCCCTCTTGACTTTTCCTGCAGTTATAGTACAATTAGTTTACTATCTGGTATCAATACATTTACCTCTGATAGGGAAATGTGTTCTAATTTTCTAGGGAACATTTTATTTTTAATTGATATGCAGTGTACTACTTACTTCAGATTAGGCAGATTTAATCCTTAACTCTGTAGCAATAGATTGAATGCACCCTTGACTTTTTCTGCAGCTATAGTAAAATTAATTTCAGGTATCAATACAAACGCTCACCTCTGATAGGGAGAGTCTAATTTTCTAGGGAACATATTATTTTTAATTAATATGCAGTGTACTACTAGCTTCCGATCAGGCTGATTTGTATCCTAATTTTATTTCAATAAATTGAATGCCTCTTTTGAGTTTTCCTGCAGCTATAGTTTACTATCAGGTATCGTAAAACGAATTAAAACTTAATTTATTTTATTTTAAATAATAATTGAATGTCTACATAAGAAGGAGTTGTTTATAATGACAGTTACATAACATTTATATAATAATAATCATCATCATCATAATAATAATCACAACATTTACATAACATTTATATAATAACAATAATAATCACCGTCATCGTCATTATCGTCATCATCATCATCATAATAACATCAATTTACATAAAATGTACACTAAAAATTGCGTAAATATAAAAATAAATGAATCAAGCAATCACCTGTTTTGTATCCTTATAAAAGTAACATGAATTCATTGTAAAAATGATAATTATTTGATAAAAATCATGTTACAACGAACTTTGGGACATGCAACATTCTTAGCATTGTGTTGTTTATACACAACTAAAATGTTCGTAATTTGAATTATTTAGGCTTGGAAATGTTACATTTAACATTTTGCAATTTAGTTATTCACGGAAAAGTAATTATTCGGCAGCCAAACAGTTCTGATGGAACGACTTTATTACAAAGGGAATACAATTATTCGGTTGGTGAGTGATAATATATACAGATATATACATGAACTGGACTTGGCGCAATGTCTAAAAATGTCTATAATGTGTTTAGAGTGACGCAGAAACGTGCGATAACCATTTTCTATACAATGAATAAAAGGGGTTTGTAGTGATTAGTAATTTATAATAACTTTACATACGTTTTATGTACTGTGGTGTTCGCAGAGATCAAATGTACACAAGTAACATTATTATTATAATCTGCAATCCTCTAGATAATTAAAGATCTTCTCGGTTTAGAGTGAAGGGAACACATGTGGGGTGTCCATGTCCATAAATGTTGGGAAAGTATTGCAGAGAACTTGGTCGCATTGTTAACAATAATTGCACATTGTATTAAAGGATATAATAAGTAACCATCTTTTTTGTCGTGTCAACACACTCCATACACCAGCTTCATTCGCTTCTCTGGAGTGCAGAAAGAAATTCGTGGTCCCTGCATGGAGGAATCTGGGGAAACAATGTCCGAATGTCCTGCAGATGTCATTTGATTCGCACAAATTTTGATGTTTCTCTAAACCAAAGACAAGATTATTTGTCCCTTAATTATGTCACACAAGGGGCTTCTTTATTAAAAATAAAGCAGAGAAAACAATGTCAACTGGAGATGTTACATAGTATGTGAGGTTGAAAAAAGACACAAGTCCATCAAGTCCAACCTATGTGTGTGATTTTATGTCAGTATTTCCATGTATGTTGTGGTCCTTCACTATTTTACATAAAATGTGTCATTGACTATTTTACAAAAAGTGGATCTAACGATGAGTTGTTCCTCAATGGATGATTTATTTGCTTAATTTACAAGATTATAGCTGATTGGTTGCTATAGGCAACAACACCACCTTTGCTCCACGGTTTCTCTTCTCTATCTTGTAAGTCAACCTTATGGCATGATGAATTTTCCCCAGACCTCAGAGGAGGAACAGTAGGGTTGATTTACTAAAGGCAAAGGGACTGTGTACTTTGCAAAGGGAAGTTGCACTCTGCAAGTGCATTTATGCCAGAGCTCAGTAAATGAGCAGAAGCTCTGCTGATTTCAATCATCCAATCATGTGCAAGCAAAAATACTACTTTTTTTTATTCTCCTTGCATGTGATTGGGTACTCTTTACAAAGTGAAGCTTTACCTCATTTACTAAGCTCTGGAGCAACTGCATTGCAAAGTACACAGGGGTTGATTTACTAAAACTGGAGAGTGCAAGACCTGGTTCAACTATGCATAGATTGTCAGAGCTTAATTGAGCAAGGTGAAGTTAGAAGCTGATTGGCTACCATTTACAGCTGCAGCAGATTTTCCCCTCTCCAGATTTAGTAAATCAACTCCAGTGAAGGGAGATTGGCTTGTTTTGGCTACAACCTTATTTTTTTCCTGAAATTCAGATTATAATAAAACAACCAGATGAGCAAATCAGAATTAAAATAGAGAAAAATTGGGCAAAATTGAAGCTGATGACCATAGAGATCCAAGTTTATCTTTATTTCAGGGCAAAGGAACAAGGGAGTTTCTATGGGTAACTGTTCACTGTCACTATCACTGCTAGGATGGCAGTCAGATTATTAAGCATTGCACACTGAGCAGTCAACAGATTCATTCCAGAATTCCCCTGCTCTGTACACATACACAGTTTAGATTTGAGCTGTTCATGCAAAGGGTAAAAGTTATATGCCTGCAAATCCTCTCTTATGTGGGGGGATGATACATGAAAGCATGGATTTGTGCAGTACAATCTTTCATTTTTGCTCAGCAGAGAATATAGAGAGATCAAAGGCTGGGGCACTGTGCAGAGAGGAAAGCCTGGTGCTTGTGCTCAGTCTGTGTTGGGTTGCCCCCAACCCATCTTGATACTGCCATGGCATTGTTCCCTATGGAGGGGATCCTCTTTATTGTGCCCATATCACTGCATTTCCCTAGAAAGGTGCATTTCACACCCACAGCCTCCTGCTAGTAATCTTCCATAAATAGCTACATGTAGTTGTTCAAGACATATTGGAGGTGAGCAAATTAAACAAAGAAAACAAAAAAAGAATTGGGGATAGCTGGTGAAATGTGTTACAGTTGTCCCCACAATAGCATTATCACACTGGGGGGGCCTGGTGTCTACCCATCACTGAGAGTCCTCACTCTCATCAGGCCCCCAGTGTGATAGCCTATTGAGTGAGGGTCCTGTTCTGCACAGACACCACCCACAACAGCAGCTCAGCAGGGTCTTAATTCATATACAGTGGGGGAGATTGACTAAAACTGGTGCAGCTGTGCATAGTAGCCTATCAGCATCTAACTTCAGCTTGTTTAATAAAGTTTTGACAATAAAACCTACAAGCTGGTTGGTTGCTGTGCAGAGCTACACCAGATCCTGTGTGCACAAGATTTAGTAAATCTCACCCAGTGGCCCTGATGGTTAGATGAGTTTGGAAAAATAGAGAAGAATTGTAGCTAATGTCCTAATGTCTGTGCTTACCAGAATGCAGGCATACCCCACTTTTAAGTACACATTGAGGTTTATTTACTAAAGCTAGTGCAAAATCAGGCTCACTTCTGCATAGAAACCAATGAGCTTCCAGGTTTTATTACCAAAGCTTAATTGAACAAGCTGGGGTTAGAAGCTCATCGGTTTCTATGTAGAAGTGAACCCGATTTTTCACTTTTTAAGTTAGTAAATAAACCCCATTGTGTAAAAGTGGGGTAAGATTGTACATTGTAAAGGTAATATATAATTCTATTCATTTTTGGATAAGTCACCAGATAATGCAGCTAGGCATGTGTATGTATTATATACAGTGTGTATATATATATATATATATATATATATATATATATATATATATATATATATATATATATATATATTACACATAATGTATGTATATGCATGGGGGCTTTACTAAAACTGGTGTAGCTATGCATAGTAACCAATCAGCTTCTAGGTTTTATTGCCAAAGCTTAAGTGAACAAGCTGAAGTTAGCAGCTGATTGATTACTATGCACAGCTGCATCAGATTCTGTGTGCACCAGTTTTAGTAAATCTCCCCCAAAGTTTATATAGTTGTTCTTGTGCTTCCTACATAGTAGTGCAGCAGTACTTTGTTGCTCTTATGGTGAAAGTCTGTCTGCTTAGAACAATACACTTTGTAAATGCCAAACTATTCTTATTTCAGCAGCCCTTTAGCACTGAGTCTGACCTCACTTCCAACAACAGCAAGTATACAGTATACAGCAAGTATAGTAAAATGTGAAAGGTGTTTTAAATAAATGAAATGTTACAGTATTAATAAAGAATGGGTACTCAATGAAAAATTCCTTATCAAGGAGAATCCTGTCTGATTTTTCTGTATTTTGCATTATTTTTCTAGTATCTGCCTTGTAGGATTCACACTTTATATACACTTTCATACAATGAGCTGCACAAGTGTAAAGTACAGGCATACCCCACTTTTAAATACAGAATTGTCTTTATTTACTAAAGCTGGACAGTGCAAAATCAGGCTCACTTCTGCATAGAAACCAACCAGCTTCCAGGTTTTATTACCAAAGCTTAATTGAACAAACTGAGGTTATAAGCTCATTGGTTTCTACACAGAAGTGAGCCTTATTTTGCACTTTCCAACTTTAGTAAATAAAGCCAATTGTGTACTTAAAAGTGGGGTATGCCTGTAATCTATCAGCATACTGGAACCATTAACATGGGTCTCATTGAAGATCACCTGTCATAGTGAACTGCTGGATTGTGGGCTGGAACAGGTTAGTTTCCGACCTTGCAGCAACTGGTCACGTGATTCCTCTTAACTCATCTGAACTGAGGCGGTGTCACCCTCATTCTACATTTTTATTTCCTATAGGAGAAGATGTGTGGTTGTGATGAACAACCAGTCATTCTGCAGCCTTGATTTGTAAAAACAGATACAACTGTAATACTATTTAAAATAATAGAAATGCATTAATATTGTTATCACAAGCAAAAAATATAGATTAAAAAAAAGCAATAAATAAAGAAATAATAGAAAATCCACAGCATTTAAGACTTACCATACAGGATTTTATAGCATACTTTTTATACCATATTAAGCACACTGATCCTATATTATAATTGTAGTCTGTTATCATTTTATGTAGGGGAGATTTACTAAAACTGGTGCACACAGAATCTGGTGCAGCTGTACATAGTAACCAATCAGCCTCTAACTTCAGTTTTGTTCTTTTTTTTTTACAATAAAACCTAAAAGCTGATTGGTTACTGCGCACCAGATTCTGTGTGCACCAGTTTTAGTAAATCTCCCTCTGTGTTTCAAATACAGAAAAACAGCCCAACATTGCACCAAGCAATCTGCTCAGTTAACTGTCCTTGGCCAATGTTTCCATGTATTTGTTTATCTATGGAGGCTTTTTCCTCCCAGCAGTAACTAGATATACAGTAGAATGCAGGTCAGCACAATAAAGATCAATGGCTATCTATTAATCACACATGCTAAGTAGGGAGCGTGTTAGCTCCCCAGGAGGGTCACTTTCATTGTCTCATTCACAGGACACAGAGAACATTTCCTTTTGTTCACAAAGCATATATCCCAGCAGGTGGCTATTTACTAAGAGCAGTGTCAGGAGTGGGGAAAGTGTGTCTATTATAGGGAGCACTGCAGGGCTCTTATAACACACACATACTGCAATACAAACTACAGACAGGACACCTACTAATACCCAAAAGACAGCAGCTGATTTATGGAGGTGGAGAGATGTTGGCCATAATAACTAGCCACACTCAGTATGTCCTTTTAAAGTGCAAATCTCTTCCAACCACTTAGTATTTTCCTTACCATCAAACTTCTTTATGTTTTTACTGTCAGATATTTTCATTCCATTTCAGTACACACAAATCAAATAAGACATCCCAGTGTTACCTTATACAACCCACTACACAATGTATTAAAATTAGATTACTGAATAATACAGGCATACCCCACTTTTAAGTACACAATAGGGTTGATTTACTAAAGCTGGAAAGTGCAAAATCAGGTTCACTTCTGCATAGAAACCAATGAGCTTCTAACCCCAGCTTGTTCAATTAACCTCCCTGGCGGTATGATTATTTAGGATTTTAGGTGCTAAAAGCGGTACCATTATTTTGCATGAAAATTTGGCGTTTTATATTGTAGTCCTGCAATTCTTAGGAATAACTCTCTTAAATCTGTCCAAACCAGAGTCTAGCAGACATCCCGGGTATAATAAAGTTTGAAAAATGAAATCATAAATTATAATATAATAAATAATTATAAATAATTGTACCAAATAATAATATAACAATAATAAAAATTATTCAATAATGTAATCAAATCAAAAACACAGAAATTTTCTCAGTTGCAGAATTGTCACTGTCATTACTTTTCAGTATTTGATGACGAATCTCCCCACAAATCACTATCCCTCAATTCTGCGAGTGATTCCAATTTATTATCGCTGTTTTCTAGCTGGTCTAAAACCATTTTTGATGTAAAAGGACAGTTTTGGTTGCTATGGACAATCTCCAGTTTCCAGGCATAAAGAACAGTTTTTATTACATAAAACTGCATGCAGGACACTGGACAGACCACTAGGGACAACGGGGATGTGAAATATTTACATACAGCAATGTAATCTGTAAGATTACATTATACTGTATGTTTACTGTTTGTTTCACTTTTTGAATTTGGCGCCGATCTCCGTCCCCGTGCGTCGCAACGCTTGCAGGGCACGGAGATCGGCGATGTGATGCATCGAGCGAGACACGGCTCGCTCGTACAGCGGGGAGACAATGCTGGATCTGAGGGAGAAGGTGAGTAAACATCCTCCTGGATCCAGCGATGCAGTCCCGAGTCTGGCTCGGGGATACCGCTTTTGGTATGAAAATTCCACCCCGAGCCAGACTCGGGAATACCGTCAGGGGGGTTAAGCTTTAGTAATAAAGCCTGGAAGCTCATTGGTTTCTATGCAGAAGTGAGCCTGGATTTGCACTTTCCAGCTTTAGCAAATAAACCCCATTGCGTTCTTAAAAGTGGGGTATGCCTGTCCAATCATGTGTAGGTAAAATCCTGTTATTTATTCATATTCTTCTTATTATTATTATTCTTAACAACAACAACACTAATAATAATAATATAGTTGTATTTATGTTATATTATTATTTTTTTGTACATGATTGTGTATCCAAAGAGGAGACAGATTCACCCTATTTATTAAAGTTTTCTAAAGCCTATGGGGTTGATTATTAGATTGTAAGCTCTTCTGAGCAGGGCCCTCTTAATTCTCTTATTGTATTGTAACTGTATTGTCTCCTTTTATATTGTAAAGCGCTGCGTAAACTGTTGGCGCTATATAAATCCTGTATAATAATAATAATTTACTAAAACTGGAGCGTGCAAAATCTGGTTCAGCTTTGCATAGAAACCAATCAGCTTCCAGTTTTTTTTTTGTCAAAGCTTAATTGAAAAAGCGGAAGTTAGAGGTTGGTTTGCTACCATGCACAGCTCCAGTTTTAGGAAATCAATTCTAATGTCTTTCTTTTATTATTATTTTACATACAATAGTAAATGTAAATGACTCCTGTCAGTTTTTTTTTTGGTTTTGGATGATAGGGAAGCTTTTCACACACTTGCTGTGCTGTAGACTCAACCAGAAGTGAAAGGAGATCTCTCCAAGGAGAAGTAAATCCACATTTAGAAAGTTGTCAAGAAAACAAATGTCCCTGTTGGAATATTTTATTTATTTCAGGTACTTATATAGCACTGTCAATTTTCACAGCACTTTACATATACATTGTGCATCACATCGGTCCCTACCCTCAAGGAGCTTACACTCTAAGGTCCCTAACTCACACTCATACATACTAGGGAGAATTTTGACGGGATCCAATTAACCTACCAGCATGTCTTTGGAGTGTGGGAGGAGACCAGAGTACCCGGAGGAAACCCACGCAGGCACAGGGAGAACATGCAAACTCCAGGCAGGTGGTGTTGTGGTTAGGATTTTAACCAGCAGCCCTTCTTACTGCTGGGCAAAATTGCTATCCACTAAGACACTGTGCCGCCCATTTCACCACCTTTTCTGGTGGCAAAGTCAAACTTTGGATTTTCCCTACTCTCATTAGGAGGGACAATGGCCACAAGGCAAGGAGAATCTTCCTAGCCAAGATCCAGACAGCAATAAAAGACTGCCAGAGAGTCTAACCCCTCATTCCTCTATTCAAACTAAAAAAGCTGTAGTTTTAGAGACAATTTTAAGGCGATCATTCACTCTGTACAGTGAGTCCTCTCTATGCCCCATATGTGGAATTACCTAGGCATATCCTAGGTGTAGAATGATGGGACAGAGCTGTGGGTAAATGGTGCACCTTGCAGGGCTGGGATCCTGGGTTCAGTTTTCACCGGTGATACTATGTGCATAGATATGGGCTGTTCTCCCTTGTTTCACAGTCTCCAAAACTATACTGATGGACATTCTGACCTCCACTCAAGAAAGCACTTAGTATTCATAAAAGTGTGGTGGGGTATTATAGAAATTAATGGGAATAAGGAATGTATCACCAAAATGTAAGTAAAACATATTTTACACACTGCCATAGTAAGCATGACAGAATTGTATAGATATAACAAGCTTTGATCCAATATAAATTTAAATGTTTGTGAAGTCCTTGTATCCCATAACTTTATACGATTTCGATTTTATGACTGCACTAAATTTGGAGCACTAGTGTCAAGATTTCTTTGTCCTAAACTTAGAAAACTGCTCAAATATAATATATGTGGCCATTTATAGCTAATTTATTACAGCTAACCTCATTTACTAAGCTCTGGAGCAACAGCCCTTGCAGAGTGCAACTGCACTTTGCAAAGTGCACAGTCTATTTGCCTTTAGTAAATCAACCCCCAATGTACTTTGAATTTACGTGTTCTGTCCTTGTGTGTGCATGGATGTTCCTAATGTATTCTGGTTTCCACCTGCAACCTAAAAACATACTACAAGATTAATCTGCTTACAGAGAATCAGTCAGTCTTATGTTCTTATAGCAGTGCAAACTTACCTGTGAAATGTTTGCCTTGTTTACTGTGAGTCTGACGGCTCAGCTCTAGTCTGGGGTCAGAGGTCACCTGAAGCCTGGCAATTGCTGTCCTGTCAATTGTCTGACCTCAGGCAATGCCCATTTAGTTGGCTGGGAGAAATGAGCTCAGACATCTGACAATGGCGGCACCTGTCCTGTTTTAGGTGACACAGACAAGTCAAACTCAACAGAAGCAACATCAGGCGTTACCATATATGTCAAGACAATATGTATTTAGTACATATCTGTATACATGCAAATTTCCTTGTGTTTTATCCCTTTAAGCATGCTACAAGTACAGAAAAATAACTGTTGGTGTGTCAGAAACCTGGGGTGCTTCTACCTTTTAGTTAAGACATGACAGCTCTGAATTTCCATATGGTGTCAGCCCTGCCTATCACATTTCTGATGCATTACAAAGAAAAGAGACCTCTGCTCATTTCCATAGCTCCTCCTCATTTCCTCCCTCCTTCCACATCTCCATAACCACTTCTGATCTCCTCCCTCCTCTCCTCCAAAACTGCTTGTCACCTCCTCCCTCCTCTTCTCCATAACTGCTTGTCATCTCCTACCTCATCTTCTCCATAACTGCGTGCCATCTCCTCCCTCCTCTTCTTTCATAACTGTTTCTCATCTCCTCCCTCCTCTTCTCCATAACTGCTTGCCATCTCCTCCCTCCTCTTCTCCATAACTGCCTGCCATCTCCTCCCTCCTCTTCTCAATAACTGCTTGACATCTCCTCCCTTCTCTTCTCCATAACTGCCTGCCATCTCATCCTTCCTCTTCTTTCATAACTGTTTGTCATCTCCTACCTCCTCTTCTCCACAACTTCTTGTCATATCCCCCCCTCTTCTTCTCCATAACTGCTTGTCATCTCCTCCCTCCTCTTCTCCATAACTGCTTGTCATCTCCTCCCTCCTCTTCTCCATAACTGCTTGCCATCTCCTGCC
Source organism: Lithobates pipiens (assembly GCF_037356315.1). Lineage (NCBI taxonomy): Eukaryota > Metazoa > Chordata > Amphibia > Anura > Ranidae > Lithobates > Lithobates pipiens. Next base: position 505,197,634 of record NW_027507764.1, on the reverse strand, counting down.
TCCTCTTCTCCATAACTGCCTGCCATCTCCTCCATCCTCTTCTTTCATAACTGTTTGTCATCTCCTCCCTCCTCTTCTCCATAACTGCTTGTCATCTCCTCCCTCCTCTTCTCCATAACTGCTTGTCATCTCCTGCCTCCTCTTCTCCATAACTGCCTGCCATCTCCTCCCTCCTCTTCTTTCATAACTGTTTGTCATCCCCTCCATCCTCTTCTGCATAACTGCTTGTCATCTCCACCCTCCTCTTCTCCATAACTGCCTGCCATCTCCTCCCTCCTCTTCTGCATAACTGCTTGTCATCTCCACCCTCCTCTTCTCCATAACTGTTTGTTATCTCCTTCTTTCTCTTCTCCATAACTGCCTGCCATCTCCTCCCTCTTCTTCTCCATAACTGCCTTTCATTGCCTCCCTTCTCTTCTCCATAACACCTCCTCATCTTCATAACCCCTTCTCGTCTCCTCACTCCCTCCTCATCTCCATAACCGCTTAACATTTCCTCTCTCCCACCTTATCTTCATAACCCCCCACCCCCCCATCTGAATAACTGCCTCTGATCTCCTCCCTTCCCCCACTTTTACATAACTGCTTGCCATCTCCTCCCTCTATCCTCATCTCTATAGCCCCTTCTCTCCACCTCCCTCCTCATCTCCATAACATCTCCTCATCTCCATCTCCAAAATAAGGAAGCCCAGCATTTCAATATATACCTTCTCAGCGATGTACCCCACAGACTCACTACCTCATGGTTTATTGTTGGTCCTCACTGCCTTGAATGATTCAACCCACTTACTGTGAGCTCAGTATGTCATGGACCCACCCCCGAGGGCTGCCTCATCATGCCAGCCTGTGCTTACAAAGAATGTCGCTCATGTGATTGCAGCATAGAGGACTGCCCATGGCTGCTGGAAAGAGAAGAGGATCCTGGAAGGTCACGTGATCCTAGGAGGTCACGTGATCCTAGGAGGTCACGTGATCGGCCAGAAGACAAGGGGAAAAATACAATTTCTGCAGATATCACCTCCACCTGAATTGTTTCCCTGATAATAAGGATAACTTGCCACACATTTGTGACAGTGTTGAATTGTAAGTCTGTTAACTTGCTGCACATTTTTATTGGCAAATTGTACTTGAAGAGCACTTGAATCACAAGTTCTAGTTGACACTTTTCCAATTTGTAGTAAATTTGCATGGCAAATCTTTAGCAAGCGCAAAGTTGCAATGGTGAATATAAAGTAAAAGCTCTGCAAGTCTACAGCATGAACATTTAACACAAAAAGGAATTTAAAAAAACGCATAGAGAATTTTTTTTGTAGAGCCTTTTTTCTTTCCCTCATAAAATGAAAGATGAAATCTGATTGGTTTCTATATGCAAAAGCTCTGCCTGATCCTTGGTTTTAAATCCCGGCCAGGACACTATCTGTATGGAAATTACATGGACAAGTAGACAATTACGACCATAGAAGAACTCGGATGTACTCCAATGCTTTATACCAGGGGTGACCCATCCATTAAGGGCGCCGCCACCCCTATCCATGCGTCCGGCCCCTTTCAGGACACTGGGCGCATTAATTACGATGGGGGGTGTTTTCTTGAAGCATAGCCAGAGACTCTAATAGGCTTCAAAATAGGGTGAACTCGGGGTGCAGAGCATTGCGCTCGGAGCCCACCCAGGTGTATTAGAATAGCGAATGAATATTCATTATTCTGACAATGAATCTCCTCTCTGCCAATCAGCAAGTGCGGGTCTGGGACACGTTTCTCGATTGGCCAAAAGGAGAAGCGTTCTGATTGGCCTGCGATGAGGAGGGAGGAGACAGAAGCCGCCGAGTAGGGGAAGAAGCTGCTTGTGATGCCTGTGGAGGAGAGCCGGGGAAGCCCACCAGGGATGAGGCAAGTGCAATGACCGACCCGAGTGTGGGGGGTGGGGGATTGCGGTTGCACTCTTTGCTGCCACCCCTCCCCCCAAAAAAAAAAATTGCCACCACTGCTTTATACATTGGTATAGAGGGAAATCCTGCGTTTGGGGAATACGTTATATGTTAATTTGTTTGTTCATACCAATGAACAAAAGCCTCAAACCGTCTGCATGCATGAGGCCTAATACTGAAGTATAGAAAATACAATGAAAGCATTGCAATGTGTGCAAATACAAGTACTGCCATGTGACTGGGCCCAGAGATGAGCTGCCCATCCGTCTGCAGCTTGTATGTAGAACACACAGGGGTGGCATTCCTCCCTGGGGGCAGGGAAATTCCCTGTACTTTGCCCCTGTGTCTGTAGCAAAGGGCACAGCTATTTAGAGGGGTAAGGATGCTCAGTGAGCCTGTGTGCTCTGCAGGAGGCTGACATGGAGAGGAGCAATGAGGGGGGAAGGGAATCCCTCTAATAATCGGACACACTGTCTATAGGAATCGCAGGGCTTCAGCGCCACCTACTGGCATTAATCTTCACTGCTGTCTCCGGGCTACAGGCAGCGCTGATCGCGCCGGACTGTTCGCCGGATTGCTGATCGTACATTACACACACCAACCGTGTGTGACACCCCGATCATACCCCGACCGATCAGACACCGATCACAGTCTGCTCATATCCCGATCATACACCGATCACAGTCAGCTCATATCCCGATCATACACCGATCACAGGCTGCTCATATCCCGATCATACACCGATCACAGTCTGCTCATATCCCGATCATACACCGATCACAGTCTGCTCATATCCCGATCATACAGAGCTTGTACAATTCTCCCACACCGCTAATTATAGGATGAACGGAAGGGGATTGCGGCGTGTCGGTCTATGTCAGCGCCATCTGTGTCCTCAGTATTGGAGGGAGCAGGCTGACAATCAGCAATTTTTCACTTGAATGTATGTAATGCAGTGTGGTTCAGGGTCTAGTGATGATGGCTGCTGGGGGATCTGGTGTCGGGGGTATCTAGTGATGGGTATCTATGATGGGGATCTAGTGATGGGGACCCAGTGATGGGGATCTAGTGATAGGGGGATCTAGTGATGGGGCTATCTAGTGATGGGGGATCTAGTGATGGGGAATCTAGTGATAGGGGATCTAGTGATGGGAATCTAGTGATGGGGGATCTAGTGATGGGGATATAGTGATGGGGATCTAGTTATGGGGGATCTAGTCATGGGGGGTCTACTGATGGGGGGATCTAGTGATGCTGTCTGCAGTGAAATCGTTTTTTTGGGGGGGAGGGTGGGGATATTTTGTTGCAGGCGATCCATTGTTACTGGGGGGTCTATTGGTGTTGGCTGCAGGGAGACCTGTTTTTGCTGATGGGGATTTTTTTGTTGCTGGTGGTGAATGTATTTTGTCCCTTGTTGCTGGGGGAATTGTTGTTGCTGGAGGGGGCCTATTTTTACTTGGCAGGGTCTATTGTTGCTTGTGGGTGCTATATTTTTGCTGGGAGGGTCTTATGTTGCTGGGAGGGATCTAGTGATGCTGTCTGCAGTGAAATCTGTTTATTTTTTGGGAGGTGGGAGTCTTTTGCTGAGGGAGGGGATATTGCTGATGGAGATTTTTTGTTGCTGGGGGAGGAGGTATTTTGTCCCTTTTTGGGGGATCTTTTTGGGGGGATCAATTATTGCTGGGGAGATTTATTATTGCTGGGGGGGATCTATTATTGCTGGCTGCATGGGATCTATTTTACTGCTTTTCTTGTTATCACTAAAGGGTAACTCCACTTTCTTGGCGGGAAAAAAAGACAAATAAATAAAAAATAATATTGCTTATACAATTGTTACACAAGTCATATTGTTATAGAATATTATTAAAATCTACCTTTCCTTTTAGCAGCCATTGTAATTTTCTTCTGAAAATGCAATCTGGCTACATGGATTACGATAAACACCTTTGCTTTGGGTAACCTCCGCCCGTTGACCAAGCAAAATAAAAGCGCTAGCACTAAATAGTGTGCTTCCTAACTGGGAGCTGTGGAATTTAAGCAGCTGTATTAAAAGGCTTTAAATGAATAAAAACCACTGAAAACGTAAAAAAAAAACATCTACGAGGTAAATGAATGGATCAATTCACCCATAGAAAAAACAGCGCATATTACTCTATAGAAGAAAAAATGTTCTGGTGCAAACTCTTATTCTACGGAAAACATATGTATATACTCCAAAAATTGATCATACAAAATTATTATTGTCCATAATAACTATCCATATGTCCAGTTTATGCTAAATGCTCAAGATAGTTTCAGTTGTCCGTTACTCTATGCTGCTAACGTGTACTACCACCCTGAGGGACCCTCAGATGATGTCAATACGACGAAACGCGTCAGGGTGGTAGTACACGTTAGCAGCATAGAGTAACGGACAGGAGGGAGGAAAAGACGCACAGCTAAAACCGTGAGCTATTATATGGCGACAATCTGTAGCGGCTGATGTTAATATATCTCCCTGCACCAGACTATCGTAAAGAACTATGCATGTAGAGTGAACCAATGTTTTTAAAGGATTGTTGTTTGTGAGTGCAATATTTTTCATTTAAATAATTTGTGTTTTTACGAGACAGTATTACGCTATGTGTGTTTTCCGCAATTGCTTTTTTCCGAGATCTCGAATTACCTGGTGCTCATGAAGCGGATGAGATCCAACCGATGAGGAGTGATATCTGAATGCTCGCGTAACCAGGCAGATCCGGTAAGAAAAAAACTAAAGGGGGTCGCTTCGTGCTTGGGATTACCCCCCAGCAAATTTGGGAACACTGCATTGCATTGCTGGAAGTCTAATCACGTTAAGGAAGGATTGCATTGTATACCCCTGTGATCTGTGATGATCTGTGACAGAAAACTTTGTTTCAGTTTTGCTTCCTATGCCTCTTATGGACTGAAATAGATAACTTTGTTTCAGTTCTTTTCTCACTGAAACTATCTTGAGCATTTAGCATAAACTGGACATATGGATAGTTATTATGGACAATAATAATTTTGTATGATCAATTTTTAGAGTATATACATATGTTTTCCGTAGAATAAGAGTTTGCACCAGAACATTTTTTCTTCTATAGAGTAATATGCGCTGTTTTTTCTATGGGTGAATTGATCCATTCATTTACCTCGTAGATGTTTTTTTTTTGATGGCTACATGGATTGTTCTGTACACAAGATGTGTGCTGACCAATCCCCAGAAACATCATTTCCTGCTTGTGTGATTGGCTCACTGATTTTCCCAGAAGTCTGCGCTTAAGCCTCATACACACGATCGGATTTTCTGTGTGTTGACAGACAGTTGGCCTAAAATCTGACCATTTGTATGCTCCATCGGACAATTATTGTCAGATTTTCCACGGACAAATGTTGGATGGCAGTGGATGGTGTCAGTAGGGCAGTGGATGGTGTCAGTAGAGCAGTGGACGGTGTCAGTAGGGCAGAGGATGGTGTCAGTAGGGCAGTGGATGGTGTCAGTAAAGCAGTGGATGGTGTCAGTAGAGCAGTGGATGGTGTCAGTAGAGCAGTGGACGGTGTCAGTAGGGCAGAGGATGGTGTCAGTAGGGCAGTGGATGGTGTCAGTAAAGCAGTGGATGGTGTCAGTAGAGCAGTGGATGGTGTCAGTAGAGCAGTGGACGGTGTCAGTAGGGCAGAGGATGGTGTCAGTAGGGCAGTGGGTGGTGTCAGTAGAGTAGTGGACGGTGTCAGTAGGGCAGAGGATGGTGTCAGTAGGGCAGTGGATGGTGTCAGTAAAGCAGTGGATGGTGTCAGTAGAGCAGTGGATGGTGTCAGTAGAGCAGTGGACGGTGTCAGTAGGGCAGAGGATGGTGTCAGTAGGGCAGTGGATGGTGTCAGTAAAGCAGTGGATGGTGTCAGTAGAGCAGTGGATGGTGTCAGTAGAGCAGTGGACGGTGTCAGTAGGGCAGAGGATGGTGTCAGTAGGGCAGTGGATGGTGTCAGTAAAGCAGTGGATGGTGTCAGTAGAGCAGTGGATGGTGTCAGTAGAGCAGTGGACGGTGTCAGTAGGGCAGAGGATGGTGTCAGTAGGGCAGTGGGTGGTGTCAGTAGAGTAGTGGACGGTGTCAGTAGGGCAGAGGATGGTGTCAGTAGGGCAGTGGATGGTGTCAGTAAAGCAGTGGATGGTGTCAGTAGAGCAGTGGATGGTGTCAGTAGAGCAGTGGACGGTGTCAGTAGGGCAGAGGATGGTGTCAGTAGGGCAGTGGATGGTGTCAGTAAAGCAGTGGATGGTGTCAGTAGAGCAGTGGATGGTGTCAGTAGAGCAGTGGACGGTGTCAGTAGGGCAGAGGATGGTGTCAGTAGGGCAGTGGGTGGTGTCAGTAGAGTAGTGGACGGTGTCAGTAGGGCAGAGGATGGTGTCAGTAAGGCAGTGGATGGTGTCAGTAGGGCAGTGGACGGTGTCAGTAGGGCAGAGGATGGTGTCAGTAGGGCAGTGGGCGGTATCAGTAGAGCAGTGGATGGTGTCAGTAGGGCAGTGGACGGTGTCAGTAGAGCAGTGGATGGTGTCAGTAGAGCAGTGGATGGTGTCAGTAGGGCAGTAGATCGTGTCAGTAGAGCAGTGGACGGTTTCAGTAGAGCAGTGGACGGTGTCAGTAAAGCAGTGGATGGTGTCAATAGGACAGTGGGCGGTGTCAGTAGAGCAGAGGATGGTGTCAGTAGAGCAGTGGACAGTGTCAGGGCAGTGGGCGGTGTCAGTAGAGCAGGGGATGGTGTCAGTAGGGCAGTGGGCGGTGTCAGTAGAGCAGTGGATGGTGTCAGTAGAGCAGTGGATGGTGCCAGTAGGGCAGTGGACGGTGTCAGTAGAGCAGAGGATGTTGTCAGTAGAGCAGTGGATGGTGTCAGTAGAGCAGTGGAAGGTGTCAGGGCAGTGGGCAGTGTCATTAGAGCAGTGGACGGTGTCAGTAGGGCAGAGGATGGTGTCAGTAGGGCAGTGGATGGTGTCAGTAAAGCAGTGGATGGTGTTAGTAGGGCAGTGGGCGGTGTCAGTAGGGCAGTGGATGGTGTCAGTAAAGCAGTGGATGGTGTTAGTAGGGCAGTGGGCGGTGTCAGTAGGGCAGTGGATGGTGTCAGTAGGGCAGTGGACGGTGTCAGTAGAGCAGAGGACAGTGTCAGTAGAGCAGTGGATGGTGTCAGTAGGGCAGTGGATGGTGGCAGGAGGGCAGTGGATGGTGTCAGTAGGGCAGTGGATGGTGTCAGTAAAGCAGGGGATGGTGTCAGTAGAGAAGCGGATGATGTCAGTAGAGCAGAAGACGTTGTCAGTAGGGCAGTGGATGGTGTCAGTAGGGCAGTGGATGGTGTCAGTAGGGCAGTGGACTTTGTCAGTAGTTTTTTATTTTTTATAATTTTTTAAATATTTTTTACAATTTTATTTTTTAATTCTTTTTCACCATATTAGTGTTTATAATTTTTTACAATATCATTTTACAATTGTTTAAGAAACCAAGTCCAGGGCTTTGGTGAGATATCAGGTGTCTAAACAGACATAGAAAGGGAGTGCCGATAGAGATTCCCCAGTCCCTTTTCTCCAGTCTCAGCTGCACTGGCTCCTTTGCCCACTCTCCTTCCCAGAAAAAAAAAATGAGCCCCGAACTACATGCTTAATCCCTAAGCATTCATTTACCTCTCCTCCCAGTACAAATTTCCCCTGGTAGCACAAATGTTTGCACCTCCATCCCTTTCCAAGCTCAAATAATCTCTCTCTGCAAATTCCCCCCCCCCCCAAAGAAAAATTCACCCCTGCTAGCAAAAATTCGCTACCCCCAATCCTCCTCCTAGCACAACCCCCCCCAACTTACCATTTCCCCTCCTAGCATAAATACCCCCAATCATCCCTAATAGCACAAATCCCCCCCCACAAAAAAATCCTCTCCTAGCCCAAATTCCCTTCCCCCTCTACCGATTCTCACCTCTTCTAGCTCAAACCCCCCATTTTCCCCTGCAAGCACAAATCCTCTTACCCCATCCCCCCTCCCAACACAAATCTCCCAAATCACCATTCCTAACACACCCCTAATTTCCCCTCCTAGAGCAATTTTCATCCCCTACCACCCTCCAAATGCTCCCTTTCAAACACAAATCCCCCCATTCTCCTGAATGTGCTACTCCCCCCCCCCATGATGCCACAGTGTCCAGGGCAGCCCCCCCTTCCCCACCCCTTGTCCTGGCCCTGCAGACAGCACTGGATCCCTGGACAGGTAAGTATTCTTTTTTTTAAAGTCAGCAGCTACAGTATTTGTGACTGTGGTCTTATTTTTGTTTATTTTTTTGTTTTTGTTTTTTTTAAAAACGGAATTTCAGGAATTCAGCCACTTTGTAAAAAGTGAAGGCACACTATGAGTTAAGTCCAAGGAGCTGCATGACATCTCCCAGGCTTATCACTATTATTTACATTTGGCAGGTTTATTGCTCTGCCAAGAGAGACACTCAGAGGGGAGAAATACACAGAGCAGCTATGCCTGCCCCTACCCTCTACTGCCCATTTACAGAAGCCTTTGTATTTTGTGTTCACATACTACAAAGTCTTCTGTGATTGGTCAGGGGAGTGGAGGGGAGGGGTGGGCATAGTAGATGCAGTGACTCTCCTGTTCAAGATGCAGAGTTTAGAAGAATCAGTACCCTTCTCCCAGAACTAAAGCAATAGCCATCTTTTGGGAGTACTAGAAAGCTGTCAGATTTAAATAATAAGAAATTCGCTAAAGAGGTGTCATGCACCTTGCTGGACTTACCTCATAGAGTACCATCATTTTTTTTACAAAGGGGGTGATTTTCTGCAATTCAGCTTAAAACCCTTTTAAGGGTCAGACCCAGGGCTTTGTTCTCAGAGAATAGGTGCAGATACTCACACCCCTCTCACCTAGTGCCCTGTACATCAGAGTCCCGCCTTCAAATCAGAGTCCCCTATATATCTGAGGTATCCCTTCACATCGGAGTCACATACACATGCATGTTACCCCTTCACATCAGAGACCCCATTCACATTAGAGACCCCTATACATCAGATTTACCTCTTCACATTAGAGTCCCCTATATCTTAAGGCCCTATACTTCAGAGACTCCTTATTCACATCAAGTTCCTTTATACATCAGATAGCCCAATATATCAGAGCCCACCCATTCACATTATAGTCGCCCCCCCCTTTCACATCAGAGTCTTGTATACATCAGAGTCCCCCCTTTAACATCAGAGTCTCTCACACATCAGAGTTCCCTATACATCAGAGCACACCTATAGGACAGAGTCCCCCCCCCCCTTTCACATCAGAGTGCACCCATTCACATCAGGGTCCCCTATACATTAGAGTCTCCCTGTTCACATCAGGGTCCCCTATGAATTAGAGTCTCCCTGTTCACATCAGAGTCCCCTATACATTAGTCTTCTCATTCACATTAAGGTCCTCAGTATATCAGAGTTCCCTATACATTAGAACCCTCTTGTTCAAATCAGAGTCACCTACAGATCAGAGCCCCTGCCTTTTGCATCAGAGTCCCCTATACATCAGAGCCAACCCATTCACATCAGAGTCATTATCACATAATTGGTTGGTGTAGACTGCATGGGGGAAGAAAGTATAGGTATCACTTGCTCACTGCTCAATGTATGCTGTCATCAATTGAACAGTGTGGCACATATAATGCTTTAAGTAAGGCTATGCCAGTAACATTTCAATACATTGCAATGCCCAGGGATCATAGAACTGGCACGGTGTCTCCCAGCACACACCAGCGGTGGTGCATGCAATGCGGCTTGCCGCTGTTAACGGTCCCTTAATGCGCACCATAGTGATGGGTGGATCTGGCCTTAAAGGGATTGTAAAGCTTCGTTTTTTATTTTCTAAATAGGTTCCTTTAAGCTAGTGCATTGTTCGTTCAATTACCTTTTCCTTCGATTTCCCTTCTAAGGGTCCTTTCACACGGGGCGTATCAGTGCTGATCAGCCCCATTGATATCCGCTTGCTCAGCGGGGTTCGCCGGAGCGATCTCCACTGAGCAGGGAGTTGACAGGTCCGTCTCTGCACACTGCGCAGGGACGGACCTGTCACAGCGCCCCTCTCCCCTATGGGAGATCGGGTGACGATGGACCGCGATGATGGATGGAAAAATATTTTTTTCCTCCGTTACACTTTTTCGGATCGGAGCGGGTCGGATGTCAGCAGACATGTCACCGCTGACATCCGATGCTCCATAGAGCTCTATTGAGCATCAGCGTTCTGGTCCGCCTGAAAAACTGACAGGTGGATCTGAACGGATCGGTAGTGTGAAAGAGGCCTTAATGTTTTTTTTCTTTGTCTGAATTTCTCACTTCCTGTTTCTCCTCAGTAAACTTCACACCATCATCCGAGCGGTGTTTAGTCAGCCAGAACAGCTTACTGAACAGCTTACTGAGGAGGAACAGTAATTGAGAAATTCAGACAAAGAAAACAAAGAAAAAAACATTTAGAAGGGAAATCGAAGGAAAAGGTAAGTTAACCAACAATGCACTAGCTTAAAGGAACCTATTTAGAAAAAAAAACAAAAACCTTTACAACCCCTTTAAGGTTCATTAGGACAGAAGCATTATGGTATTGTATGGTTACCACATACATTTTACAGTGTGTCATTTTGAACGTCACCACAATACACAGCACAATAGTGGGAAATGGATAACACAACACAGCACTCCACAACACACATGGCATTTAGTCTGGCTCGTTAAGGTACACTGCTACCCAAAATAGAATAGGCTGCTTTATTGCACCGTACCATACTAACCTTCCCCTCACTCTTCAGAGATATGTTCATCTGCTGGGAGTAAGGAAAAATGCTTCATACTTCTGGGTATGGGATTCCCTCTTCTTCCTACCATGTGACAGCATTGGGGTTTCATGATTGGCCACTCCAGCAACCCAATGCTGTCACATGGGGACCTCGAGGCAATGCTCAGTCTCATAAAAGGCCCCAACCTGGAGCTTATAGAGGGGCCCCTCTTTTCTCTGTTAGGAGCAGAATGGAGTTGGGGGGGGGGGGGGGGGAGTTGGATATGAAGAGTAGTTAGAGCTATCAAAGTGTATCTCAAGGCAAAATATTTTGGCTCTGAATTGCGCATATCTCCGTACTCCTACTCCTTTATATCCTCGGTGCTGTTTCGTTGCCTGTTATTTTAAAGTGTATGTATAGCCTTTTTTTATTTGTTTTGGATAGAGTCCGGAAGGAATATATCTCCTGCAGTCTGTGTATCATGGGGGCAATTTCACTTCATTTCCTGTCCCAGAGACACAACAGAAAGTTAAAGGAAATCTCCCAAAGTGAGAAAATTCCCATCTTAGACAGTTGTTCTCAGAACAGGTGTCCCCTCTGAATGATTTTCCTAATTTTCTGGGGAATGGATTTCCCCTTCACTTTCCCTCCCATTGACAACGATCATCAATACATGTAGATCCGTGAATTTCCCCAGTGGGGAGGCAGACAACAATCAAACTTGACAGAGGGTCCAACCCTTCCCTGCTCTATCCAACAAAAAAAAGTTTTTCCCAGAGATTGGCCACCTCCATTAGATTATCCCAGGGGTCAAGTCCTGGGAAAAAAGACCCCCCCACCTCGAAAATAAAAAAAAGTGTTCCCATGCGTTCCTGCAGGACTTGAGTCCTGTCACCACAGTACTGTCCTTCTCTGCCCCCGTCACTCCCCCTAGTAATGTCCTCCTCTGCCCCCCTCACATCAGTGTCCTGCTCTCTGTTGTGACGAGGCACGGTGGACACCGAGACCCAAGTGTTACTGCCTTCCATTCAAAAAATGGTGCCAAGTGGCGGCAGCACACCATGGCACCAGTACACCATTACCTGGCTGAAAATGGGCAATCATGTATGAACTTTGCAGGCTTCAGAACAGCGCGCTGCCCGTAATGGACATTTACTGGCAGGCCGAAAATGGGCTGAAATGTACAGGCTACCCGTAAATTTTAAGGGGCGGTTGGCAACACTGGCCTCAAACAATGTGCGGCACTTACTGTTGTGAGCTGTGTTGGCGGCTGCTGGTGTAGCGACTGCCACACAGCTTGCATACTACAAAGGCCAGTCCTGCAGAACGCTGCTGCTAACGGGAATGGCGTTCCTGCTTTGGAAAAAGTACAGGAACGCCGTTCCCATGCGTTCCCTGCAGGACTCGAGCCCTGGATCATCCCCAGCAGTTATAAACCTTTTGTACCACCTTCCTCTCCTTTTAGATTGTAAGCTCCATGACCAAGACCCTCCTGTTCCTTCTGCACTGAACTGTATTGTAAATGTACTGTCTTCCTTTATATTGTAAATCTCTGTGCAAACTGGTGGGGCTATATACCAGTAAATACAGTATAATAATAAAATTATAATAATTATTCGTATTATTAATAATAATAATAATAATAATAATATACAAATATTAATAATAGATATACAATTTAGATTAATCTGTTTCCCTGCATGGGAATAATTACAATAATTAAAAAATACCTTTTACTTCCTTTGTAATGAATCAACCCCTTAGTGTTATTTGATATACATTCCTAGTTCAGCTTTTGTAGTGATTAAAAATAAATGAGGTCATGATTAAATCTTAGTCAGTTCCTTACGTTCATAAACGAATCAAGAAAAACTTCTGCCCATTCGGTTTGCCACGTATTTTAGATATCCTGGATATGACCATTAGAAGTGGATTTTTTACTGCTTGTGGCTGCTGACTCAGAAATAAACCATATTCTTCATATCAATGGAATAAACATCTTTATATTGTAAATAGATTTTAAAGATTGTTATGGTATTATTAAGTAAATATAGTTTAATATATACACACACACACACACACACACACACACACACACACACACACACACACACACACACACACACACACACACACACACACACACACACACACACACACACACACACACACACACGCTATATTGTCAAAAGTATTGTGACGCCAGCCTTTACATGCACATGAACTTTAATGTCATCCCAGTCTTAGTCTGTAGTGTTCAGTATTGAGTTGGCCCACCCTTTGCAGCTATAACAGCTTCAACTCTTGTCCACAAGGTTTAGGAGTGTGTCTATGGGAATGTTTGACCATTCTTCCATAAGTGCATTTGTGAGGTCAGGCACTGATGTTGAACGAGAAGGCCTGGCTTGCAGTTTCTGCTCGAGTTCTACCCAAAGGTGTTGTATCGGGTTGAGGTCAGGACTCTGTGCAGGCCAGTCAAGTTCCTCCACCCCAAACTTGCTCATCCTTGTCTTTATGGACCTTGCTTTGTGCACTGGTCCAAATCATTTGGTGGAGGGGGGATTATGGTGTGGGGTTATTTTTCAGGGGTTGGGCTTGGCCCCTTATTTCTAGTGAAAGGAACTCTTAGCCCTTGTACACATGGTCAGACATTTCGATGGAAAATTTCCGATCGGACCGTGTTGTCGGATAATCCGACCATGTGTGGGCTCCATCGGACTGTTTCCGTCGGAATATTAGACCGACAAAGTTTTAGAGCTGGGCTATAAAATTTTCCAACAACATGATCCGATGGGACTTTGTCCGATCGTTTGTAGAGAATTCTGATCGGGCAAAGTGCCACGCATGCTCAGATCAAATTATGAGACCAAAGCTATTGGCTACTAGCCTGAACGTAGTTCCGTCGTAACGAAATAACGTCATCACGTTACGAACGATCGGATATTCCGACAACTTTGTCCGACCATGTGTATGCAACACTAGTTCCGGACAAAATCCGACAGATTTTGTTGTCGGAATGCCCAACCGTGTGTACAAGGGCTGAAGGTGTCAGCATAACAAAACATTTTGGACAATTTTATAATCCCGACTTTGTGGGAACAGTTTGGGGATAACCCCTTCCTGTTCAAACATGACTGCACACCAGTGCACAAAGCAAGGTCCATAAAGGCATGGATGAGCGAGTTTGGGGTAGAGGACCTTGACTGGCCTGCACAGAGTCCTGACCTCAACCCAATAGAACACCTTTGGATAAATTATAGTGGAGACTGCGAGTCAGGCGTTCTCGTGCAACATCAGTGCCTGACCTCATAAATGCACTTCTAGAAGAATGGTCAAACATTGTCATAGACACACTCCTAAACCATGTGGATAGTCTTTCCAGAAGAGTTGAAGCTGTTAAAGCTGCAAAGGGTGGGAAAAGAAACATGAATTGCCCTTGGGACTTTAAATGAGGTGCAACACACTCGGTAATAAAATCAATAAAGTAAAAATTTATTGGTAAATACAATTTCCAACAGATCAACAGTGACATAATTGCCATATAGTCAAGCAGAAGGGTTAATATATACATATTAATTCCGTATCTAGGTACAGTGTTTCAAAGATCAATCCATAATAGGTGTAAACTTGCATCCATGTAACCCAACATGTTTCGCGACATAGCGTCACTTCCTCAGGTGTTGATGCACACACAATGGTCTATAAAGTAGAAATAGTTTAGGAATATATGACAAACCTAATACAATGTATTTTGTTATTGCAAACATTGAGTATCAACCAAAAGAGGACTTACAAATCTGCAAGACATCACATGCTCATGACCTAATGGTAGCCACCTGGAAATGTCTGACTCGGGAACTGTGAGTATGGGATTCGAAGGGCTCAGCAGTGCAAACAGGACAAGATGGAATGGCGGGCATGGAGAGCAACCCAACGAGTACAGGTGAAAAATGTGTCTTATGTGTTAGTATACATGACAAAAAACTACTACTTAGGTGTTGCCAGGAAAGGAAGATTATGTGTAAAGAATGTAAGATGTATGCATAGTACATACATGAACATGTGTGCAAAACATATATAACATGTATACACACAATAAAAGTAGGAAAAATTGAAAAATCAAAAAGGGGGGGGGGGGAGAGGAAGAACGGGGAGATGCTAATGTAAACAAGCAATGTAAACAAGCATTTCCCGTTCTGCCCAGTGACACTATCACTGATCACAGCTCCCTGTGATCGAGAGCGGTGATCAATGATGTGTCCCAAACAGCCCCCCCCCCCACAGTTAGAATCACTCTCTAGGACACACTTAAGCCCTACAGCACCACCTAGTGTTAACCCCTTCACTGCCAGTCACATTTACACAGTAATCAATGCAATTTTAATCTCACTGATCGCAGTATAAATGTGAATGGTCCCAAAAACCTGTCAAAACTGTCCGATCTGTCTGCCATAATGTCGCAATCACGATAAAAATCACAGATCACCGCCATTACTAGTAAATAAAAAAAACATATTAATAAAAATGCCATAAAACTATCCCCTATTTTTTAGACACGATATCTTTTGGGCAAACCAGTCAATGCTTATTGCGATTTTGTTTTTACCAAAAATATGTAGAATACATATCGGCCTAAAAATATGTTTTTTATATACTTTTGGGGGAAATAATATTGCTTTTTTTTTTCAAAATTGTCACTCTTTTTTGGTTTATAGCGCAAAAAATAAAAACCGCAGAGGTGATCAAATACCACCAAAAGAAAGCTCTATTTGTGGGAACAAAAGTACGTCAATTTTGTTTGGAAGCCAGGTCGCACGAAAATTGTCAGTTAAACTGACGCAGTGCGAATCGTAAAAAGTGCTCTGGTCTTTGGCCAGCCAAATCCTCCAGGACTGAAGTGGTTAAAGTTCATGTGCGTGTAAAGGCAGGCGACCCAATACTTTTGACAATATAGTGTACATACATACGCACCGCAGGCTGCTGTTAGAAATCATAAGGCTCTGTACAGCACACATGACATGGTTTCCAGGCCTGTGGATGCATGTGTACGGTGTGCATTTGGGGTCACTCACCCACATCGGCACATTTGTCAAATTAGGATTGAAATGAATGGGCTGCTCTACATGTATTGAGCAGGAATGCACAAAGAACACACAGAAACGCACTCATGCTTGGTTGCACGTGTAGGTTCCAGCCACATGAAGGGGGTTGATTGGAGTGGCTCCCCTGAACAGATATACTGCACCAAATCTTTGCATTCCAAGTCCAATACTTCACTTTCCTTAGTGAGGATATGAAAGAAGTACTGTCCATGGAACACTTTTGCTTGTCAGCTACGTTACAAATTAAAAGGCGAACAAAGTTTCGCAGTACAAGGACCACGGCTGTGGAATGCTCTACCCGCGGACATCCGCTCGGAGGAAAGCTATCTGGCCTTCAGGAAGAAGCTCAAGACCCATCTCTTCTGAAAACCCAGATGGACACTGGCACCAAAGCACCCTGAGGTGATTTAGTTTACATATGTAGCGCTATACAAGTCATTCATTCATTCACTTAGACTGCCACCCACATTGCAATATGCTAATATTGACCAGTTTGCATGGTTGGCAGTCTGACTCCTGCATTTCCCGACTCCTACACCTGACTACTGAGGTTTAGGAGACAGGGGGCATGGCAGGGCTCTTTACCAGGGAAGCTGGTTATTATTTTCCATATCAGAGTGCTTGTCCCCCTCTTAGGGCTGCCATTAGAAATCTCAGGGCCTCATACAGCCTACATGATAGGGCCTCCCACGAATTACAAAAATTACTATTTTTTAAAGTGATTTTTTTCAAATAAAAAAAAAAATTCCAATTTTAAAAATTATTTTTCATTTGTTTTTACAATTTTTACAATTATTTTTTACATATATATATATATATATATATTTTACAATGCTGTTGGGGGATTTGGATGAAATATCATGAAATATCAGGGGTTTAAAAAGACCCCTAATGTCTCACCTTTGAGACTGAAAAAGGGAATGAGGACACAGATTCCTCAATTCCTTTCTCTGCAGTCTCAGTTGCATTGAAAATGAATGAACAGGAAACAGAGGCTCCTGTCCATTTATAAACTGAAGCATAGTAAACATAGTTTACTATGCTCAGTTATGAATGGACACAGGAGTGATTGGTACCAAATGCTCACTATGTCCAATTCAGAAACAAAAGGGGCTGGTAAATGTGATATCTTTCCCCCTCTCTCCATCCGCCTGTGTACCTGCAGCAGCCGGCGGGAGAGGGAAGCTGCAGGGGGGCCCAGGCACACAGGGAGAATCAGATGTGGGCAGCACATAGTGGGGGATCGGCGCGGCAGGATAGGGAGGCCAATTACAGAATAATGCACTGTGTCTGTGTCTCTACCTCCAGCAGCTCAAAAACGGCAGCAGGGAGAGGGGGGAGAAACTGTCTTTAAGCTGCTGGAGGGAGAAACACAGACACAGTGCATCATTCTGTAATTGTCCTCCCTATCCCACCGAACCAATGCCCCTCTGTGTCTTCCCACATCTGATTCTCCCCTGTATGCCCGGGCCCCCTACAGGAGGCCAGGTGGTATCCCCCTATCAGTGACCCTGTGTCCATTAGGCATTAAACTGACTCAATGCTTAGGTATGGGGAGATGTTTTCTATGTTGTGAAAGTGGTGGTTTAGGCTTTTTTCCCTTTCAGGTTCCCTTTAGTCAGATACGTTGACTGCAAATGAATATTTAATATTTTCCACTGGCACTCAGCAGCTGGCAGGCTCTGCATACCCTGTATGCATTTAAAAGGCTCTTCCTTATGCCGCGTACACAATTCTCCTCAGAAAAAGCTCTGATGGTTTTCCTGTCAGAATTCAGATGGAATTCTGCTCAAACTGTCTTGCCTACATATGGTCACACCAAATTCCGACCGCCAAGAACGTGGTGACATTCGATGGGACTAGAAAAAGGAAGTTCAATACCTAGTAGCCATTAGCTTCCATCTCGTAGTTGAATCTGAGCATGCGTAAGTTTTTGCGCGATGGAATTGCATACACACGATTGGAAATTCAAGTTTTTCAATCGGGAAAATTGAGAACATGCTATTAAATTTTTGCTGGTGGGAATTCGGCCAGCTAAATTCCGATGGAGCATACACACGGTCGCATTTTCCGATGAAAAGCTCTCATCGGTCTTTTACTGGCCGAAATTCCAATCGTGTGTACGCGGCATTACAGATTTTGCCCTGAAAATAGCTGAATAATTCCTTTCTGCTTGCAGTAATGCAAGCAATGTCTACCAAGTATGCAAGTAATGCTAGGCTATAAAGAGCAGTATACTTTCATGGGTGCACCTTGCAATAAATATTTGTTAATTAAAGAATGTATAAAATAGATCAAAACGTTGTAAACATCCGTTCATTTAAAGATTTATTAATTTCACTAAAGAACAAAATGTAACAATAGGTCATAAATAAATACATCGGTTCAGTAAGAACTCCCAAGAAGTCAGATGTAATGAGAACATACAGGACCTGTCTTTATTATACAGCCTTTTTCCTGATGGACTACTGGAGAAACTAGAGAAGATGGCTTGAACGTCTCATAAATGCCTGACAGTGTTTTTGGCAAGGATCTCCTCCGACGTTTTGAAGGTATCTTGAAAAATTGTCATGCTGACCCTGCACAGAGTGTGAGAAAAGACTTCTCTCCAAAAACAAAATAGAGAGAACAATAAAGAAAGATAAGATTCATGCGGATAAGCTGAGATTTATTATTGTAATATTAAATTGCAATATGTGTGCAATTTATTTCGGAGACCTGAAAGCTATCCTCTCTTTATTTCTTTACAAGTCTAATGAATTTTGATGTGGGAATTGGGTTTATAAGTAGGGCGGAGCAGGGTACATGATCTGGCAGAGACAACGCCTGCATAATCCTGGAAAGAAGCGTGTGGGATGATGCTGAGGATCATTTATTGACCATATCAATTTCACAAGGCAGTGTTTCTTGAACAGGCCATGGGAAAATTGCGGAACCCAGTCCAGAAAGCTGTGCAAGATTGGATACATGCTAGATAGACACTGTACATGGGGAAATGTGTGCATCCCAGTTCAGATGCAGTTAATTAGACATTTATTCCTAAGCAATAAACACAAGTGCAACACACAAAGGGCAGCCCATAGCAACTGATTGGAAAATATCTTTCAATGGTCTGACCTCAGTAAAAGGAAATCTGGTAGCTCTGGGTTACTGCACATTGCAGTGTTTTAACTTCAGCCTATAAAAGTTAGTAAGTCATTTATCAGGCTCAGCAAGTATTAAAAAGCATAGAATCTGTTATCTCAAAACCTTAAAGGAATCCGAAAAATCTGTAAGGTGAAGTTAACAGGACTCCCATTTCGTACACCCGCCCAGTCGCGCTGACCTGCATTGCCCGTTCTGAGCCCCTGTATAGCCGTCTCATGGCTCTGGGGCTTAGAAATCCATAGAGCCTAATCTCCTAAACATACCCCGTCAGGAGGTACAATTAGGGGCATTCTAATTGGTTGGCTGTCACATGCAAATTAAACAGTGTGTGTTTAGTATCACTTTAATGTTTTTCTTCACTCCTCAGGTAAGGTCACATTGGCCCTGGAACTATCAAATGGAACTATCAAATGGGAGATCAGTCAGCAAGTGCTCAAGGAAATCATAGGAACTTCTGAAGGAACCCTAGGGTTCTACTGAAACATTTCAATCTCCTTTAGATTTACCAACAAGTACTGTATGTACAGCAAGTAGCCTTTCTGATTCGATTAAAAGATTAATTGAAGATTGTTTAAACCCAATCCTAGTTTTTATTATTTTTTTTTAAGGGTAGGTCCCCATCATGAGCAACTGGCCAATTAGCACTGGCCAGTTGATATGCACATATAATCTATAAAAATTAGCTCCCTCTCAAAACAAGCAGTACTGACTTCAAGCTCAAGCTCGGTGGTCAAGCCCTGGTCACCTTCTGGGTTGACTAATGCCCATTGCCAATCAACCCACTTCAGTTGAGCCCAGGGTGTCATGAACACACTTCCTGGGGTTGTGTCATCAAGCCCACACAGAAGAATGACATGAGCACAGGTTTCCTCAGCATGCAGGACTACTCAGTGTTGGAGGACAGAAGAGGTGAAAGACATCCAAGCTGGGTGGGCGTAGATTGATGGGAATTAGGAGACACTAGTTCCTCACCAGGTCCAACCCCTTGTGATTGACAGTAGGCAGTGGGCAAATCCATAGCCAATGGACAGTTAACTGCTGTCCGTCAGAAGGAGAAAATGGACTTGATGGGGAACTAGCATCTCAGTTTCCCCATCAGATTCCTTCCACTGTTGGTCACCAGTTTCTAGGAGGCTGTTGACTGCACAGCTGACAGCATCCTTGATAACCAGTGACAGGTGGGGAGGGGGTAATGGTGGCAAACATGCTGCTCTGCTACACAGCATACAGAGACAAGCACCCAGCCTGTCTCTGTATGCTAAGTTACATTTACATCCTAATGAAGCCCCAGTCTGTAGCTGCACTGCACTGCTCTGCAGCACGGACCAGGCTACTATTGTCACTGCTGCTGCCCCTCACTTCCTCAACCCCTCTCAGATTTCCAGAGAATGTAGGAGTGTCAGGGCTGGGCTCAGCCCTTCCTTCTCAGAGCTGACCGCTCAGTTGTTTGGATAATTGCCAGCTGCTATCTCTCCACAGTTACTCAGCTGTTGATGATTTCCTGCTCGTCATTTGAGCCTGCTTGAGCTGCCCAGTCCAGAGGATCTCTGCCTTTGCCTTGGTCAACATCACAGAGACATTCTCCTGTGTTCCTGTTTAAAGACTTGCTTTGCTGACATCCCTTCTGGCTCCATATCCTGCTTGCTGTTCCACTACATTGATCCCTGACTTTTGGCTTGGCTAACTATCTGTTCCATTTACTGAACTTTGGCTATGTTTATTATTAAAATAGTGTGATTTAACTGTACTTCTGTCTTGGTCTGATTTCATGGTTTCTGACAAGGAGCAGCTGTGAGAGGAGAGAGGAAGGAGAAAGACAAAGAGGACACTGAACTGTGCTGGGCTATGAAGAAACTAAGAAACAGAGAAGAAAGCCTCCCACTACCAGGAAACAGAGGAAGCCATATCGGACTGCTGTGTAGCCTGGGAAAGAACGGAGACTGCTGGGAGAAGCAAAGACTTGTGGTGGATGTAGTCCCCAGAGATGCTAAACCTGGTGCTGCAGAGCAGTGTGGAAATACAAGTCCCAGCATGTCAGGGTGCTGGGAAAAAGGAAAAGGGCAGAGCTCCTGGGCTTAAAGCAGTCATGTGGAGGATGGTGTGGGGTACACATTGAAGTAGGCTGTCTACTAGATAACTCAATGCAGTGTACAAAACATGGAGAGGTGTGGCCTTTGGTATCATCAGGTCTGTGGGAATGCAATTGCTGAGTTCGATGTCACCTCCCAGGCTGTGGGAACATTGTTATTGGGTCTGGTGTCGCCGCCTGGCCTGTGAAAACATCTTTGCTGAGTTTGGGTTGCAACTGGCAAGAGATTTACGGACCTCTAATTTCTTGCATCACCCCTTGGTTAAGATGGCCCTTATTACAGGGCTTTGGGTTAGAGATGCTTAGTCTGCCTGTTACTGCCTGTTACTCCTTGAGTTATGCATTGTGTTTGTATCTGTTTCTACATCTACATCTGTTATAATGTTCCCCCTTTTTTCCATTTTGATTATTAATTTACTGTGTGTTGCACTAATAAATATTCCCTCCCTAGCTCTGATGTGTCAGAGGGTGTGGGCATTGCCGAGAAGGTCACTGACATGCAGAGTCAGGGGACCCAAACAGCAGCAGCTCCTTTGGGGGTGAGCACTACATTAATTACCTCCGGTTTCATTATCTATGAAGTGGAGGTAATTGCTTTTGCATTTGGTGCAGTAATAGCACCTCTATAAAAGTGAAAAGTGGGGCTAATAAGAACTAACTGAATCTGCCACACGTTTTGGGAAAGTTACTGGTGGCAGGGCATTTTGAATCTGACCATACTGAAAGAAAAGTGGAGCAAATGCTTTATTAAATTCCCCTGCATGTATTCATCCAAAAGCTGATGGAAACCTTCTGTTATTGCCACAATTGCCAAGTGTATGGCAAACTATGCAAATAAGACATACATTTATTATATCCATTTTATTATGAATACCATTTTTTTTTATCATGTTCAGAAGTATATTTGTGCATGCAAAAGTAGAAAAATGCAAATAGACAATTATAGCAGTTCATAAACAACTGGATATAATTATACAGTACATACAATACAATTTTCAAAGATCATTATTCATTAAAAATGAATGCACATGTTCAACTTTACTTTGTTTTTGTGGACTCTCAGAGTAACAATATAATAAAAAGATGAAACTGTGCTGTAGTATTCTGTACTTAAATATTTTAATGACAAAAGAATTACATCCCTATTTTAACTGTTTCTTTTAACCTGGAATGTTTAAAATGTCCTTTTACTGAAAAATAACGAAAGACACAAAGCCATGCATCGCCCTTCCATGTGCTTCTTGCTGCAAAGGCCAGTTATAGGTGTGGAAATGGCACTTCATTTAGAACTTAAGATGTACATACACTGATCACCAAAATTTTACTGCTGCACCATAGACTGATAATATATATGAAGTGTTTCATCTTTGAAAAAATAGAAAGATGAGATTAGTTGTTATGGGCAAAAGCTTCACCTCTGAAATGCAAACATCAGCCACATCGTAGAAAGAAAAATTATTATCCAACTTGACAGCCTGTGATAGATTATGATGGAATATTTATGTTCTCTTATGCCCCATACACACAGTCGGATTTTCTCACGAAAAATGTGTGATCGGATCCTGCTGTCAGAAAATTCGATCGCGTGTGGCCTCCATCAGACTTTTTTCGTTGGATTTTCTGATGCAGAAAGTTTGAGAGCAGGATCTAAAATTTTCCAACAACAAAATCTGATTGTTTAAATTCCGATCGTGTGTAGACAATACCGGCAGACAAAGTGCTATGCATGCTCAGAATAAATTTACGAGACAAAAGCTATTGGCTACTGGCCTCTTTATAGTCCCGTTGTACCTGTTATGCGTCACCGTGTTCTGAACGATCAGATTTTCTGACAACTTTGTGCGACTTTGTTGTTGTTGGAATGTCCGACGGTCTGTATGGGGCATTATAAGGAAACTCAAAAATAAAATGTGCTAGCAGTGCTTAGAAACATTTTACGTTAGTATACTACTTATATGACAATAATATCTTAACTGTTTCTTTTACATTTTTGCTACTTTGCTAATCCATATTTTGATTAACATTTTTTTTAAATGCTTCTTCTAGTGGGCATCTATATTTCAGGAAATGTGTATAGCATTCCTGCTTAAAGCAAAGCTAACCTTGGGTATTTAAACTATGCATATCAGAAAACTGCACAGAATCTGATATTACAACTACTACTACTACCAGTGGCGGCCCGTCCATAGGGGGCACCGCCCCCCACCCAGGCAGTCACAATTTTTTTTTTTTAAAGTAACATTTTTTAAACATGGCCCTTTAAAAAAAAAAGTCCTTAAGTGCGCTGTGTTTGGGCGCCGGACACAGTGCAATATGGGAAGCACCACGTCAATGCAATCTCAAGATTGCAGACACGACGCTTCATTGGCGGGGTTTGGAGCTGCTTTGCGGCGCAATCCATCATGCCGAGCAGCATCCGTCTGGTCGAGTGCTTTGTTTTCAAGTGTGAGAACACAGTCACTTCCAATGGGCTACATAAAGATGGCCACCCTGAAGAAAAATCCCCTTGTGTTCAGTGGAGAGGGGAGGCCCCTCTCCACTGAACACACAGAGAAAGCCAGGAAATAGCTGGGGTGAGACAGATGCGGCTTGAAGGAGGGCTGTGCTGCCAGGAACACAGATGTGAGGAGGACCCTGCTGCTCCACTGATGGGGACACAGATGTATGGAGGGGCTCCACTGGGAATACAGATGTAAGGAGGGGCTCCGCTGGGGACACAGATGTAAGGAGGGGCTCCACTGGTAAAACAGATGTATGGATGGGCTTCGCTGGGGACACAGATGTAAGGAGGAACTCCACTTGGGACACAGATATATGGAGGGGCTCCACTGGGGACACAGATATATGGAGGGGCTCCACTGGGGACACCGATGTAAGGAGGGGCTTCACTGAGGACACAGATGTATGGAGGGGCTCCACTGGGGCCACCAGATGTAAGGAGGGACTCCGCTGGGGGCACCTGATGTAAGGAGGGACTCTACTGGGGGCACCTGATGTAAGGAGGGACTCCGCTGAGGGCAACTGATGTAAGGACGGACTCTGCTGGGGACACCTGATGGCATCTGGTGGCAGGTGACGTGGCAAGTGACGCGCTCAGGGCTCCCAATGATTCTGCATTATGGTGAGTTGAATGATTTCATTTAATATTACAATGTAATAATATAAATAATGCGCTTCAATCATCCTGACACCATAACAACCATGGTGCCAGAATGATTAAAGTGCTAACACCAGGTGTTTGGAGTATCTTTTTCTGCTGATTGTTAAACTTTCTAGAATACACATATTTCTATTGTTGTTTAGGATCTGGGCCTGCTGTCTCTCCCTCTCTCCCTCCCTCTTCCTCCATCCCGTGTTCATCTCAGACCTAACCACACCACCTTAGACCCACGCCCACTATTTTGCTGAAACCATTATATCCATTTTCCCAAGTGGGAGAGTTCAAAAAGGAAGAGCGGGATCTGGTGCCCCCCCACCCTAAAACTTCACCAGCCGCCACTGACTACTACTACTATTAATAATAATAAGTAGATCAGGAGTTATAGGTAGATAAAAGTATATAAAAACATAGTAGTGGTTTCCATAGTAGTAGATAAAAGTATATGAAATCTTAGTAGTAAACTTGGATAAAAAAGAATGCTCTAAGAAAGTTTGTTCCTTTTTGTTAATCAGTGGGGTCAAACCGACATTGCTTTTGACCGCAGTGACAATAAAATTTGAAGGAGCAGAATGGAAAGTTTCTCTTGAATGAACACATTTTTAACAGTGTATGTGGTTTTAATTGCAAATGTTAAAACCCAAAAAAATGTTTCAAAGGCATTCGAAGGTCCTGAGAATATTTGTGTGTATTTTCCAAATATTTTTCCTAAGAATTTTCATTTAGGCTTCTCTGTAAAATTGTCGTTGCCCTTCTCCCCTCCTAAGCCTCTCTGCTGGTGAGGCTGCTTGTCAGAGAATGACTACCAGATGTTTGGCTAACAGAAATGCGCATGCGTGCAGAATGGCTGACAGAAATGCGCATGCACACAGAATCCTCGGTAGAATGGTGACTAGGTGCACACATGTGCACAGGAATGCGCACGGACAAACATTCAATGCATGTTGGCACCAGATGGACTATTTAAAGCGGTTGTAACCCTAAAAAAAAAGATCCTTGTCCTTTAAAACATGTTAAACCGCATAGTGCTTGTGCAGTGTCATTTTTCCCTTTGTATGCTGTAAAAAAACTGGTTGCTCTTGTCTGTTCCTGTGTCTCCCTGTGTGTGCTGACCACGGTATCATGGCTGCTGAGCCATGATACCGTGTTCAGGTTACATGCTTCCGTCAGCCCCCAGTCTCTCCCTCTCCTCCTCTGCCCCTCCCTCCCTTCCTGTCAGCTCCCGTGTGTAAGCCTCCCCTCTCCTCCCCTCCTGCCGCTATTCCTCGTGGCAGTAAAGTCAGTGTTCTCAATTACTGGCAGCCCCTCTGTTATAACAAGATAAAAAACTCAGTGTATGTCTTTTTTAAACTCTAATCTTAAATACCATAAATTTGAGCTGGGCACATATATCTTCAGTATTTTCTTATCTCTCTTCAAAGCCCTATGTCCCATAGCTGTCTCCTGCTCAGGTACTCTGTTATTAGCATGATAACTCCTGACAAGCCGTTCGTCACATATGGTAAATGCAGCGTTTTGTGTGTGTGTGTGTGTGTGTGTGTGTGTGTGTGTGTGTGTGTGTGTGTGTGTGTGTGTGTGTGTGTGTGTGTGTGGGGTGCTATAAATAGATTAGCAGAGTCCTGAACGATTCAACAAACAGATCTGAAAATATCTACCTATGGGGAGAGGGGGTGTGTGCCTTTCCTCCAATCAGCTGTCTTGGCTGTATGCCCAGGTTTCACTGCAGTGCTAAACAGGAAAAGAAAATCTCCTAACACGGTGTGTACTTTCTAAACAGTATATACAGCTGAAGACAGAAGAGATACATGTAAAACTTATGTAGGGAGATTTCTTTCATCTCTGTGTATCAACCGAGGCTGTTCACTTCACTGGGTATATGTGAGTGTTTACATCCACTTTAATCCACTTCACATATGTGAAGCTATGTGACCATCCGGCTCACATCAGAGGGAGATCTCAGCCCCTTCCACTGCAATCCTTAGGCCAGGGAAGGAGAGCGGCGGGCGGCATTGTGACTGCACATGGGCGATGTGGATTAAGGTATTAAGGATTAGAATAAAAAAAAAACACATACACTGAGTTGTATATCTTGTTATAAGAGAGGGGCTGCCGGTAATTGAGAACACTGACTTAACAAACACTTTAAGGGAGCTCCTGCTCATGCTCCAGTGCTGACTGGTCTTTCAGCTGTTCCCGGTGTCCTGCTATTAATCTGCTTGTTTCCCTTGTTGCTGACTCTAACTTGAACTTGGATCCTGCTTCTGCTTTTTCACCAGTTCCTGACCCCAGCTTCGTTCTTGACAGTGTCTCTGTCTTATGACTCGGTACCTCGCTGGTGGCCTGCTGCTGACCTTGGCTATCCCTGTGACCATGCTGCTGTTTTCTGTTCCCAGCTCCTCTCTCACATCTGGGTCAAGTGCCTATACGGCTGTCATCTGTATCAGCTCTGCTCATCACAGTAAGTTCCTGTCTCAAGCTTGTTGGGAGCTTTGACAAGCCTCGCATCTGGAACCCGCAGCCTGTGTGTTGTGTCCCTTTAACTTCAGCTGGATCTCATGCACAGCTACTGTTCCTGACTTTATGTTCTGCCAGCCTGTCAGGGTCTGCATCTCCTGCTGCTAGCACTCCTATCAACACCTGCCAGCCGACCTCATCATTTCAGTGTCCAATCAGGTACCTGATACTGCATTTCACATTAAAGGACTTTGTAAGAGCCAACTGCCTTGTCTGTCTGTTGATTAAAACTGAGCACTATAGTGTGATCACACTGCACATCTGACCTTTGCAAAAATGCAAAAGTGTGTACAAATTTTAACAATGAACTTTTCTTACTTGAACACTTTTGGACTGTTTAATATGCAATTAAGTTTTTTTTAATTATTATTATTTTTATTGTAATTTCAATGTGAATACAAAAAAAATACAGAGCCTATTGGACATACCCAGGCTCAGTCACTACAGCTACAAAACTAAGAAAAGAAGAGAGAAAAAAAAAAGAGAACAAAAATTATATATGTAGCACTAACCCCTGAAGGAGCTGCTGGTTTTGTTCGGGCTTACCGTTACCTCACCTT
Organism: Lithobates pipiens; assembly: GCF_037356315.1. Classification (NCBI taxonomy): domain Eukaryota; kingdom Metazoa; phylum Chordata; class Amphibia; order Anura; family Ranidae; genus Lithobates; species Lithobates pipiens. The sequence goes on along the minus strand of NW_027507764.1, from coordinate 505,170,359 downwards.
CTCGCCTCTTCGTCTTAGGGGGGTCCCGTTAGAAAGTAGCCCAAATGATGATAAATCTGACACTTAGTCCTTTTTGAAGATTTATTTAGGGATAACACAAAAGAAATAAAGAGATCACAGTCCTTCAATAGAGGGTTACAGGATAAAGGGGAGTTCAGGCACCTAGTAATTGCTGGTTAGAGGTATTATTCAGATCCAGAGGACAAACAGCTCCACAGACTGGATCCAGCAGTCACCGGATAGGCCCCTCCCACTTGACCTAGCAGCCGATGAGATGCTCAACAAAGACTCTGCCACAGACTTGTCAATTGAACTTAGAGATTTTGAGAGTTTTAGGAAGAACTACCATACAGTACCAGATTCTTTCAGCCGACCCGGCGATACTGTAAGGATATTGATCCGGGTTGCGTCCTCCATCTGAATTTCCAGGCTCCTCCAGAGACACCAGCCTTGCGCTCAGTCCTTCTCCTGAGAAGTCCTCCCCTGGTTCCTCCAGTTTTCTTCTTCCTGCAGGCGAGACAGCGCAGGACCACCCCTGGATCAGCATACCCAAGACATTCCTGGGCCTACACTCTCAGTTGCAAAGCCTCAGGCCAGCCGGCCCCAAGGCACACAAAAAAAAAAGGTGTCGGTACCTTAAATACCCTCTCCCAGAATGCACAGCAGGGAAACTACACTACCACTGAGTTATTTCCGAGCAAGAGGTGGCATTCAATGCATCCAGCCTGCTGCTGTTCCACACCCACCGACGGTGACAAGTGGGAATCAATGCAACCCAGCTGGACTGGTACAGAAACCAGAACTTTTAGAGAGAATTAATCTGAGCTAAAGTACAGCTTCACACAATTAAATTTGAAAAAAACAATAGCATCTGCCCATCAGGAGCAGGGCGCTAAATATATAAAGATATATATAGTAGTAACTAAACCACTGTATGCTCAACCACCTCTGCAGAATATCCAAAGCAAACCTCCAATTCTACATATACCTTACATAGCTTACTTTAGTTATTTGTGCAATGAAGTGTACATTACAATTACATCTCTACACCCCCCCCCCCCACCTCATAATCATTGAACGAGCAACCCATGGACGTTTATGAGATCAGAGATGCCACTTGGACCATTCTCGGTACTTAATAGAGTGTTACTAATCGCCCATCAAGTCTGCATTCTTGGACAGGGATTCCGTCCAAATATCCCATATTTTGTGGAATTTTTTGGCACAGTCTCGTGACAGGTAAGTAGCCTTGTACAGTAGTAGAGTCGCGTTCACTAACCTCTTCCAAAAATTTATTGAGGGTGCGGTCGAGGGCCTTCCATCGGAGTAAAACTGATTTATGGGCATAGTAAAGTTATAGTCCTAGCAGGGTTCTGATTGCCCGGCATGGGGCCAGTGGTTCTACAAGTCCCAGCAGACATACCTCTACAGACAGTGGCACAGGAACGGTGGTAACAGTCAAAATAAAAGTGGTTACCTAAGGCCAGAAAATTTCAATCTGAGGACAGCTCCAAAAAATATGAATGAAGTCTGCTGAGGGTGAGTTGCATCTCAAGCAAGAGGCAGGAATAGATGGATTCTTTTTGTGTAGGTGCATGTAATACACCTTATGTACTATTTTAAATTGTACTCATTTATCTAATATAGCTTTTTGAGTGCAAAAAATACTGCCAGGGGTCCAGCAAGCTTGTAACTTCTTACTGTAGGCTAACAATGCTATACTGAAATCCTAAGCGCTGTTATCAGCTATGTCTGAGTTCTTGTCACATACCTGGCAGAGGAGCCTTAAGTGATGAGGATGGCTTCTTTTACACCTTTGGCTCAGGGCACACGGTAAAGTAAAGTGGCCCTTGTCCCAACAATTGGGTACTATTCCTCCCACTGACACTAAAAATGGGGCACTATTCCTCTCACTGACATCAACAATGGTGCACTATTCCTTCTACTAACACCAACAAAGGGCACTTCTCCTCCCACTGGCACCAACAACGGGGCACTCTTCCTTCCACTGACATCAAAAAAGGGGCACTATTCTCCCACTGACACCAATGATAGGGCACAATTCCTGTCACTGACACCAACAATGCAATACTATTCTTTCTACTGACACCAACCGAATATCGGTGCACGCGCACCATTACATGTAGCGGACGTCACGGAGCGTCAAATGACGCTCCCTGTGCTTCAGGGTTGGTGGCATATTAAACGCCGCTCTGGGAATCATTCTCGGCACTGAATAGCACTGGACGTTGCGGAGCCCATGACAGGTACCACTGCCCTTCTTATGAACATCTATTTCTGTTTTCTATCTTCATTGCAATTTTTATTCACTCTTTATTTCTAACGCTATGGGGTGTTTCTTCCTTAGTGAGTGGTTGCATGACTCTATACGGCTGCAATAAATGTCTTGTATTGGCCCAATATAATGCCGAGCCCAGCTTCCCTTCCTCTTTCCCCCCCCCCCCCTTTTTATTTTTTTATTTTTTATGATAATCATTGGTAGCTGAGACTCTTGGGGTGTTCCCATTTAGATCCTTCCTGCCATACATCTTTGGACCATCTCTTGCTCTGCTATAGGACCCCGCTCCTTTTATGGTCTTCATTTGAATATAGGACCCACTGGTGGTACCTTGTCAGTATACTTACCTTGCGATATTTATCTATCATCACTATTTACCTGGGCCTATGATTCACATGGACCCTCTGTCAGGCTTGGGGATGCTCCTATCAACTACTAACTTATTCTTCACCCTAACTTATTTTACCTCTGGACACTCTATCGATAATTGACCGATTATCAATTGTAAAACCTTATGAGCATTATTGTATCCTGTCTTTAGTTGGTCTCTGCTCCACCGTGCTATGCTCCCCATATCCGCCCCCAGGGGGTCACCCCAATGGAGGGTGTCTCAGTTTTTGCCGTCTTTGTTGTCAAGGGTTGATTTCGGGTGAGTCACCGAGACTTTTTGTAATACTCCAGATGCTAATTTTTGTAAAAATAATAAATTCATGTTTTGCTATTATGATGTAATGTAAATATGTAATATATCTGTTGTATTGCTTAAAGAAATTTCTCTTTATATACTAGATATTGTAAGTGACGTCTCCTGATGAAGTGGCAATTAAGCCGCGAAACCGGTCGAGAAACACGTTCACTTTATTGGATTTTGTTCTCCCCTATGTGGGGCCTTCCTCAATTATTGTAAACCCTACCATTATGTATGATTTATTGTCTGTTTGATCTATATATGTTTTTTCTTCTTGTCTGCTTTTTTATAAACCATTTAATAAATGTTAACTTAAAAATTCCATAATTTATGATTATTCCACTTGGGTACTCTAATAGTCCCTCTCATTCTGCTCACAGGTAATTTTTGGAGTAAAACCCTTTATGAGCTTCCTGTCCTGTTCATGTTAATATGGGATGAGGATACCCCCCCCCCCCCTATCTTTTTGTATCAATACCCATCAAAGCAATATCATTTCAACTACTGACACCAACAATGAGGCACTATTCTTCCCACTGTCACCAATGATAGGGTACTATTCCTCCCCCTAATATCAAAGATGGGGCATTTTTTACTTCAACTATGTCCAGGACATTTTCTACTCCCTCTGGAAACAGCCTGCCCCCTCCCTAAAGTCTGAAGAACAGTAAACTGGCCCTTTGTTCAGAAAATTATGAGACCTCTGAGTTAAACTGAAGAAAAAGAATCAGAAAAATAAAAGATATCATTCTCACAGTAAAATGGCAATTCTCTGCCCTGTTTGGGACTCCAGTTAGCTACGATCATCTCTGAATCTATGCAATGAAAGTAATTTAAATGCTACTTATGAAAAGGATCTGCAGTGAAGGTTAAGTACCTTTAAAACAATGTCATGGTTTTTGTAAATAGGCTTAATAAAATATTACATCTGTCAGCCACAAAACAGCTGAAGAGTAAACTATATCAGAGTTTCCACTTGTCTATAGTTACTCAGACATCCATCAAACAATTTGGTGGCAGCCCCTAATGGACGGTGCATATACTGGGTGATTAAATCTCTCCATGTCCTCTTCTTGGTGTTGGAGGGTGTCCAAAAATAAATGGCCATTGATCATTCAGGAGAGTTCTAAAAGTCACAATGGTTTATTATGGATGCATCTGACTATTATGGGCTGCTGACAAAGCAGATTTATTGTGAGAAGTTTTTTCACAGCTATATAAAGGATTGCTGTTATTTAACCCTGAACACAGTGACAGCTGTTTTTTTATTTTTTTTTGATGGGGGGGGGGGGGGGGGGGGGGCGGCACACAATCATCTCCACTGGTCAGCCAGTGGCACCCAGGGGTCTTGAGGTCAGTCGGTTGGTTGGTCATCCAGCCCTGCACTTACCCCATCTAGGTTCCAGGTGGGCAGTGCTCCTACTGGCGGTGGACGGCGAACGGTGGATGAGCGTTTCCTCCTCCTCTACATCACGGCAGCTTCTGACATGCGTCTCCTCCCTCTTCCTCCTAGGAGTCTAAAAGATGGCCTGTCCTTTCAGCCAATTGAGTTTAGAGTCTCAGTACTCGCTTCCTGATTGGCCAGGAGGAGGATCAGTGTGAGAATAGCGAATATTCTTTGCTATTGTCACACAACTGGGTGGGCTTGAGGCGCAGAGCCCACCCTTTTTTTGAAGCCTATTAGAGCCTCCGGCTCTAATCACATGCTTCAATCCCCCCCCCCCCGCATCCAGCGCCCTGCATGTAGATTAGGGGGCAGGACACATGAATAGGAGGGGCAGCACCCGTGTGCCCCTAATGAATGGGCAGCCACTGGCTGAACACCAAACAAAAAGCTTCATACACCCCTGAAATACATATTTGGGAGCTTCCAAAAAAACTATTTATTTCTGTTCATCTGGTCTTGAAATTCACACAGACCTGATGCACAAATTCCTGCCATAAACATGAAATTGGATAACAAAGGAGAGGCAACATGCAAGGAACCTGGATTGGACAGCAGTACTTGCCAAGCTGTCCCCACAGGAGGGGGCAAGGGAGGTCAAGTGCGCCCCCCCCCCCCCCGGAAGCGGGTGCACTGCACCCAGGTGCTGCAATCTGAGGCAGAGGAGGGGAGCTGAGGCTGTCAGTGCTGCCTGGCCCCTATCACAGGATCTGCACACACAGATCCTCTCAGTTTCCGGGACATTCAGGCAGCTGTGTGGGGGAGGGGTGCTGATGTCATCCCCTTCAGCAGGAGCCCGGGATGAAGAAGCTCCACCATGCTGCTAAAATGAGGTCAGTAAACAGTGAGGATTGTGCAGAAATTGACCTTGGGGGTGAAATTATTGTACTGGGGGGCAGCCTGCCGCTCCCCCCATGTCATATGCAGTGCAGTGACCACCATGTGATGTATTGCGCCCACCATGTGCAATGACCAGCATGTGCAGTGACAACCATGTGCAGTGACCACCATGTGATGTATTGTGCCCACCATGTGCAGTGACCATCATGCGCAGTGACCACCATGTGATGTATTGTGCCCACCATGTGCAGTGACCACCATGTGATGTATAGTGCCCACTATGTGCCATGCAGTGACCACAATGTGATGTATTGTGCCCACTATGTGCAGTGCATGGCCCACCCTATAATGTGGAGTGGTGTGCCCTCTGTGTAATGTGCTGTGCCCACCATGTTATGCGGAGAGGTGTGCCCTCAGTGTAATGTGCTGAACCAACTATGTCATCTGTTGTGCTGTGCAGTGCCCACCATGTAATGTGGAGTAGAGTGCCCTCTGTGTAATGTGCTGTGCCCACCATGTAATGCAGAGTAGAGTGCCCTCTGTATAATGTGTTGTGCCCACCATGTCATGGGCTGTGCTGTAAAGTGCCCACCATGAAATGCGGAGTAGTGATACCTTCATCCCCTGTCTGTCTGCTTACCTCTGGTCTGTGTATCAGCCTTGGGCCTGCACTCTCACACCTGTATGGTTAAGTAGTCTTCCTTCAGCGTGGCTCCACCCTAGTCTCTATTGCAGTGATTTTCAACCAGGGTTCTGTGGAACCCTGGGGTTCCTTCAGAGGTTTCTAGGGGTTCCTTCAGCAATGGGCAATTTCTGCCTCTCAGATAAGTTCCCACTGACACCATTGATCTTTTTAGCAATCTGTAAGGTGGTGTTTCTTCCCAATGACCACAAGTGTAAGGATCATTCCTCTTACTGACCATCACACTAATGTATCATGAGTTGTAGATTTCTAATTTTTAGCAGGGGTTCCTCGAGACTGGAGAACTATTTCAAGGGTTCCTCCGTGTTGAAAAGGTTGAGAAAGGCTGCTCTATTGGATACACTAGTTAACACTGTGTTGTCCAAGCCTGCCTTGACTGAGCAATATTGTGTGTTTGGTTTCCTGTCTCCTGCTTGCCATGTGCTTTACATCTGTTTCAGTTACCGATCTTGGCTTGTTCTTTGACTATTCCCGCCTGCTTGTTACCCTGATCTTTGGCGTGTTCTTTGTCTATCCTTGTCTACTAGTTGCCCCGACCTTTGCCTTATCTCCTGACTATCCCTTGTTGTCCTGGGCTGCTGCTTCCTCTCTATCCTCCTGTAGCCTACCATGAACATGATCTGGGAGACTCTGGAGGCTGCAACCTGGAGCCAGTTGCAGCGCACTCCATCCTCACCACTAGAGGCTCTGGTGAACAACTGCTGGCCCTTAGACTCCGTGCCCCGGGAAATCTTATGCTCTAGCTCCCAGTGGGATCCACGTTGGTGCTCCAGTGGACCTGCTCTCCTGAACCACCCAGAGTTCTATCCGCAGCAGTCAGCTACCTTAGCGGTGCACTCCTGACCCAAATGGTGTGCATCTGTCACCTGGCCTCAGTCCAGTCCAGTCCTGGACCCCGAGGCCTAGCTACACCAAGCTACTGCTAACTGAAGTTCAGGGGTACCAAGGTTCTTCTACCTTCACCCTTGTAATTTCATATACAATCTTCCTGGTAGTCCAGCCCTGCAGAGGGCTCTCTCTTCCCCTCTAGTACACAACCACAGACTTACATGGTGTTGGTCAGGGGTGACCTGTTCCCATACTTGAAAAATCCAAAAAATCTTGCAAAAATGGGTCATTTTGGAGGTTTTCACACTGTTCTAAAATATTATTTGATATGCTTTATATCAGTAAATAAGGAAAACAGGGTTTCTTTATACATAATAGGGCACAGGATTAGCTCATTTTTATACCAATGAGTGAGGCTCCACCTTCAGATGACTGGACACTGGCAACGCAAAGCTGAAAACACAGCCCTCCATCTTACTCCTGTCATGCCTCAAATGTTTGCTAGTGTCCATAGCTGGTGGTCATGGTTCTCCCTACTCTGAGTGAACTTCCTTTTTAATGGAATCTATTACTTCTAGCAAGTTTATTTCTTCAGGGGTCTGGCTGTTCTATCTGGTTTCCTCTTGGCCTGTCAGTGACTCGAGGGATTGCACTGGGACCACACAGGAAGCAGAGGAGGAACAGCCTGGAGGTTGCTAACTGGCACTGGACAACACAGGGAGCACTTACCTTGGTATGCAGCTGCATCGCTTTCAGAGGCTTGTGGGGTGCTCCACAGATCCAGCACATTGGTCCACTTTTTGGTGCCCAGAAACTTAGTACCCATGTGAGGGTAAGCTTGACTGAGGAGATGCAAAGATGGAGCTGGATCCAGGGACCCTGTAGTTCTGCATCTAAAGACTTAAGTGCCTTGACTGAGGAGTCCCAGCATGCTGTTGCTCCCACAATCTGGGGTATGGAGGGACAGTGACCACCTCGAGGGGTTTCCCTTCCATGGTAGCAGGTCAAAAGTGGCTGATAGTGCACCACTAGATTTTAATATTGCTGTCATTTTCTCTGGGTCATTCATCCTTTTGAGACTGAAGACTCAGCTGCACATGCAAGAGTATGTACAGTGTGTTGTTCTGCATATGTGTGTTGTATCTTACCTGACCTATCTATCTTACCTGACTCATCTGACCAGCATGGACACCACTCAATTCCCTCCAACTTAATCAGAGTAGAGTACAGGAGTTTTGGCCACTGCTGGCCTCCACAGTCTTGGACACAGTAAGGCTCTCTACCCCGTTTACTTGGGTCTAGATCATTGCAGTATATGGCAGATCTTTGATGCAAGGGGGTGGGGAAATCAGCTCTGCTGGCATTCAGTTGAAAATGGTGCAGGGGATTGGAAGTACCGAGATCCATCGTAAGCTTTGTCAGAATTACTCCTTTAATGGGCTCTCATGCAGAGTCCCTGTGAGCTTCTGAGATTCACTTAACTCAGCCTGGGGTAGACATGTGCGCTGTCAATCGATTTGTTTTGTTTCATTCCATTTCTTATTAGAATTAATTCGTATTTCCTAATTTGTGTCTGAAATTTCGTACGAAATACGAATTTTCGTTAGGTTCGTTAACTTTTCATAACAATTACGAATGTTCATTATGATTAATTTATCATTATTAGGGGCTCCCACCATCCCTGTACTGTGCTGACTTCCTGGGTTTTTAACTTTTAGGTTCATTAAATTTTCGTAACAATTACAAATGTTCATTAGGAATTTTGATCCAAAATTTCATATTTCGTAAAAAATTCGGAAGCATAGCAATTTGTATTTAGAATCCTCCCGAATGTACAAATGTACGGAAACAAATTGCACATATCTAGCCTGGGGCACCTTCTTTCTCTTCATTTGCATCTAAGGAAGAATTCTTTGTTATCATGTCGGTCATCGCGAAGCAGTTGGCTGAGATTTGGGCAGATGGTAAGAATAAGAGCTTTAAGCATTCTCGCTTATCCTCACAACTGGATTTTTCCTGGGACTTTCCTCTATCTGTTTTGCAGGCCTCAAAGGAAGAGGAATTGGGCAGTTTACTATGCTTCAGTTATGAATGGGCGGCAGAGGGGCAGCGAGGGTGGAGTTTCCTCCTGCAGCCACTGAACGCCTGTGGAAGGGATAGTAGAAGTAGGCTTTCATTGGCTGCAGGGGGGAAATGGAGGGGATTGGTTTCTCTATATGCAGCCACCGCCGTCCCTCCTATCCAGGTGTACAGGGGGCCACATGGGCCCCCTGAAGCATGGGGCCAGGTCACAATTGCTACCCCTGCGACCCCTGTAGTTAGGCCCCTGCCCTATGAGTAGGAACTGTGGTGTCATAGATTTTACAGAGCCAGCCTTCTCAACTACAAAGGTGCTGGGAGGAGAGGTTTCAGGAGGCACAGTCAGTATAGAAATAACTTGATGAAGATAGCAAAGATCCATGAGATATCTAGTCTTTAGAAAATGAAAGGAAATAGCAGAAGAAAACCAGACAGCTGTGGAGAGGGATAGCCAGCAGATAGGCAGCATACATCAGTACATCTTTCAGAGGATCTGGAAATTTGGTAATAGATATAAGGTACATACAAGTACAGTTAAATGTGGTGCAGTAACTTACATTAAGCAACTTAAGAGTAAATAACAACTGAACAATAGTGTGCTGTCTACAAAGTGTAGGGCTACACACCAAATGATAGTGGCGATACAGCAGGTGGTCCTGTTGGATGTTGAGATTCTGAAATTAGGTTGTAAAATTTTTTAAGTCAAGGCAGGGGCAAGCATTTAGGGTGTGCTAACCAAGGGTTTAATCTTTTTAGAAATGCAGGGATTTGCAGGTGGGCCCTGGCGTACATGAATTTCATTAGACATTCCTTTCCAATTTAATAGGTTTAAGGTACCAGTTGTTGAGAATTTTTTGTATAGTTTCCCAGTGTGTTAAACACCAGGAGACTTCAGTGGTCTTCGAAGGGCAGTGTGCCATTCTTGTCGAGTGTACTTACAATTTAAGAGGATCTTCCAGGGCAGCATAGCAGATGTTTTGGTGTCAGGTGGAGGGTCAGTGAGAAGCTTATAGGTGTAGCCAAGTCCCGAGCCTCTCCAGGCCTAATGGTGACTAGGGATGAGCCGAACACACCCTGTTCGGTTCGCAGCAGAACATGCAAACAGGCAAAAAGTTTGTGCGAACACACGAACACCATTAAGTCTATAGAATGCGAATGTGAAAGATCAAAAGTGCTCATTTTAAAGGCTTATCTGCAGGTTAATGCCATAAAAAGTGCTTGGGGACCTGGATCCTGCCCCAGGGGACATGTATCAATGCAAAAAAAAGTTTTAAAAACTGAAGTTTATCGGGAGCAATGATTTTAATAATGCTTAAAGTGAAACAATAAAAATGAAATATTCCTTTAAATATTGTGATTTGGGGGTGTCCTTAGTATGCCTGTAAAGTAGCGCATATTTCCTATGTTTATAACAGTGCCACAGAAAAATTACATTTCTAAAGGAAAAAATGTCATTTAAAACTGCTTGCAGCTGTAATGTATTGTTGGATCCCAGCAATATAGATAAAAAATACCAAAAATACCTCCCAAAAAATGGTATGGATGTCCCCCCCAAAATCCACACCAGGACCTTCAGGTCTGGTATCGATATTAAGGGGAAACCCGCACATAATTTTTTTTAAAAATGGCGTGGGGGTCCCACAGATCCCCCTGGCACTATATACTCTGCAGAAAATTGGGCCTTAGGTGTTTGTGGTACCAGAACACTGTAAGCCCTCACAGTTACTCTTGTTAAACAGGGGCAGAAAAATTTGGCCTTGTGTGGTGGCGGTGATGGTGCCACAACACTGTAACCCCTCACAGATACTCTTGTTGGGCGCAGGAGCGGGCCCTGCTGTGAGATATTAGATCAAAAATTGTAATTACATGCCCCTGTTAAACAGGGGCAGAAAAAATGGGCCTTGAGTGGTGGTGGTGGGGGGTGCCACAACACTGTAACCCCTCACAGATACTCTTGTTGGGTAAAGGAATGGGCCCTGGGTGGTAGTGGTGGTGCCCTAAACTAAAAATATTGTTGGAAGCTAGCATCATCAAGATTGAGGAGGAATAGGATAGTCAGCATAGGCAGTCTTCAAAGGATCCCACATCCACAGCAAATTCAATCAGTTACATCAGCATGAGGTGCTTGATAGCTGCAGATCCAAGACTGATTCATTTTTATGAATGCGAGCCTAAATGGGAGTCTGTGGACAGACTTTGATCCATTACAAACCCTTCAGCAGCACTAAATGTGCATTCAGAAAGCACGCTGGATGCAGGACAGGCCAGTAGCTCAATTGCATATTGAGCAAGTTCTGGCCAGTGGTCCATGCTCAAGACCCAGTAACCCAGTGGATGCTCTTTTGGAAAAGTCTCCAAGTCTGCTCTTGTGCCTAGATATTCCTGCACCATGTGATAGACGCTGGCGATGGTTGCTTGAACCAATCAGACCTTGTCGCTGAGGAGTGAAATTTTTTTAAAGGCATCGATCAGCCGGCCACCTTCTCCACCCCTCTTCCTCTGACTGAACGTTGTCCAGCACCAGGAAATTGTAACCTCCCAGGGTCTGGAAATGCGTTTCACAAACCTTTCTTCAAGGTCTCCTGAAGATGTTTCAGCCTTTCAGCCTCTGCTCCCTCTGTGAAGGCAGGATGAGTTCTGCAACCTTACCCTTGTAACGTGGATCAAGAAGGGTTGCCAGACAGTAATGATCACTGATACCCTGAATCATAGGGTCCTTTCACAGGCTTTGCAGAATCAGGGAGGCCATGCAGCATAAGTTTGCAGAGGAATTCAATTCTGGGTCACTAAGGATCATATGAACCTTAATACCTCCTCCCAGCAACGTACAACTCCTCGGGTTTCTGGGGACTGAAAACCATCCCTTGAAGACTGCTGCTGAGTGTTATCCTTTACAGCCATGCTGACACAATCAGATAGCAGGAATGCTATCTGGATAAAGGGGACATTGAGAGGAAACAAAGTCCTCCTCTTTCTCCAGCTGTTCTGCCTCAATTGCACTGTCAATGATTCCATGAAGCGTGTGCTCCAATAAGAAGACTAGAGGGACAATATCACTGATGCATGCATTGTCACTGCTCACCATCCTTGTGGCCTCCTCTAATGGTGCATGCATCCTTGATCAGTAGCCACTGGCATGGCGAAAAGAAGCCACGCTCCCCTGACCCTGTCCTGGTGCCATACTCGTACAGGTATCCATTGATGGCCCTCTGCTGTGTGTGCAGCAGCTGCAGCATTGCCAATGTTGAGTTCCACCTGGTGGGCATGTCACAAATGAGGCAGTTGGGGTGCAGGTGGCATTCCCTTTAAATGTCAGCCAGCCGAACACTGGCATTGTATGACCAGCGGAAATGACAACAGATGTTTCTGGCCTGACTCAGGAAATACTGTAAGTCTGGGTACCTGCTCAAGAACTGCTGCACCACCAAGTTCAGGATGTGTGCCAAACATGGAACATGGGTCAAGTGTCCCTGTGGGAGGGCAGAGAGAAGGTTGGTGCCATTATCGCATACAATCGTTCCTGGCTGAAGCTGTCATGGCGTCAACCTCCTCTGAGCCTGCCCCTGCAGAACTGACAGAATCTCTGCCCCAGTGTGGCTCCTGTCCCCTAGGCAGACCAACTCAAGCACTGCATGGCATCTTTTAGCCTGACTGCATGCGTAGCCCCTTGAAAACTTACGGAGCACCGCTTGTTTAGAGGACAAATCTTCAGAGGATGCAATAGAGGAAGAGGAAGAGGAGAGCTGTGGCAGAATCACCACTAGCATTCTCCTGCTTCTCCTCTCTTCTCTCAGGCACCCAAGTACAGTCAGTGACCTCATCAACCCCTCCCTCCTTGTCACTGGAGGAAACTTGGCAGTATGCTGCAGCTGGGGGAACATGACTGCCAGTTTCTTGTCCTTCTTGGGCACCCCCTCTCTCTAGACTCACATTACTCTCTTCCTCAACCTGGGAACCAACATCGGAGCCTTCAAATCACTGAGCATCCTCCAGAAGCATGTACCTGACACTGTGGTCAAATAATTCTGGGGACTCCTCCAGGCATGATGATGGGGCTATGGAAGGAGTGACTGTGGACAAGAAGCCGGTGGACTAGGCCGCTTTGGCAGCCAGGCTGCATTGGAAGGCAAACTACTCTGAGCCTGAGGATGAGGAGAATGAGGACGGCTTTGTTATCCACTCCACCAACTCTTCTGCATGTTGTGGCTAAATAACACAGCCAGCAGCAGAAAAAAAGGACAAGCGTGCCCCAAGGCCACCCGTAGAGGATTCACCATGTCCATGACCACCACTGTTAACTGTAGACACAGAGGCTGTTTGCTCTCTTTTTCCTTGGTGGCCTTTCAGACATGATGTATTTTTTATTTTGCAACACCACACTTCCCTGTATTAGATACTGTGTACATCGCCTGAAGTGTATTAGAAACTGTACACACTGTATTAGATGCTGTGTACACCATTAGAAAATTAGTAGAAACTATACACACTGTATTAGATACTATGTACACCGCCTGACATGTATTAGAAACTGTACACACTGTATTAGAATACTGTGTACAACGTCAGCACTGTATTAGAAACTGTACAACGCCAGCACTTTATTTTGTACTGTGTACACCCCCAGAAGTGTAGTAGAAACTGTACACACTGTATTAGATACTGTGTACACCGTCTGCACTGTATTAGAAACTGTACTATGGCTGCACTATATTGTGTACACCACCAGAAGTGTAGCAGAAACTGTACACACTGTATTAGATAATGTGTACACCACCAGAAAAGTAGTAGAAACTGTACACACTGTATTAGATACTGGTTTGCAGTTGTGCCATACTCTTTCCATTTTTGGATGATGGATTGAACAGAACTCCATGAGATGTTCAAAGCTTGGGATATTTATTTTATAACCTAACCCTGCTTTAAACGTCTCCACTATTTTATCCCTGACCTTTCTGGTGTGTTCCTTGACCTTCATGATGCTGTTTTTTTACTAAGGTTCACAAATGCCGCTTACACACGTAGCCGACTATCCGGCGGACTTTCCGAACGGGCTACTTGCCCACACACGGCACTTTTTCAGCGGACTAATACAGCGTACTAAGTCCGCCGGACTATCCGTCGTACTTTTGAAATGAACGGACTCGCCCACACACGCGGAGGAAAGTCCGCTCATTTTGAGCGCATCTCCAGGTAGACGGGGCCAGCGAAGGAGGTGTCGCTGGCCCCGTCACCTGGTATGGACTTAAAGGGGAACCCCAACGACGAGCGCCCCCCCTCCTGAGCCATACCAGGCTGCGTGCCCTCAACATGGGGGGTGCCTTGGGGAAGGGGGGGGCCGCGGGGCCCCCCCACCCCAAAGCACCTTGTCCCCATGTTGATGAGGACAAGGGCCTCTTCCCGACAACCCTGGCCGTTGGTTGTCGGGGTCTGTGGACGGGGGGCTTATCGGAATCCGGTAGCCCCCTTTAATAAGGAGGCCCCTGGATACCGCCCCCCCCTATGTGAATGAGTGTACCCCTACCCATTCACCTGTAAATAAAAGTAAAAAAAAGTAAAAAAAAAACAGCATCTTCTGGGACTGTGACATCATACTGGGCGGGGACATCATCCTGTGATGTCCCTATATAAGTCGCTGCACGCCGTATCCCTGTCATTGTGAGCAGAGAGAGCGACGAGGCAACATCTGAAGAGAAGAACAGAAGACGGCGACAGCGGCGACAGAAGACCGGGCCACCGCCTGTAAAAGAGCTAGAAGAAGGCGCGGTGGCCCGGCAAGAAAAACCAAAGAGGGGGACAAGACCCCTGAAGTCGGAAGAAGAGGGCGGCGGCGAAGAAGAAAGCCGGGCTCCTCCGCTAGCAAAAGAGCTAGCAGAAGATAGCGGAGGAGTCCGGCGAGAAGACCCCCGAAGACGGACAGAAGACCCTCGGAGCCGTGCAATAAACTATTTTAACCCTTGTGTGTTGTTTTTTTTTACTTTTATTTACAGGTGAATGGGTAGGGGTACATTGTACCCCATACTCATTCACATAGGGTGGGGGACCAGTATCCGGGGGCCCCCTTATTAAAGGGGGCTCCCGGTTTCCGATAAGCCCCCCGCCCGCAGACCCCAACAACCAACGGCCAGGGTTGCCGGGAAGAGGCCCTTGTCCTCATCAACATGGGGACAAGGTGATTTGGGGTGGGGGGGCCGCGCGGCCCTCCCTTCCCCAAGGCACCCCCCATGTTGAGGGCACGCAGCCTGGTATGGCTCAGGAGGGGGGGGGGGCGCTCGCTCGTCCCCCCCTTTCCTGGCCGGCCGGGTAGCGTGCTTGGACAAGGGTCTGATGTGGACCTGGGGGGGACCCCCACACCAATTTTTTCGGCATTGGGGTTCCCCTTTAAGTCCATACCAGGTGACGGGGCCAGAGACGCCTCTTTCGCTAGCCCCGTCTACCTGGAGACACGCTCAAAATGAGAGAACTTTTCTCCGGGCGGGAAAAGTCTGTTCATTTCAAAAGTATGGTGGACTGTCACACACACAGCTGGATTGTCCGCCGAAATGCGAGTCCAGCGGTAAGATTGGAGTGCAAAACTACTTTCTAAGTCCGCCGTACTTTTGGGTAAAAAAAGTCCGCCGGAGGCTACACACAGGGGAATTGTCCGGCGGACTTAAGTTTGCCGGACTTTTCCACCGGATTGTTTGATCGTGTGTACGCGGCATAAGAAACCTATGAAGGCTTCACAAAACAGCTGTATGTATACTGAGATTAAATTACACACAGGTAAACTCTATTTACTAATTAGGTGACTTCTGAAGGTAATTGGTTCCACTGGAATAGTTAGGGGTATCAGAAAAAAGGGGGCTGAATACAAATGCACGCCACACTTTTCAGATATTTATTTGTAAAAAATGTGAAAACCATTTATCATTTTCCTTCCAATTCACAATTATGTGCCACTTTGTGTTGGTCTGTCACATAAAATCCCAATAAAATGCATTTACATTTTTGTCGTAACATGACAAAATGTGGAAAATTTCAAGGGGTGTGAATACTTTTTCAAGGCACTGTATACCTAAATATGAGAGAGTAGAGTTTGGGGCCTATGAAGTAGAGGTGTGTTGGTCAATGATAGGCTTGGTGTTAGGATCAAAATTGGCTCTAATCATACATGATGTGGAATAGTTGATCTTGTATAAGGATGCTTTGCTAAAAAGGTCCAGGATATGATGGAGATGAGAGAGTGTTTGTGTGGGGTTGGTAATAGAGATGATCATGTCATCAGCATAAAGGCCAATTTTGTAATTGAGCTTACCAATTTCAATGCCAGAGATAGCGGGGTTAGTTTGAGTGGAGTGTGCATGACAAGGGTGAAAATTAATGGGGATGGGGGCAGCCTTGACGGGTTCTGTTGTTTATGTGGAGGGGATCTGAGAAAATACCTGAGTTAATAACTTTAGTGCTAGGGGAGGAGTATAGTGCCATTATTGCCTTAAGTATTAGGCCAGAAAGGCCAAATTTTATTAAGACTGCTTTTAACAATTTCCAGTCTACTCTGTCGAATGCCTTCTCTGCATCTAGAGAGATAAACAGAGAAGGCGTTCGTGGTGTTCGACCCATTGTATCAGGTTGATTTACCAGCGGGTTACGGTCAGATGCCTGCCTGCCAGTCACAAATCCCACTTGGTCAGGATGCACTAGGTGTGGGATGATAAAGGAAATACGTGTAGCTAAGAGTTTAGGATAGAGTTTTGTGTCGGTATTTAGTAATGAGATGGGTCTGTAACTGGCTGGGTCATCAGCTGGTTTGCCAGGTTTTGGAATTGTGGTGATGTTTACTTCAATGGCTTCTGAGGAGATCAAGCCTGTGGAGAGTGTATGGTTGAAGGATTGACAAAGATAAGGGGTTAGTAGTGTGGAGAATTTCTTATAATATTCATTTGTAAAGCATCAAGCCCAGGGGGTTTATGTAGTGGAAGGGAAGCGATAGCACTTTCCATTTGAGGGATCAAGAAAGGGTCAGAGATGGTATGCAATTGTTCGGGAGATAGCGATGGTAGATGTAGGTGATCTAGGAACTGCACTATGTCAGATGATGTGGGGGGGGGGGGGGTGGGCTTCACCTGTGGTGGTTAAGTTGTATAAGTTGATATAGAACTGACTGAATCGGTTGGCTATGTACTTGGGACTGGTGAGGCGAGTGTGGTTAGGGGATGTGAGGTATGAGATTTTGGTGTGTATTTGGTGGCATTTAAGCGGTTTCGCAAGGCTAGCTCCTGATTTGTTGTGGTGTGCGTAGAAATGTAGCTTTAGCCTTTTCAAGATATAGATATGTCCTGGAAACATATCTATCCTGGAATAGGACTTTTGCATGTGAGAATAGAAGGTGTACTCCCTTTCAATGTCATGTAAACATCTCCATGGGTCATATAGATCTTCAGATCGAAGTAGGAATGAGAGAGCGGTGGATTGTCACCGTGATGGGTTGGAGGAGTCCAGGGTTGGGTCTGCTATTTGATTGAAATCTCTGCATATGATTAGGGAGTTTTGTCGAAAGGGTGTTAGTTTTACCCATAATGGTTTTATAAAACTTGGTGGGTACTGGGGCATAGACATTGATAAATTCCTGAGTTATAAAATACGACAATAGCACTTATTGACCGAGTCAATTATTGGAATCTAACGTATAATTTTTAGCTTGTGATAGAATGCAATACAATAAAAATGAACAGAAAACACTGTAATACTCATCTGGGACAAGCATGCTGTTAAGAAGTAAAGTGGTGTTCAAATTGCCTGTGAAGGAGCATGGATGACCCCGGGTAAAGCTGGTGTCACGTACCTGGTGGGTGAGCCTGACGTGCGGAGGAAAGCCCTCGTACAGCTCCAGTTTGAGAACCGCTGATGGTGAGACAGCAGGCAGGGTAAGGGTGCCTTACAATGACAATGGACCAGCTGAGTTTAACTTTCCTGGACATAGTTGTTGTAAAAGAGTCAGATGACTTGAGCAATACTACTTTATATTGTAAGGCAACCGCAAGCAGTGCCAGGACAAGGTCATCCAGCGCCAAGGGCAAAGATGCCAAATTGTGCCCACCCCTTCCCTTAGGGTTAGGTTTAGCAGTGATGTCGCTGTCACTACTTCTGTCAGCCTTGTAACAGAAGCAACTGGCACAAGGCTCCCCATCCCTGCAATAAATGATTCCGCATAGGGTAGCCACCCCTCCTGCCCACCCCTTGTCCCGGCCCTGACCATAAGATATATTATTCCACATACTAAAAGCTTTAATAAACCCCAAATGTATTTTCCCAACTGGTCAGTAAGGATGAGCCGAACACCCCCCGGTTCGGTTCACACCAGAACTGTAAACAGACCTAAAATTCGTGTGAACTTTAGAACCCTATTAAAGTCTATGGGACTCAAACGTTCAAAATCTAAAGTGCTAATTTTAAAGGCTAATATGCAAGTTATTGTCATAAAAAATGTTTGGAGACCTGGGTCCTGCCCCAGGGGACATGTATCGCTGGATCAGATCACCCATCGCTGGAACCCCGGAGAGATGATCATCCATCACTGGATAGCAAGAGTGGTTTACCACCGCTGGAATCTTTTTTTTAATTTTTTTTATTTTTAATAAAGGACTTTTCCCAATGTGTGTGTTTTTTTATTTTTTTTTACACTTTCTTTGTGAATTGGTAGGGGTACTTTTGTACCCCCTTACCATTTCAAACAGGGGGGGGCCGGGATCTGGGGGTCCACCTTGTTAAATGGGGCTTCCAGATTCTGATAAGCCCCCCACCCGCAGACCCCCACGACCACTTTCCATGGCTGTGGGGATGAGGCCCTTGTCCTCATCAACATGGGGACAAGGTGCTTTGGGGAGGACCCCAAAGCATCCTCCCAATGTTGAGGGCATGTGGCCTGGTACGGTTCAGGAGGGGGGGTGTGCTCTCTCGTCCCCCCTCTGTTTCTGCGGCCTGCCAGGTTGCATGCTCGGATAAAGGGTCTGGTATGGATTTTTGGGTGGAACTCCACTCTATTTTTTGTTTAATTTGGCGTGGAGTTCCCCTTAAAATCCATACCAGACCTGAAGGGTCTAGTATGGATATTTGGGGGGAACCCCACGTCATTTTTAAAAAAATTTGATGCGGGTTCCCCTTAATATCCATACCAGATCTGAAGGGCCTGGTAATTGAATTTGGGGGAACCCCACGCTTTTTTTTATTTTTTATCAATGACTTTCAATGACTGTTCTCTGTATTACGGGGAGCCGACAATTCATTATAGCCACGAGTGCTTTTAAATTACTTTTTTTTCCTGCCGAAATGCCACTTTGTGCAGGGACTGTTCTAAGCAAACCCTTTACAAGCATACTATACACACCCCCAAGTACGAAATTTAAAGGAATATTACACTTTTATTGTTTCACTTTAAGTATTATTACAATCACTGCTCCCGAAAAAAATGCAATTTTTAAAACTTTTTTTGCATTGATACATGTCCCCTGGGGCAGGACCCAGGTCCCCAAACACTTTTTATGACAATAACTTGCATATAAGCCTTTAAAATTAGCACTTTAGATTTCTCCCATAGACTTGTACAGGGTGTTCCGCGGCTTTTCGAATTTGCCGCGAACACCCCAAATTGTTCGCTGTTTGGTGAACAGGCGAACAGGCAATGTTCAAACTCAAAGCTCATCCCTACTGGTCAGTATGAAAGAATCCCTAGAAATTTTTCAAATTATGAGACCTTTGAATGGGAAGAAAAACAACTATGTACTGTATATATGATTCAAGAAAAGAGGATATAGAGAAAAAAAGTACTAGTACTAATCCAGTTTGAGAAACAGCATTCTTGTTGTCAAATTACATGCACACATAAGTGCAGTTCTTGCAGTCTCTTTAAAAGATGAAAGGCATTTTGAAACGCTCTCCTGGGTCCTGTATAGAGACCACAAAAATGGCAGAGATTAGAAAGCAAGTGAGTTTATAGATTAAAAGTCAGACACCTTTTTAAAGTGGCTGTAAACCTGTACATATGCCCAGTGAAGTGAACAGCCTCAGATGATACACAGGGATGAAACAAGTCCTCCTACATACGTTTTACATGTATATCTGCTGTCTTGAGCTTTATATACTGTTTAGAAAGTCCACGTGCTGTTACAGTTTTCTCTTCCTGATTCACCTGTGGGTGTGGATTCTTGCCATGAGAGACAGCTGCTTGGAGGAAAGACACACACCCCCCCCTCCACATAGGCAGAGACTTGCAGAGCAGGAGTAAGACACATGACTTAGGGCTTTGAAGAGAGATAAGAAAACACTACAGATATATGTGCCCAGCTCAAATTTCATGAATCGGGTTTTCATCCACTTTAAGAAAAATGGACTATGCAGTGTAGGCGCCCCAGTGTTTTAAAAAAACATTGTGCAGTGTGCATTATTGACATTAGTTTAAAAGCCTTACCATTAGGCAATGAGGGTCATCTCTAAAGCCAGCCAGATAAACTCCCACCGCGGTAATCAGCCCATCATGAACAAGTTCTGGGACATTCTTAATCTTATGGGCTCATTCCCAGCATCCCAAACCTGCACATGCACAATGCATACTCACTCAGACCATGCTGTTAAATGGTGAGGAAGTGCATTGAGTGTGCTAGTTTCTAACAATCGGAGTGCCCTTAGCCCTTGTACACACGGTCGTAGAATCCGTCGGAATGTGTCCTATCGGACCGTGTCGTCGGATAATCCGACTATGTGTGGTATGCATCAGACTGATTCCGTCGGAATATCCGTCGGACCCAATTTTCCAACATGTTGGAAATATTTCCCGACCAACTGGGCCGGTCGGACATACTGAATGTAGTCCCATCGTAACGAAATTACGTCATCACATTCTGAAAGATTGGATTTTTCGACAACTTAGTCCGACCGTGTGTATGCAACAGTTTCGGACAAGATCCAACGGACAAAATCCGACGGAGAAAATCCGACGGATTTGGTTGTCGAAATCTCCGACCGTGTGTACAGGGGCTAAAACCTGGGCAGGATTGGCAGGTCGCATCATTGGGAGTTTCTTTGACAGGATTTGGGTATGTCCGTCATGGTCTAATGGTAAGGCTTTTAAACCAAGAACAATATTGAAACAATATAAACAAACATTTTCAACACAACAGGACACTTAGACTTCACAGTCTATTTTCTTGTGAACTTAAACTTCAAAATCTCATGTTCCAGCAGATGAAAAAGACTCTTGGGTGCTTTTTGGCTCAAAATAAAAATTAGAAATAAGAATTTCTATGTAATTAGCAGACCACTGGGTAGCGATTTTTGTATTTGTTAATGGCATAATTGGAAGTACATCTGAACTCTGGACCTGGAACATGCAATGTGGGCCATCTAAGAAACCGTAGTCAGGTAATTTACTGGTGTTTGATTCATAATATCATACAGAAATTTGATAAGCTTTTTTGCTATGCATCCGGCATTTATGAATATTTTCAGCCCTTATATATGATAAACATTGGAATTACAAATGTACAAAGGTAATTTCAATTTGTTTCTTAACCACTTGGGTACCGCGCTATTGCCGAATGACGGCATTAGCGCGGACCTAGATTTCCAGGACTACGTCTATTGACGTCGTCCTGGTTACGAGCGGCCTGCGCGCCCCCTGAGGGGCGCGCGCGGCGCGCTCTGTGATCGGCGAGTCCGTGAGACTCGCCTGATCACCGATCCGTGTAAGGGGTCGATCCCGACCCCTTATCACGTGATCAGCTGTCAGCCAATGACAGCTGATCATGTGATAGAACGGAGCCGGTAATCGGCTATTATTCCTCCTCGCGCTGACAGCGCGAGGAGAAAAAAAAAAAGCCGATCACCGGCGGCCGTGATCGGGACATCAGTCCCGATCACGGCCAGCAATGAAAGGCACCACATGCCACCTGCCAGTGCCCACCTGCCTCCCGCAGTGCCATCCTGAAATATAACAAAGTAAAAGTAAGTGCCCCCCGTCTGTGCCCATAATGCCCACAGTGCCACCCCACAGTGCCACCCACAGTGCCACCCCACAGTGCCACCCACAGTGCCACCCACAGTGCCACCCACAGTGCCACCCAATCTGCCTCAAAGGTGCTGCACCCCAGTGCCGCCCATCAGTGCCCAGCAGTGCCGCCCATCAGTGCCCAGCAGTGCCGCCCATCAGTGCCCAGCAGTGCCACCTATCAGAGCCACCTATCAGTGCCACCTATCAGTGCCCATCAGTCCCATCTATCTGTGGTACCTATCAGTGCCCATCCGTGCCACCCATCCGTGCCACTTATCCGTGCCACCCATCCGTGCCATCTTATCTGTGCCCATCTTTGCCCATCAGTGCCGCCTTATCTGTGCCCATCGGTGCCGCCTTATCTGTGCCTATTAGTGCCGCCTTAACTATGCCTATCAGTGCCCACAAGTGCAGCCTATCAGTGCCCACCAATGCAGCCTATCAGTGCCCACCAATGCAGCCCATCAGTGCCCACCAATGCAGCCTATCAGTGCCGCCTTATCAGCGCACTTCAATGAAGGAGAAAAATGACCCGTTTGCAAAATTTTATAACAAACTATTAAAACATGATTTTTTTTTTTTTTTTTTTTGCATCTTTTTTTGTTTGTTTAGCAAAAAATAAAACTCCGAGCTGTAACTAAATACCACCAAAAGAAAGCTCTATTTGTGGGAAAAAAATGATAGAAATTTCATTTGGGTACAGTGTTGTATGCCCGCGCAATTGTCATTCAAAGTGCATCAGCGCTGAAAGCTGAAAATTGGTCTGGGACTGAGGGGGGTTTAAGTGCCCAGTAAGCAAGTGGTTAAATCACAAAGAGGACTGTTATCAATAATATACTACTTAAAGCCACAGAGATTCATTTTTGTGGACCATATAAGGTTAGGAATGTTATTTGCTAATCGCAGACTATAATTACCAACTTATACAAAGTCTGACCATATAGATGAGCAAACCTTCCAAATGCAGCTTATAACAATCCATTTATACATGGTTTAAATACACAAGTGAGTGAACTATGTAGTCACTTCCACTTTGTGATTGCTTTCTTGAAGAAACATAGATACATTTGAACATTTATCCAGATATCTTTCTTCAGGTACATAAAACTGAGGATTTGGTGAGTTCCTAGCTCTACGTTTATCCATGTGACAGACACTGGTGATATTAACTTAGATTGGCTGATGAGTTGGGTTGAAATCCTCTGTTCTTTGTCCCTGGATACCCCCACAGAGGTGATCTTCAGGTGCTATGAGGGTTAATATGAGTGGCTGCAGCTGTGGCATACACTCTTCAAGTGTCGACTATGGCCACCTGTCATGTACAAGACTGCGGAGCCCAAGATGATGAGGGTTGCCTCTTACGCAATTCCCATCCAAGTACCCCCCTGTAGTGGCGAAATTGATTGTGAGGGAATGTGAGGACAGTGGAAGGGCGCAGGTACCAGGAATGGAGCAGTGAACTTGAGCTTGGAAACACAGGAATCCTCCTAGTGGCAGTATGAAGTGAAATGTTCAGCAGCAAACATCCAGACAAGTGCAGAATCACAAAAAAGTTCAAGGTCAGGAACAGGCAAGAGTTGGCAGCATGCTGGTGGTGAGAAACCAAGTCAGGAGGCAGAATCGTGATCAGAAATCCAAGCCAGGGTCAAAAACACAGATGAGCAGCAGACATAACAGGCAGGGGTGATCCAAAGAGAGGTGTCAGGCACAGCCTGGTCAGTAGCAAGGTAAGAAGACATTTCAGAACCTCGGAATGCAGGAACCAGAGCACAAAACAATTCAGCAATGAGGCTAGGCAGATTCCAAGTTTAAATAGGCTGCTGGGTGCCAGCATTTGTTGGGGTATGCACATGTGCGCCATGGCCTGTGTGTGCATTCTTATCCCTGCATATCTTGTAAAGCTTCTTTGCTTGTGGCCCTGCACATGTGCATGTAAATGAGTACCTGCTGCATGTAAATAACCACTTGCTGTACAATGTCCCTCACACAGTCTTTTCTGCTCTCTGTGCTCCATTCATATAAGCTCACAATGAAAAGCACTCTATGAATTAAGGAGGGCGGATTAATGAAAAGCCTTCTGCCTCCATTCATAGAGCTCTTTTCATTGTGGGAACTGATAGCATGGCTTCGATAAACCGAGCATTGTGGCGGAAAGGGCTGACATAGTCGGCACTTGATGAGTGCCTGTCACAGCTGCAGACTCTCATCCCCACTTGGGGGATATCCAGGGGCAAAGGATTTTAACCTAACACAGCAGCCACCAGAATGCATGACACTTCATTCATGGTAAGTACTGTCCCTGGTGCTATTTCTTTTTTTTGTAATCATTTTTTTTTCACTAAACTTCAGTTTTAAAGTGGAAATCCAGCTTACACGTAACTAACCTTGAACTGTCCCCTCTCCTCCAAACACCTAAAGCTTGCTAACCTGTGTAAGAAATATGTATATACTTACCTATTTTCAGCCTATTCCGGTCAGGTCAAGTGATCTCCCCTGTGTTAGTTAGTGGTGGCTGCAGGGAAAAGGAGATAGCACTGCGATAATGACCAGTAAAGTCTGGAGCAGTGATATTATCCATAGGCTTCAATGGCCCATCCCTTGTCAGCACTCCCTCCTCTCCCCTGAAGCCGCTGGCAAGCACATCTGAGACAAATGATGTGCCTGGACTGGAGCTGCATGAAAATATCTGATCCAAGGTCATACACAGGGAAATCCAAACTAGCAGACAGGGCAGACAAACAGGCAACTTGAGCAGGTATTGCACACACTATCATAAGCATTGTACTGCAGGCTTGGCCACCTTATATCAGGTTTGGTCTTCACCCAGAGTCTGGCCACAATCAATCCCCTGAACCCTTAGAGACAAACTGGACATCCGACACGGGGCCATCAGGCTGAACAAAGGTCAGGGGATCAGCGAGGTCAGGTTGGTTAGCATTGTCCACACCTGGGTCTGTTCTTTACCGATTTTAGGGTCCCCAGCGCCGCCATCTTACGTGTGGCGGAGCCAGCTGTGACTTCCTAACGGCTCACAGCTGGCTTCCCACTGCACATGCACCAGTCACACTGCGCTTTGTGAATGGACCAGTGGCCTCTTGGGACCCGTCATGAGGTCGCAGGCAGGGAAGGGGGACCTAACTTCTGCTTACAGAGGAGGATCAGTTCCGCTTTAGCCCTTGTACACACGGTCGGAGATTCCGATGAGTAATTCCGACGGATTAATTCCGGAAGAGGTCCGGAAGTGATGTTGCATACACACGGTCGGACTAAATTGTCAGAAAATCCGATTGTACATAACGTGATGACGTTATTTCGTTACGACGGGACTACGTTCAGGCTAGTAGCCAATAGCTTTGGTCTAGGAATTTGATCTGAGCATGCGTGGCACTTTGTCCATCGGAGTAGCCTACACATTATCGGAGTATGTCCAATAGGAGCATTTTGTCAGAAAATTTTACCGGCAAGTTGGAAAACTTGGTCCGTCGGATATTCCAACGGAAACAGTCCGATGCAGACCACACACAGTCGGAATATCCGACAAAACGGTCCGATAGGACACATTCCGTCGGAATCTCCGACCGTGTGTACAAGGGCTTAGAGTTTTGCCTTGTACTTCAACTATGTTATCTAGTCTATTACCTATTGGCAGTATAAAATCATTTAGCTATTTATCTGTTGTATAACTGTTTTACCTATCTGTTTTGTTTTAACTATTTTACATAGAAAACGATTTGTTATTTTGTTCAGCCACACTTGGGATTACCCAGAAGTTATACTGACATTTTACTTGTACATTATACTTATCTAAATCCTTTTTAGGATAGAGGTTTATTTACATTGGTATTTTGGGATGTAAGGGAAATCTAAGGACAAGCTATAATGAATTCAGAAATGTGAATTAGACCCTTTCCTCTATTTTTAAAGAAAAAAAATGTCAAAGACTGATTTAGCTGAAAGCATGAAATTACTCACAGACCTCTATGAGAAAATATCTGGGGAGGTTAATAGAGCAAAAACACACATCTTCACTTGCACTGCTTTCCAAAAATACATGAAAACATATGATGAGTATGGTAAGTTTAACTAGAAGAGGTGAAAAACCAGAGGACCTCTTGTATTTCAAACAGAGTTTGTAGTTTATTGAGTGCGAGCTGCTATGGTTATTGGAAGCTGGAATGGGGCAGAGGGTATGGGGATCATTAAAATCTCAATTCAGCTTTACAGTATGAGTTATAAAGCACGTTCTTTTAGCATCAGGGGAAAAATATTATATCTTGAGTTTTGGCATCAAGACAAAACTATAGGAAAAAGCTCAGAGTATATTTAGAGTGTTGTGAAAGGAGGGCTACACATATACCATATGGTCAATTTAGAGTATATTTACTAAAGTGTTTTTCCAGTAAATCATTTTTGTATGTCAGTAAAATTCAGAAAAAAAAGGAAAAAAAGATTGTGTTCCTTATTTTTTCGCCACCTTTGGTACCATATAGTTTTAAAAGGAAGGGTTGTATACCTAGTGCAAATGTTTCTGAATGTAATGGTTGGTTGCTGATGAAACCTGATAACCACTTAAATAAAGAGAATCTAAAAAGGTACACATCACAAAATCAGGGGCGGACTGACCATTCAGGCAGATCAGGCACTGCCCAAGGGCTCTGGGCCAGTAGGGGGCCCCATGAGAGGTTCTTGTCCTGTACTTCACTGACTCCCACTTCCTACTAGGGATGAGGTGAGGAGGAGCGGGCTGACATGGGACGAGAGTGGTATGTATGCAGAGACAAGGAAGGATCTAGAGGGATGCTGGGGAGGACTACGACCCCCCCCCCTGTGAATTTCAGTGGTGCCTCCCTAGGCTTATTCATATGATGAGCGGCTCTTAGTGCTCCTAACTGTTCTGCACCCTGCCAATAATCCTCATTGCAGCAGCCAGTTTGCTGTTTGCTAAGCCTGTGTTGGCCACTGCCTAATAGATTGGTTTAGCTACTGTAAGGAGGACAACTGGTAAGAACTAGAAGGGAGATTGGTTTTGTTGCATGCAGCACCAGGGGCAGGGACACAGGGGTGAGCTGTGGACGGGGACACAGAGGGGAGCTGTGTACAGGGATGCAGAGGTGAGCTGTGGACAGGGCTGCAGAGGTGAGCTGTGGACAGGGACGCAGAGGTGAGCTGTGGACAGGGACGCAGAGGTGAGCTGTGAACAGGGACGCAGAGGTGAGCTGTGGACAGGGACGCAGAGGTGAGCTGTGGACAGGGACGCAGAGGTGAGCTGTGAACAGGGACGCAGAGGTGAGCTGTGGACAGGGACGCAGAGGTGAGCTGTGAACAGGGACGCA
The DNA here is from genome assembly GCF_037356315.1 of Lithobates pipiens. Lineage (NCBI taxonomy): Eukaryota > Metazoa > Chordata > Amphibia > Anura > Ranidae > Lithobates > Lithobates pipiens. The sequence continues at coordinate 505,143,124 of NW_027507764.1, read as the reverse complement.
GAGGTGAGCTGTGAACAGGGACGCAGAGGTGAGCTGTGGACAGGGACGCAGAGGTGAGCTGTGGACAGGGACGCAGAGGTGAGCTGTGAACAGGGCTGCAGAGGTGAGCTGTGGACAGGGACGCAGAGGTGAGCTGTGGACAGGGACGCAGAGGTGAGCTGTGGACAGGGACGCAGAGGTGAGCTGTGAACAGGGACGCAGAGGTGAGCTGTGGACAGGGACGCAGAGGTGAGCTGTGGACAGGGACGCAGAGGTGAGCTGTGAACAGGGACGCAGAGGTGAGCTGTGGACAGGGACGCAGAGGTGAGCTGTGAACAGGGACACAGAGGTGAGCTATGGACAGGGACGCAGAGGTGAGCTGTAGACAGGGCCACAGAGGTGAACTGTGGACAGGGACGCAGAGGTGAGCTGTGGACAGGAACGCAGAGGTGAGCTGTGGACAGGGACGCAGAGGTGAGCTGTGGACAGGGACGCAGAGGTGAGCTGTGGACAGGGTAGCAGAGGTGAGCTGTGGACAGGGTAGCAGAGGTGAGCTGTGGACAGGGACGCAGAGGTGAGCTGTGGATAGGGTAGCAGAGGTGAGCTGTGGACAGGGTAGCAGAGGTGAGCTGTGGACAGGGTAGCAGAGGTGAGCTGTGGACAAGGACGCAGAGGTGAGCTGTGGACAGGGAAGCAGATGTGAGCTGTGGGAAGGGATGCAGAGGTGAGCTGTGGACAGGGATGCAGAGGTGAGCTGTGGAGAAGGGACTCAGGGGTGAGTTGTGGACAGGAATGCAGGGGTGAGCTGTGGACAGGGACGCAGGGGTAAGCTGTGGACAAGGACGCAGGAGTAAGCTTTGGATGGGAGGTGCAAAGGGGAGATGTGTACACATTCAGGGTGCATGGCTTCTCCATGGATGAGAGGTCCAGTAATGAGGACGGAGCCCACCCATTGTGCTTCACTGTGTCCCAGGACAGTTCCGCTCCTGTCCCTTCCTCTCTGGAGTGGATCTGATCACACACTGTCAGCTCAGTCTGGGCTCTGTTTCATCGGCTGTCCTTTTCTTTATGTGCCTGACTTGATATTTTGTGGCAGGGAAAAGCCTCTGCGATGCCTGAGCTGAGGGACAACCCGAGGCCCTGCCTAACCTTTAGGGCCACACAGCACTGCTCACTACCAACAACGGCTCACTGACTGGGCACTGCACTCTACGTGAGTATCCAATAAGATCAGATACAGTACTAACTTATCTATCTCCCTTGCCACTTCAACTTTCTGTCACGGCTGGCTTCACCTAAATCTCATCTTCTACTGAGACAGAGAGAGAGGGAGAGAGGAGGAAGAGAGAGACAGAAATTGAGAGGGAGAATGAGTATGAGATATAGGAAAAGGGAGTGGAGATAGAGGGAGAGAGAAAGAGAAGAGGGGGGTTGTGGAGAGATAGAAAGAGAGAGTGTCCAGTCTCAGGTCCAGAGCGCTCTGGAGAAGGTTTTCATCAAGGAAGTCTCTGTATATTTCTGCATTCATCTTTCCCTCAATCCTGACTAGTCTCCCAGTTTTTGCAAAAGTGTAAATATAAAAATGACTACACTAACTTAAATGAAGAGTAAAGAGCTGCTACATGAACAATGTGACAAAGATGCTAAAAGAGTGAATAAATAATGTAGCACTGTAAAGTGAACTTATATATCAATATGTAAGTGAATAGTATGTAGCACTGACCCATGAAGGAGCTGCTGGTATTTGATTGGGCTTACCGTTCCTTCAGTGTTCCACCATATCCGTCATAGGGGTCCCATTAAAGACTTCCTTCCACAGATTTTAGCTCAGACACATCTCTTTTTCCAATGCTTTATTTAAAAAAGACACGTGCAATAAAGGGATGAAGGGTTTAGGGGAACTCAGGTACCTTTGAATTGCAGATCAGGAATACTTCCTTTGATCCAAAGGACAACAGCTCCACAACTGGATTCAGCAACCACCGGATAGGCATCTCTAAGATTGGTGCAGAGATGGTTGTTCTTCTGGAAGGTTTTCCTCTCTACACGGAGAGACGCTGAAGCTCTGTTAGACTGACCATCGGCTTCTAGGTCACCTTCCTGACTTAGGCCCTTCTTCCTCGATCTCACAGTTTGGCCGTGCGACCAGCTCTAGGAAGTGTCCTGGTGGTTGCAAACTTTTTCCGTTTACAGATGATGGAGGCCACTGTGCCCATTGCTGCAGAAATTTTTCAGTACCCTTCCCCAGATCTGTGCTTAGATACAATCCTGTCTTGGAAGTCTACAGACAATTCCTTGGATTTCATGGCTTGGTTTGTGCTCTGACATGCACTGTTTTGTGCACTGACATGCTGTGGGACCTTATATAGACAGGTGTGTGCTTTCCAAATCATGTCCGATACACTGAATTTACCACAGGTGGACTCCAATCAAGTTGTAGAAACATCTCAAGGATGTTCAGTGGAACAGGATGCACCTGACCTCGATTTTGAGTGTCATGGCAAAAGCTGTGAATACTTATATACATGTGATTTTTTTGTTTTTTTATTTTTAATAAATTTGCTAAGATTTCAAATAAACTTTTTTCATGTTGTGATTTTTGTCATATTGTTTGTAGATTTTTGAGGAAAATAATGACATTTTATCCATTTTGGAGAAAAGCTGTAATGTAACAAAATGTGGAAAAAGTTAAAGGGGTTGTAAAGGTAAATGTTTTTTCACCTTAATGCATTCTATGCATTAAGGTGAAAAAACATCTCACACTGCCGGCGCCCCCAGTCCCCCCGTTTTACTTACCTGACCCCTCGAAAATCCCGCGCTCGCCCCCGCCGTCCTCTTCGCCGCTCAGCCTGGCCGCTAATTGGCTGGAGTGGATGGATTGAAAGCAGCGCAGCCATTGGCTCGCGCTGCTGTCAATCACATCCAATGACGCAGCGCGCCGGGGGGCGGGGCCTTGTGATACAGTGAGCGGCTATAGCCGCCGGCTGTATCACGGGAGCGCGCCCACAGTGCTTCTCACCAATGCGAGGGAGCTCGCATTAACGTGAGAAGCACCTGCGGGAGGAAGCAGAGACAGCCGCCGAGGGACCCCAGAAGAGCAGGTTCGGGGCCACTCTGTGCAAAACGAGCTGCACAGTGGAGGTAAGTATGACATGTTTGTTATTTTAAAAAAATAAAAATTTTTACTTTACAACCCCTTTAAGCGCTGTGCATACTTTCCGGATGCACTGTACTGGAATGTTAACTGAGCTACACTTGCGTGGCCAAGTGTACATTCTAAAGAGGGCAGGTAAGTGTATTTTATCGCAGAAGAGGAATTGCATGTCTCGTCTGCATTACATACCTGCCTGTTCATTTTTTAACATTAGTTCCACATTAACTGCCAGTGTTATGTTATACTCCGTACCTTGTAATATTCTCCTTTTTTAAAGCCAAGTTCCACACAAAACCTTTTTGTTTTGGATATAGTGGGAAATGATTAGAACCTCTGTTGGGTTTTTATTTTTGTCTGTGTTCCTATTGGGGAGATTTTCCCCCACTTCCTGTGAAGCCGGGAAGTGTTTGGAAGTCTCTCTAATGTGGACACAGACAAGAACAAAACACTCTTTTAAAAGAGATGGGAAAATTGGAATTTATGACAATGTTTTTATCGCTGTCTTGACCTTCCTGTCCCAGTGGTGACCATTCATTCCAATTTATTTTGCTAGTGTAGTAAGAACAGGAGCAAAAATCTGCCCAATGGTCTTACAGGCAAAAATAAATACAGTAAAACTTTGGATTATGAGTATAATTTGTTCCAGAAACATGCTTGTAATCCAAAGCACTTGTATATCAAAGCGAATTTCCCCATAAGAAATCATGGAAACTCAAATGATTCGTTCCACAACCATTTATTCATAGGTCCTTCAGTTTATAGTCCATATAAAAAGATTGTAGCAATGTGACCAGGTTGTGTAACCATGAAATGTCCATCCACAAATGGAAGCCTCCACAAGGGGATTATGCCACGTACACACAACCATTTTTTCTGTCGGAATAAACTCTGACGGTCTTTCTGACGGAGTTCTGCTGAAACGGTCTTGCCTACACACGATCGCATCAAAGTCTGACCGTCTAGAACACGGTGACGTACAAAACGTATGACAGGACTAGAAAAAGGAAGTTCAATAGCCAGTAGCCAATAGCTGCCCATGCGTCATTTTTGGTCCGTCGGAACAGCATACAGATGAATGGTTTTCCCGATAGAAATTGATTCCGTCGGAAAGATTTAAAACATGTTCTATTTCTAGGTCTGTTATAATTTTCGAAAAAAAAAAAAAGTCCGCTGAAGCCCACACACAATCTGAATATCCAATTCCGTTCTTACTTTTTCTGCCAAAAAGTCTGACCATGTGTACACGGCATAAGAAGCAAAGTTCAGCAGGCGCTACAGAGTATAAGCCCACCATGTACACGGGATGCTTTTACAACCTCTCCTGAACTATTTAACTTGACAGATAGTAACCCACGTTTCAAATGTCCGTTTTGCCACGTTTACATGCCACGTTTTCGTTTAAAAGCGTTTATAAAAAAAAAATATATATATATTTTTTAAATGGCCAAAAACGAAAAACGCCTATAAATGGGTTGCCGCGTTTGGCGTCTGAAACATAGGAAACTTCGGGGTCTGAACCCATTTTTTTGCTTTCAAAGAAACGCTGTTAAACGCAACTGCCTAAAAATGGCAATAAACAAGACTGTGTACATGGTCACATACACATTGAATGAGTTTAGGGGCAGTTTGTAAAAAGCATCCAACTGCCTCTGAACATACGTTTAGCAGCGCCTCGTGTACATGGGGCCTAAAAGATAAGAGAAGCGCCTCTAAGTGTAGCAATATGTTTCTAAATGTTGTACTTTCATTAAATGTAACCATGTTGCTACACTTAGAGGCGCCTCGCTTCTCTTTTATACTCAGTTGTGACATGACGCTACTTGTATATCAAGACATCGCTTGTATGTCACATCAAAATTGAATTAAAAATTTTGCTTGTCTTGCAAAACGCTCTCAAACCAAGTTACTCTCAAACCAAGGTTTTACTGTGCCAGACAACTCGTATAGTATAACTCGTCTATATAGTAATGAAAATATAAATAGGTAAAAGCTGGGGGAAGGTTTTAAACGCACTTTCTGTTGTGTTATGAGGTTTCCTATTAGCTGCACATGTCAAATTCGGGAGTAAAGATCTGTTGTTGTTGGACAATAAATTTGTTTCCAATTAAGAGCTATTAGACAATGAGCAGATGTGAGTATGTGTAAGAAAAGAGAAGTATATTTGCCAACGGCAAACATTTAGAATGCGTCTTTTTTTTGACAAACTTAAAAGCGTATGTCTGGGCAAAAAAAAACAAAAAAAACCCCATAATCTATACATCTCTACAATATGTTCACATTTTCCCATGTTTTTTTCTGGGGGCTGCCTTTGTATAGATTTTCTGCACATCTGTACAGAAAACTGATACAAACTGGTTCTCCAGCAGAAGTTGCCAGCCAAAAAAAAAAAAAAACTAAATCTGTTTTAGCTACTCAGGTTAAAAAAGAAAGGATTTAGCTGCATGCATTTTCTAAATACACATTGAAGCCACACTGCCACGTCAAGGCACTTTCAGTAAATGTGGTCCTGAATTCTAAATTGAGTTCTAAACAAATATGGCATACATAAACAGAGAGCAGGCCCATCTGAAGCCCCTTCCTCCTCCCCCTCAAAGGTACAATAACACACCAGAAGCCCATACATTACCTTTGCAAGACAGCTGAAGACCTCCAGAAGAGGTACAGAAAATACCTACTAATCTGCCAGAAATCCAGTGAGCTCCTATCTTCCTATAGTGATCTAACAACACAGTGGGGAGCAGGGGCATTGCTAGGGGGTGGCTATTGTGGCTATAGCCTGAATATGGGGCACATAGCCCCGAGTCTCTTGCCACAGGGTCCCTGCCTAACCAGCGGGTCACAGCCGTGGCTGCTGTGGAGGTCGGACTGGCAGCATGAGACAAGCTGAAGATAAAAGTGAGCGGGCGGACAAGTAGAGATGACATCTCTCGCTGCCCCTCCACATCAGCGCTCTTCACAGCCAGGCCACATATTTATTTTTAAAATGTTTAACAATATTATTGACAAAAAGTTACTTTTTATATGTGTTGTTTCCATTTGTAGATCAATTTAGTATTATCTGTTATGGCTGAATTTGGCTCCAGGGTTGATTAGGTTCTCAGGTCTATGTTATGTCCCCAAAATGCTGTCCTATCTATATCTGGCATTGGGACATTTTAGAGCACCATTTTGGAAACCACTTAGGACCAGCTACAGGAAAGCGCTGTGTGTTCCTGCACGATTCACATGCAGTTTTGTGTGGTGCGATTTCAACCCATTCATTTTGAATGGGCTGAAGTTGCACCGCACTGCACCAAAAGTAGCGCATGCACTACTTCTGGGAACTCACTGCAACTATATCTTATGGTACTTCTATACCATGCAATCCGTGGGGGCAAATGCACTGTGTTTGCGACCTGCATTTTTGGTGTCAGTAACTAAAAATTTACACCTGCTGCAGATCACTAATGCAGTAAATTCTGAATGCAATGTTGGAAATACGCATGGAATGCTCAATGCCTTGAGGCCAGTCACATGACACACGGTCTTCAGAAAGTGCAACTGATGAGAGGATGTCAGTGCTGATCTTTGTATCACTGTACTGTGGGCACAGGGCTTAAAGTGGTTGTAAATCTGTTTTAAGAAATCCTAAAAAAAAAAAAAAAAACCTGCAAGACAAAGGCATAATGAGCTAGTATGCTATGCATACTAGCTCATTATGAATTACTTACCTGAGATCAAAGCCCCCGCAGCAGTCCTTTTTCACCCCAGGGGGTTACATCCGGGTATCGCGGCTCCGGCGCTGTGATTGTCCAGAGCCGCGATGAATGTCACTCCCACTTGCATTCGGGAGACGGCAGTAACGGCACAGTACAACTGAAGCAACGCATGTATGTACCGTTACTTCAGTTTGTTTAACCAGTTGCCGACCACCACACGCCGATATATGTTGGCACAATGGCGGCGGTGGGCAAATGGGCATACCTGTACAACCCCTTTAAGAGCCAGGGATAGAAGTGCCGGGGGGGGGGGGGGGTGGGGGGTGGCGGACTCATGATCGTGTCATGGAGCCTCAGAACGGGGAAGTGCCTATGTAAACAAGGAATTTACCCCTTCTGGCTTGTATCATGACAGAGATCACTGATCTCTGTCATCGAGAGCAGTTAGAATCACTCCCTAGGACACACTTAACCCCTTCATCGCCCCCCTAGTGGTTAACCTGTTCACTGCCAGTGTCATTTACACAGAAATCAATGCATTTTTTATAGCACTGATCGCTGTATAAATGACAATGGTCCCAAAATAGTGTACAAAATGTCCGATGTGTCCGCCATAATTTCACAGTCCCGATAAAAATCGCAGATCCCTGACATTACTAATAAAAAAAACTAATAATAAAAATGCCATAAACTATCCCCTATTTTGTAGACGCTATAACTTTTGCACAAACCAATCAATATACGCTTATTGGGATTTTTTTACCAAAAATATATAGAAGAAAACTGACGAAACATTTTTTGGTTTTTTATATTTTTGGGGGATATTTATTATAGCAAAAAGTAAAAAATAATGCATTTTTTTCAAAATTGTCGCTCTTTTTTTGTTTATAGCACAAAAAATAAAAACCGCAGAGGTGATAAAATACCACCAAAAGAAAGCTCTATTTGTGGGAAAAAAAGGACGTCAATGTTGTTTGGGTGCCACGTCGCACGACCGCACAATTGTCAGTTAAAGCGAATCACAAAAAGTGCTCTGGTCAGGAAAGGGCTAAAATCTCGGGGGCTGAAGTGGTTAAGTGCGCATGTGCCGATGATGTCAGCACATGCAAATACAGGGATATCTCCTAAACCGTGTAGGTTTAGAAGATATTCAGTGTAGCTACAGGCAAGCCTGTAATTATAGGCTTGCCTGTAGTATAAAGTGGTTGTAAAGCGTTTACAATCACTTTAATCGGATCCTGTCTAAATTGGTCCAAGTATGAATGTGTGTTAGGGACCTCAGATTGTAAGTTCCTTGAGTGCAGGGACTGATGTGAATGTATAATGTATATACATTTAAAGAGCTGCGTAAATTGACGGTGCTATATAAAAACCTAAAATAAATAAATAAATGAAATGGTGGGGTGCCCCAAAGGGAGGTGAATATTATCCACTTAAGGACCGCCTCCTGCACATATACGTCGGCAGAATGGCACGGCTGGGCACAAGCACATAACTGTACGTTGCTTTTTAAGTGCCCAGCTGTGGGTCGGGAGCGCGCGGTGCACTCCCGACCCGGTCCTGAGCTCTGTGACCATGGCCGCGGGACCAGCAGACCCGATCGCCGCTGGTGTCCCGCGATCGGGTCACAGAGCTGAAGAACGAGGAGAGGTCTTTGTAAACAAACCTCTCCCTGTGCTTCCTAGTGTAGCTGTCACCGATCGTCTGTTCCCTTTTATAGGGAAGGACGATCATTGGCGTCACATACCAGGCCACGCCCCCTACAATAAAAAAACACATAACGTCACATATAACACCTACACTGCCCCCTAGTGGTTAACTCCTTCAATGCCAGTGTCATATACACAGGAATCAGTGCATTTAAATAGCACTGATTGCTGTATAAATGACAATGGTCCCAAAAATGTGTCAAAAATGTCCGATGTGTCCGCCATAATGTCGCAGTCAGAATAAAAAATCGCTGATCGCCACCATTACTAGTAAAAAAAATATTAATAAAAATGCTATAAGACTATCCCCTATTTTGTAAACGCTATAACTTTTGCGCAAACCAATCAATTGCTAATTGCGATTTTTTTTACCAAAAATGCGTAGAAGAATACGTATCGGCCTAAACTGAGGAAAAAACGTTTTTTTTATATATTTTTTTGTGGATATTTATTATAGCAAAAAGTTAAAAATATTGCATTTTTTTCAAAATTGTCGCTCTATTTTTGTTTATAGCGCAAAAAATAAAAAACACAAAGGTGATCAAATACCACCAAAAGAAAGCTCTATTTGTGGGAAAAAAAGGACACCAATTTTGTTTGGGAGGCATGTCGCACAACCACGCAATTGTCAGTTAAAGCGACGCAGTGCCGAATCGCAAGAAGGGGCCTGGCCCTTTGGCTGCAAATTGGCCTGGGGCTTAAGTGGTTAAAGAGCATATATATGCTGTGTGTGTTTGTGTATATACAATTTTTTTTTTTTACTGAAGCACAGATTTAAAAATAAATATATTATTGGAATTGGGCTTTAGGTAGCTTCTGTCAGTTTCAACAACTGATTATTATGCTTTTTTCAGTATGTTTTTTCTGAGTAAACTGCAAATTGTGATAATCACCTACCAGGCGTTTGGGGTTTGCTGACCACCTCCTAACAGCCCTGTTATCAGTATGAACAGTCTTTTCATAGTTCCCTTATTCTTTTCTTTGTCAGCAGCTGTCATTTTTCCCCTGTCTGCAGAATACCAAAAGGTGGTGACCATTTCATGTCGACTACAACAGGTCTAGGCTGGAAAATGTTGGAAAAATTATTTTCTGCAGGAAAAATGGGATTATCATCTCACCATTCTGGTAGACGTTGAGTGAAGGATTCATTTTGAAAAGGCGTTAAGCTTCTCTTCTGTAAAAGCAAAAAAAAAAAAATCTTCTCTTCAGTATCTGGATATCCTCAATCATGCAAACAGTCCGCCATCTACAAAGAGAACATAAAATGACACTAAACTAAGAAGACTCCTTTCAAGTGTGTGTTCCTAACTCAGAAAAGTCCCTTCTATTACTCTCAGCCTTCTCCAAATCTCCACATTTATTTTTTGCTGCTGTGATCTGACTTCTGGTTAGAGGGTGGATATGTTCATTCTCCAAGTTTATGTACACTATATTAACAAAAGTATTGGGACTCCTGCCTTTACACGCACATGAACTTTAATGGCATCCCGGTCTTAGTCCATAGGGTTTAACCACTTCAGCCCCGGACCAATTGTCAGCCTAAGGACCAGAGGTCTTTTTACAATTTCGCACTGCACTGCTTTAACTGGTAATTGCACGGTCATGCAATGTTGTACCCAAACGAAATTTGCGTCCTGTTCTTCCCACAAATAGAGCTTTCTTTTGATGGTATTTGATTGCCTCTGCGATTTTTATTTTTTGCGATATAAATGGAATAAGACCAAAAATTTAGAGAAAAAAAAGATATTTTCTACTTTTTGTTATAAGAAAAATCGAATAAACTCAATTTTAGTCATACATTTAGGGCAAAATTTATTCAGCCACATGTCTTTAGTAAAAAAAAATGTCAATAAGCGTATATTTATTGGTTTGCGCAAAAGTTATAGCGTCTACAAACTAGAGTACATTTTCTGGAATTTACACAGCTTTTAATTTATGACTGCAGGGCAGTACAACCCCCCCCCCCCTCCAAATTACCCCATTTTGTAAAGTAGACACCCCAAGAAAATTGCTGAGGGGCATGTTGAGCCCATTGAATATTTTTTTCTTGTCCCAAGTGATTGAATAATGACACAAAAAAAAAAGTTTACAAAAAGTTGTCACTAAATGATATATTGCTCACACATGCCATAGTTATATGTGGAGTTGCACCCCAAAATATATTCTGCTGCTTCTCCTGAGTACGGGGATACCACATACACATATATTCGGGCGGCACGGTGGTGTAGTGGTTAGCACTCTCACCTAGCAGTAAGAAGGGTTGCTGGTTCGAATCCCAACCACAACTCTACCTGCCTGGAGTTTGCATGTTCTCCCTGTGCCTTCATGGGTTTCCACCAGGCACTCCAGTTTCCTCCCACAATCCAAAGACATGCAGGAAAGTTAATTGACTTCTGTCCAAAATTGGCCCTAGTATATGAATGGGGACCTTGGATTGTGGGCTCCTTGAGGGTAGGGACTGATGTGAGTGTGTAATGTACAGGGATAGCAACAACTGTAGACAGTCGGGTTGAACTGGATGGACTGGTGTCTTTATTCAACCTTACTAACTATGAAACTATACGTGGTACTTTTTGGGAGTCTAGCCGTGTACGGCACCCTGAAAACCAATCACTGCCTTCAGGATTTCTAAGGGTGCATATTTTTGATTTCACTCCTCACTACCTATCACAGTTTCGAAGGCCATAAAATGCCAAAATAGCACAAAACCCCCCCACATGAACCCATTTTGGAAAGTAGACACCCCAAGCTATTTACTGAGAGGCATGTTGAGTCCATGAAATATTTAATATTTTGCCACAAGTTGCAGGAATATTAATTTTTTTTTTTTTTTGCACAAAGTTGTCACTAAATGATATATTGCTCACACATGCTATGGGCATAAGTGAAATTACACCCCACAATAAATTCTGCTGCTTCTCCCGAGTACGGGGATACCACATGTGGGGGACTTTTTGGGAGCCTAGCCATGTAGGGGACCCCGAAAACCAAGCACTGCCTTCAGGATTTAAAAATAAAACAAAAAAAACTGTTAGCGATCGCAGGGATCAGGCCTGACTCTGCGAACGCTGCAGTTATGTGTTTAGTGTTTTGTAAGTGACAGTGATCGATCGATACTGCACTTGGGTGGGCTGGGCGGAGGGGCAAAACGCAGGTGCCAGCAGGTATCTGGGCTGATCCCGCTAACAATGCATTTTTTTGGAACCCTAAACTGCTGGGGACGCTAGTATAGATCTGATCAGATCAGATATTGATCTGTTCAGATACTATACAACTACGGGAGGTGTATGCTTTGCGCATGGGTGTTAGCGGTACTGGCACTAACCTAGCGCTGCCTGGGGCGACGCAGACCCCGACCCTAAAACCTAATTGATATCACCCGCCGGGTGATCAGGGGGTTAAACCTTTATTGGGTAATAAATGATGGGTGCCCTGATGCTATAAAAAGCAAACTAACTAACCAGAGTCACCCATAACACTTATACGGTGATCACTGGTGAAAGGGTTAACTAGGGGCAATCAGGGGGTTAAAATCTTTATTAGGTAGTATATGGGGGTCCCTGGCGCTATATAAAAACCTGACGGGGAACCTAAATAACTAACTGGCTAACCAGCGTCACCAGTGGCACTTATACGGTGATCGCTGGTGAAAGGGTTAACTAGGGGCAATCAGGGGGTTAAAAACATTATTGGGTAGTATATGGGGGTACCTAGCGCTATAAAAACCTGGCGCTGAACCTAAAAAAATACCTAGCTACCTAGCAGCACCAGTGACACTAATACAGCGATCAGAAAAACGATCGCTTAGTGACACTGGCAAAAGGGGGTGAAAGGGTTAACTAGGGGCAATCAGGGGATTAAAACCATTATTGGGTAGTATATGGGCGTACCTAGCGCTATAAAAACCTGGCGGTGAACCTAAAAAAATCGGGGGGGGGGGGATTTGTGTGCCTATGTGTACCTACATGTCAGTGTAGTGTTGTTTGGTGCACTTACTTTCTGTGTTATCCTCGCAGTCCGGTCAAAAAGACCGCCCTGAGGAGAATGACATCACTTCCTCCCCGCCTGTGTTTACAATACACAGCGGGGGGGAAGCTTCTCATTTGCCAGGAGCAATCGAGAGGGGATGGCCAGAAACCAACGGCCATCCCCTCATCCCGGATCGCTCCTGAAGCTAAACGGACCGCCGCATCCAGCGGGAGGGGGTCCGATCGGACTCCCCACCCACTGGAAGGCAAACACGTACATGTACGTGCTTGTGCCTGTCGGTGCCATTCTGCCGACGTACTTTGCCATGCGGCGGTCCTTAAGTGGTTAATGTTGAGTTGGCTCACCCTTTGTAGATATAAAAGCTTCAACTCTTCTGGGAAGGCCGTCCACAAGGTTTAGGAGTGTGTCTATGGGAATGTTTGACCATTCTTCCAAAAGTGCATTTGTGAGGTCAGGCATTGATGTGGATGAGAAGGCCTGGCTCACAGTCTCCACTCTAATTCATCCCAAAGTTATTCTCAGGTTGAGCTAAGGCTGGTCAAGTTCCTCCACCCAAACTCACTCAATCATGTCTTTATGGACCTTGCTTTGTGTACTGATCTAAATCATTTGGTGGAGGAGGGTTATGGAGTGGGGTTGCCTTTCAGGGGTTGGGCTTGGCACCTTAGAATTAAAAAAAGGTGGTGCAGCGCTGTTCCCAACAAAGTGAAAAGAAAAAAAAAATGTCACTGCTAAAGGTAGCAATATATGGGAAATTTCAATAGGGATAAATCAACAATGTGAATAAAAAAATTGTAAAATAAAATAAATTAAAAGATGAATTCCAAACAGTAGTCAGGGCAGTGCAAAGTGCAAAGTGCATAAATAAATTGCTAATACCACTGTAAAATATATAATACGCAGTAGTGAAAAACAATGTGCAAAATGACAATTGTGCAAAATAGCAAATGTGCAATAAAGCAATATGTGAAAATAGCCTGTGCAAAGGTGCAAACAACAAACACATAGGCACAAATCTTCAATTGTGTAAGCTGCAAGTCTACCATAAAGTCCAACCAAGTTCCAAATGTGCAGAAAATTTTAATCCAGTAATAGGTTTCTTCCTTTGTGCAAATAAGTATTCAAATGTGCAAAAAACGTGCTGGAAAGGTACACATCTCCTCTTCGTGCAAAGATACACACCAATAAAAGTGGCATCTTACCTTGCAGCAATGAGGTAACCGCATATATATATATATATATATATATATATACCTGAGATCGCTGTTTCCTGGGCCAATATGGTTAAATATTCGTCTTTAATCCTTATATAAAGGAGAGTTATAAAAAGAAGGGGGATTCCGGATAGTGTAATATTTAAAACATAAGTAGCGTTTATTAAAACAACAGCAAAGGGGTACTCACAAACACATGTAAACAATGAACTTATCTCCTATGTCTGCCCACGTCATTCTGAGTGCCCACATCAGTCTTAGTGTAACTAAGGCTTGGCACCTTAGTTAGTGAAGGGAACTCTAAAGGTGTCAGCGAAACAAGACATTTTGGACAATTTCATGCTCCCAACTTTGTGGGAACAGTTTGGTGTGGCCCCTTCCTGTTCCAACATGACTTTGCACCAGTGCACAAAGCAAGGTCATAAAGACATGGATGCGCAAGTTTGGGGTGGAGGAACTTGACCAACAGGGTCCTGACCTCAACATGATAGAACACCTTTGGGGTGAAATAGAGCAGAGACTGCAAGCCAGACCTTCTCATCCAACATCAGTGCCTGCCCTAACAAATGCGCTTCTGGGAGAATGGTCAAACATTCCCATAGACACACTCCTAAACCTTGTAGACAGCCTGCCCCAAAGAGTTGAAGCTGTTATAGCAGCAAAGGGATGGGCCAACTCAATATTGAACCCTACAGGCTAACACGGGGATGCCTTTAAAGTTTATGTGCATGTAAAGGCAGGTGTCCCAAAACTCTTGGTAAATATAGTGCATGTAGGAATGTAGCCCCCCTCTCTTTCTCACTCCCGAGATGGACTATGGATTATAGGATTTGTAGTGTGAAAAGCAAACTGAAGTGAAGAGAAAGGGGAAAGCAGATCTTTGGGAGCTCATGGAGGTCATCACAAGGAGGCAGAAAAACACAGTAAGAAACAATTTCATGAAAAATAGATTACAAAGCCATTTGTAGGGTAGGTGGGGTGGTTGGTTGTCACTTCCTCCTTGTTTTCCTAATCTTTGTGCACAAAGCAAGGGTCCCATGAGAGGCCTACCCCAGGGTGGGTTCTTCTGGGCTACACTAGCCACTTTTACAGGGTCACTGCCATACACAGGGGGGTAGTAAAACAGCAACTGAGCTCTAAAAAACTCTCGATGTTACTTTACATCACCGCGGTCACTGTTGCATTTAGGAGGGACATGCAGAGCCAATGACCTCTCCCAGGGCCGTCTTTAATATTGATTGGGCCATGGGCAAAAATTTTCTTAGGGCCCCCCTCCCCCCATGCAATTTCACTCTCTCTCTGAGATATACAATAAATAGCAGCTAGACTTAAACTTTTACTGTATCAGATCAGGCAGAGATTGCGATTAGTTGCCAGAGGTTAAAGCATACCATTACTGCTTACTGACTGGTAGCTTGATTGATATAGTTTAGGGCCGGTTCACACTGCAGGCGATGCGAGGCGACACCGACTTGCCTCGCCGCGACCTGCCGCGACCTCAGCGGCAACTTGCAGATGACTTCTGTATAGAAGTCAATGCAAGTCGCCCCGAGGTCGCCCGAAAGTAGTACAGGAACCTTTTTTCTGAGTCGGAGCGACTCGAGTCGCTCCTCTCAGAACAGTTCCATTGTACAGAACGGGGGCGACTTGCCAGAGCGCGGCGAGGCGAGTCGTGTCGCCTCGCATCGCCCGCAGTGTGAACCGGCTCTAAGTGTCACTTTAAAGAACTGTTATAGGACAAATCCAGGATTTCCTTAATAAAAACTCCCAGCCCCACTCTCTATTTATTACAGGTAGTTATATAGAGACATCAATTTATTCAGCACTTTACATATTTATTATACATATTTATTATACATATTTATTATACATTTACATCCGTCCTTGCCCAGGAGGAGCTTACAATCTAAGGTCCCTAACTCACATTCACACATACACATACTAGGGTCAATTTACCTACGAGCGTATCTTTGGAGTGTGGGAATTAACCAGAATACTCGGAGGAAACCCTTGCAGGCACAAGAAGAACATTCAAAAGTTTAAAATAGAAAAAAAAGGCAAAACATTTCTGTATAGATTTTTAAAAATATATATAAATACCTTTTTCCCCTTTTTTTTTACAAGTGATGATCACAGTCCCTTTGTTCTCAGCTACATAAGAGCTGATGGGAGGAGAAGCTGCAACACACTGAACTGCCAGTGAAAGGCTGTGCAGGGGACAGGGGCATGACAGAACAAGTCTGATCATTGGAGGAGAGTACACTGAGTTCCCAGCATAGCTATAGAACTGACCACGGTGTGTTCTCATGCTTAGTGTGATCAGTTTTTAACAAGGAAAGCAGAGGGACTGACAGGAACACCAGGGATTTCACACAAAGGAAGAAATACAAAGAGAACAGGATACTTTCTCATACAAGTACATGGTACAGCAGGCAAATATCAGGAATAGGAAATTTTGGGTTCACAAAGACTTTAAAGTGGTTGTAAACCCACTTAAAAAAAAAAAACCCTGCAAAACAAAGGCATAAAATACTAGTGCATTATGAAATACTCACCTTAGATCGAAGCCCCCGCATCGATCCCAGTAAACAGCTCCGGCCTGTGACATCACTCCCGAAGTTACTTCCGGGTATCGCGGGCTCTGGCACTGTGATTGGCCAGAGTCGCGATGAGGTCACTCCAGTGCATGCGCGCGGTACTGCTGGTAACGGCACACTAGCTGAAGCAACGTCATGAATGTGCCTTTGCTTCAGTGTGCATGTGCTGATGACGTCGGCACATGCTAATACAGGGGATTTCTCCTAAACCTGCAAGGTTTAGTAGATATCTGGGGTAGCTACATGTAGGCCTTATTATAGATTTACTTGTAGTAAAAAGTGGATTGTAAGGGTTTACAACCACTTTAAGCTAGCCATGCACTAATAAATTGTTGAACAAACGTCCTTTGAAAGGATCTCAAAATTTTGCCTGCTTTAACATAGGATTTTGGAATGAATGAACATTCCCGAATGAAAACCACATACACTGTTAGAAGAGTATTCATCTGAGAAAAATATTCCATCCGATTCTTTAAATGTCATCATCGCTGTGGTAGAAAATGAAAGTCCGTTGATCCTACTACTAATGATTAGAAAATCGAAAGAACGTTCTTAAAGCAGAAAATTTCAAATGAAATTCTATTTATGTGTGACCAGCCTTACTTTATAGGCAAAAGGAAATGGTTAGCACTGACCTCCCTTACCCCCAGATCCAAGACATCACTCATATTGTATTTTAGTTCGTAGCCATGGGGGTCATGGGGGTCCATGGGGGTCCATGAGTGGATGCATGTAATCACACATGGAGCAGTTACCCGCAACTCACAAGACAAATCGTCACCTCTGGATCCAAGCTGTTTGTGTCCATGGGTCTCTAACTGCAAGTAATCGCTCCATGTGTGATTACATCAAAACACCTGTTAACCAGCACAGTCGCTGTCAGCCTCTGTACTGGCTGAGCAACTATCCTGTGTATTCAGCCGCAGGAATCTGACAGCTGTAACTAAAATACTGCATTAATCGGGCCCCGTTCACATGGAGGTACTACAGCATATGCCTGTGGGAGGGCCATGTTTTGATATAGGGATATTCAAGTGTGCATTTCTATGTAGGCAGTCCCAATTTAGGGTTGCCACCTGTCCAGGATTGACCCAGACAGTCCAGGTTTTAAATCCTGTTTCCGGGTTTCAGAATGACTGAAACCCAGACACATTATTTAGAATGGACTGCAGTTCCCCAAGTAACTGAGTACCACAACCACCAAGTACATAGGTGTGTGCACGGGCCCAACTCCTATACATGGACAAGAGAGGAGAGAGGATTCAATCGGCTCCTCCTCCTCTCACCCTTACCACTCTGTCTGTCCACCCACAATCCAATCCCCAGTGTTCTGTGTCCCAGAAAAGGGATGGGTGAGATAGAAATGTAAAGCTCAGCAGCCGGTAGATACATTGTGGATGAAAGGTGCAGATGCCTGAGCTTCCATCTTTGGGTGAGTGAGCTCACCATCTTTGGAGCTTCCATCAGAGTTCCCCTTTAAACCTGTGTCCACAGCATTCAGCCTTAAAAATAAATTGCTGTGTGGCCCTAAAGTGTTTGGGTTTGGCTTGAAGAAAAAATCACAACCCTAAGTCCCATTCATGTCTAACTGTGCAGACCTGTGCACTGAAAACCAAAGATATAAGCAAAATGCACCTAGAATCTGGCCTACCTATTTTTAGAAGAGAATTTGTCCACCCCCAGAGATACACATGTGGTGTTTTTATGTTAAACATTGCTGCGCTTTTTAATAGCAAATGCCTCCCAGCTGGGCTTACCATTTCACCACTTTACATTAAAAGCTGTAAGAAATCAGGAGGCATCCACATCAGCCGGATTATTTATTAGGGCAGAGGGGGAAGTGCAGCAACTCATGCCCATCAATCAGCAATCATCTTTCATTGCTACACTTTGCACATCATCATTGTGTTTTTACTGCCTCATTAAATAAACCTGAAAAAATGTAAAAGTGTATTTGGTTGTTTAAAAGGGAAAGTGAAACATATCTGGTAAGTAGATACGTGCCATTTCTGTTCACTTTTAATTCATCCCTTTAGAATTCCATTCTCTGAAGATGGCACCATTATCTTGAAGGAAGGAGTAGAAATAGTTTCTTGTTTTATAGAATACTCCTAACCTCCGGAGGTAGAACATAATAAAATATAGTACATAAACCTCATGAAAAGAGATGGCATAACTAGCTGAATCTCATACACACACACTGTAGAAAACCAAGGCCGCCTTTTGCTTACCACATCCTCTGCTTCCTCTTGCTTGGGTGGTGGACTGTCCATTGGTATCCACATGTCCTCATGTCCCGTACAGAGCTATGGAGCCTGCATGAAGTCTTGATGAAGTTAGGACCTTAAACTACCAAAGCATTGGACAATCATTCTAATGTCGCATACACATGATCAGACATTCCGACAACTAAATCCCGTATTTATTTCCGACGGATGTTGCCTGAAACTTGTCAGCACACAAATGTTGTCAGAAATTTTGATTGTCAAGAACACACTGACGTACAACACGTAAGACAGCACTATAAAGAGGACGTTCAATAGCCGGTGTGCCACCCTTTGGGCTCCTTCTGCTAATCTCGTGTTAGTAGAAGTTTGGTGAGAGACAATTCACGCTTTTCAGCCTCATGCTTTTCAGATCATTACTGCTCTTCAGTTTGTGTTTGTGGGTTTGTATCTGGTTTTCAGTGCGAGTAGTCAGTTTGTATCTGTTTTTCAGTGTATATTTTTATAGAACATATTTGATTTTCAGTGCGTTCTTGTCTGCTTATTTCTGATTTTCAGCTCGCACTTCTCAGGCCTTTCTGATTTTCAGTGCGTTCTGTTAGTTCGTTCTGACCAGCCGACTTTTGAAGCCAAGTTGCGGGTACGTACTCATCATAGAGTTCATGCTATGCGGGGGGCTTGGTGTTGGGGTTCTTACTTTAACACAAGCCCAGTTCATGGACGAAGAATTGGTTGCTCCAAAGTGACCAATTCTTTCATATACCTTTGTTGCGGGAGATCCGTGAGAATCCTGATGATTTCACAAATTATCTCCGGATGACGGACCTAGTTTTTCAGCATTTGTTGGCTTTGCTGTCCCCTTAAATTATGAAGCAGGACACCTGCATGTGGAAAGCCATCACTCCTAAGCAGAGGCTAGTCGCCACGTTGCGGTACTTGGCAACGGGGAGAAGTCTGCAGGACATCAATTTCTCGGCAGGCATCTCCCCCCCCCCCCCCCAGGCTCTGGGGATCATTATTCCAGAGACATGTTCTGCCATCATTCAGGTCCTGCAGAAGGACTAGAGTAAGTTTTCTCCTTTAACATCACATTCTATGTATTTAATGTTTGCTAATGTATTGTATTTATTTCATCATTCCATAATTACAATGATTGTAATATGCTGTGAATGCCTCCTTTATCCTCATGCACGCTGGGAGTTTTTAAAGTTACTTTTTTGTCCTTCATGCATATTTGCCTTCACTAACCTCCCCAGCATGCTATCCTGGGCCCATACACACCTAGCCTAATCACTTAACAATGTATTTTGTCAGCTCCATAGTAGTGTTTTACCATAAACACCCCCTAAAATGTGTACAAATGTTATTTGTGTCCTTAAATTCATGAAGAGTGCCAGAGGATTTTTTTTGGGGGATCCCAAAATCATTTGGAACCCTCCCTCCCCCAACCGCTTAGTCAACCGATACCAATCCTCTATCTGCTGACTTTGCCAAACCCATACACACTATACCTACCTCTTTTGAAGTCAGATTTCTGTATGAATTCACCAAAACATGTAGTGAACGGGCCTGCCTGAATACTTTCAAATGGTACTGTTTCAAGTTTTGTTCTCCTATTAGCTTGATAGGTAATTGCAGAATGTAAAAATGTGCTTCAATGGGTACAGTGTGTATTCATATTGTTGTATTATGACACTTCTTACCTGTCCAATGGGCTGTCAATAGTGTAAGTAGTAAGGAGGGAATGGCCAAAGTAACACACATTATCTATGCATTCAGCTCTCAATGAAGTGGAGAGGGTTACCTGTCCAAAACATCCCCCCCCCCTTAAAATGTTTACAATGGGCCATCAGAGGGGGTTAGGAATAGTGATGGCCGAACGGTTCGCCCGGCGGTCGTTTCGCGGCGAATTTCCGACATTCGCGGTCCGCACGTTCGAACGCCTTTTTCCGTCGTTCGCCGCGGCGGACTTACGTGTTTAATGTATACAAGAACTTTAACCTTTGGTGACACGTTTATCATGTGATACAGGACAGCCAATTGAGACATGACAGCACATGGACACTTGTACATTCCCCCTAACCTATAAATACACCCGATCCGGTGGCCATTTTACATTCTTTCTTCTGTTACGATAGGGACAGGTTCCTGTGTGGAGTAGGGAGAGATAAACCACTAGCTATTTGGTACACAAAAGTTCTTTTCAGGACTGGTATAGGTGTTAGGTGTTGATAGGTTTGCTGTGCTGCTGATTCTTGCAGCAGCCTGAGTGTCTTTTGTTAGTTTAGAGAAAGGGAAAGGACGGTGTATGCTACAGGGACAGCCAGATTAGTCTTTCATCATCATCATCATCATCATCATCATTAGCTGTTACTATCAAGGTCCACAAAAGAGCTGTTCCAGTAACCACTAATCGTTCTCTTTTTTTGCCAATTTGTATAGGGACAGGAAGGAAGCAGTGTTGTCAGGCAGTGAGGGTAATTTTAAAGACTTGCTGTTATTATTAGTTCCACAAAGGTTCTTTTCAGGACTGGTATCAGTGGTACAGTAATAGGCTTGTACATGTATAATATTCTTTCTTCCAAATATAGAAAGGATATTATACTTGACTGCTGCCCTTCTGCTGCAGTCTGCTAAACATTCACAACTCACTTGTTCCACAAAAGTTCTTATAAGGACTGGTAACTTGGTATAGGGTGCTACGGTACATAGGCTTGAGTGCGGTACAGTCTGCTGTTCTGTAAGGACCGCTATCGGTCCACAATAGATAGGGTTGACGTGCACCACTGCTGACCGCTCACCTATACTGCAGCAGTCCTTCAGCGGTATAGGGACTGACGTACAGTCTGCTAATCACTAACACACAACCTGCTTGTTCCACAAAAGTTCTTATAAGGACTGGTAACTTGGTATAGGGTGCTACGGTACATAGGCTTGAGTGCGGTACAGTCTGCTGTTCTGTAAGGACCGCTATCGGTCCACAATAGATAGGGTTGACGTGCACCACTGCTGACCGCTGCCCTATACTGCAGCAGTCCTTCAGCGGTATAGGGACTGACGTACAGTCTGCTAAACACTAATACACAACCTGCTTGGTCCACAAAAGTTCTTATAAGGACTGGTAACTTGGTATAGGGTGCTACGGTACATAGGCTTGAGTGCGGTACAGTCTGCTGTTCTGTAAGGACCGCTATCGGTCCACAATAGATAGGGTTGACGTGCACCACTGCTGACCGCTCACCTATACTGCAGCAGTCCTTCAGCGGTATAGGGACTGACGTACAGTCTGCTAATCACTAACACACAACCTGCTTGTTCCACAAAAGTTCTTATAAGGACTGGTAACTTGGTATAGGGTGCTACGGTACATAGGCTTGAGTGCGGTACAGTCTGCTGTTCTGTAAGGACCGCTATCGGTCCACAATAGATAGGGTTGACGTGCACCACTGCTGACCGCTGCCCTATACTGCAGCAGTCCTTCAGCGGTATAGGGACTGACGTACAGTCTGCTAATCACTAACACACAACCTGCTTGTTCCACAAAAGTTCTTATAAGGACTGGTAACTTGGTATAGGGTGCTACGGTACATAGGCTTGAGTGCGGTACAGTCTGCTGTTCTGTAAGGACCGCTATCGGTCCACAATAGATAGGGTTGACGTGCACCACTGCTGACCGCTGCCCTATACTGCAGCAGTCCTTCAGCGGTATAGGGACTGACGTACAGTCTGCTAAACACTAATACACAACCTGCTTGGTCCACAAAAGTTCTTATAAGGACTGGTAACTTGGTATAGGGTGCTACGGTACATAGGCTTGAGTGCGGTACAGTCTGCTGTTCTGTAAGGACCGCTATAGGTCCACAATAGATAGGGTTGACGTGCACCACTGCTGACCGCTCACCTATACTGCAGCAGTCCTTCAGCGGTATAGGGACTGACGTACAGTCTGCTAATCACTAACACACAACCTGCTTGTTCCACAAAAGTTCTTATAAGGACTGGTAACTTGGTATAGGGTGCTACGGTACATAGGCTTGAGTGCGGTACAGTCTGCTGTTCTGTAAGGACCGCTATCGGTCCACAATAGATAGGGTTGACGTGCACCACTGCTGACCGCTGCCCTATACTGCAGCAGTCCTTCATCGGTATAGGGACTAAGAGTTTTGTCACAGGGTCATTTAAAAAATGACAGGCAGAGGAAGAGGCAGGCCCTTCCGCAGGGGTGGTAGGGGTAGGGCAGGAGCAACAGGCTTGAGCCAAAGTGGGAAGTTGCAGAAGGTGCGTTCAATTACTTTAAAGGATGCACCAGACTTGGTTGAGTGGCTCGCTCAGCCTTACTCTTCTGCACCCTCCTCATCCTCTCGATCTGCACCCTCTTCTTCACTCTCTGCTATGTGCACCCCCAAAGACACTACCACCAACAACACGACCACCACCACCACCACCACATACCTTCCGCTTGAGTCACTGGAATTATTTTCCGATCCATATCAAGAGGACATTTCTGATGCGCAGCCACTCTTGGTATTGGATCAGGAAGAGGAGGTAGCAACAAGCGCTACTCAGCAGTCTGACGCCAGTACCCAGATCAGCCCAAGGAGGAGGTTGGTCCCCGGTGTTGCTGCCTACTCCGAGATCTCTACTTATAGCGGTGGGGAAGGTGACGTTGATGATGACGTGTCTAGTGATGTCACGTGGGTGCCCACAAGAGAGGAAGAGGAGGGGAGTTCAGAGGGAGATATGGACCAGCAGATAGGGAGGAGAAGCAGCAATGACTTACATTGCACAGCAGGGACAAAGCAGACTGCAAATGTATCAGGAGCGAGTCATCGACCATGTACGGTCACATCTGGCGCTCCCAGGACACCGGCACATGGCTCCGCAGTGTGGGCTTTTTTTAACGTGTCCGCTGCTGACAATAGCGTTGCCATCTGCAATCTTTGCAGTCAACGCGTTAGTCGCGGTAAGCCCAATACTCACCTAGGGACGACCGCCTTAAGAAGGCACATGAGCAGCCATCACCGAGCCCAGTGGGAGCAACGGAACACACAAAGCCACACTGCAGGCTCTCACCGTCCAGCCTCGTCTTCTACTTCTCCTTCTCCTCTCTCCTCACAATTGTCCTCCACTCCACCTTCCATCACGCCAAGCTCACATTTTTCTGCAAAAAGGCAGGCTTCCGTGGGCCTAATGTTTGAGCGTAAAAAAATGATGACGCCGGATAACCCTCTTGCCCAACGGTTGGCGGCTGGCTTGTCAGAACTCATAGCCCGCCAACTACTGCCATATAAACTGGTGGACTCGGAGGCCTTTCGCAAATTTGTGGCCATTGGAACACCACAATGGAAGGTCCCAGGAAGGAAGTATTTCTCAGAGAAGGGCATCCCAGAGCTATATGGCCATGTTCAGCGGCAAGTGAATGTATCTCTGGCACACAGTGTCGGTGCCAAGATACATCTGACCACAGACACGTGGTCTAGCAAACACGGGCAGGGAAGGTATATCAGTTTTACTGCCCACTGGGTGAACCTTCTGACGGCCGTCAAGCATGTAACCCGTGGCACCCGTGTAGATTTGGTTTTACCGCCACGGATTGCATGCAGGCCTGACTCTTCTTCTCCTCCTCCTACTCCATCCTCCTCCCTCTCCTCCTCAGCTGCCTCCTCCTTTTCCGCTGCTAGCGTCTCTTCCACTGCACCGCCCAAGCTCCCCAGAACCTATTCCACATGCCAGGTGAGACGTTGCCATGCCGTGCTGCGTCTGTTGTGCCTGGAAGCAAAGAGCCACACTGGCCCGGCACTCCTTTCAGCTTTGCGTTCACAGGCAGATGAGTGGCTAACACCGCTCAATTTGACAGTTGGTAAAGTGGTGTGTGACAACGGTGCCAATCTGCTTAGCGCATTGAAACAGGGCAAAATCACGCACGTGCCGTGCATGGCACACGTCTTAAACTTGGTCGTGCAGCGATTCCTTGTCAAATACCCTGGGGTCCAGGACATCTTGCGGCAGGCAAGGAAAATCTCGGCCCATTTCAGAAGATCTTACACGGCCATGGCTCGCCTTGCTGACATTCAGCGGCGACACCATCTGCCGGTCAGACGTCTTATTTGCGATTGCCCGACGCGATGGAACTCAACCTTCTATATGCTTGATAGGCTGCTCCAGCAGAAACGTGCAGTTAACGTCTACCTGTATGAACTCTGCGAAAGAAACGGTTCTGGGGAGCTGGGTTTTTTTTCACCGCGCCAGTGGCTGCTCATGCGCGACACATGCAGACTTCTGCGGCCATTTGAGGAGATCACCAAACTGGTCAGTCGCAGCCATGGCGCCATCAGTGACATGGTACCTTATGCCTTCTTTCTGGAGCGTGCATTGCGTCGTGTCATTGATCAGGCTGTGGAGGAGCAGGAGCGGGAAGATGAGGAAGTCGCAATGCTGGATGAATTCCCAGGGGGGGCTACTCTATCTGAGACAAGTCAACAACAGGAGTCTGATGAGGAGTCAGAGGAGGATGGTGCCGGGGCGGATGAGCAGGAGCAAGAAGAGCATGCTTTAAACCTTTCTGGGATCCCTGTTGTGCGAGGATGGGGAGAGGAGAATGAAGAGGACGACATTATCCTGGATGATGAGCAGGAGCCAGGCCACCACACCGCTTCCACTTTAGTGCAAATGGGGGCCTTCATGCTCCAGTGTTTTAATAGGGACCCCCGTATAAAAAGCATGAGGGTCAAGGACCAGTACTGGGTGGCAACGTACTTAGACCCCCGGTACAAACACAAAATGGCGGAAATGTTACCGCCGTCGCAGAGGGCTGTCAGAATGCAGCACTTCCAGGCCTTGCTTCGAGAAATGCTGCATTCTGCTTTTGCGTGCGCTGGCAGAGGAGCAATTCCCACTCCCAGAGAAGGATTTGCGGGTACCAATCCAACAGCGCCTGCAAGAAGAGGCCGGTTTGAAGATGTGTTGGTGACTTCGGATATGAGGTCATTCTTTCAGCCGACCCATCGACAGGTGTCATCCGGATCCAGCATCAGGGAACGCCTAGACCGTCAGGTGTCCGACTACATTGGGTTAACGGCCGATGTGGACGCTCTGAGGAGTGATGAACCCCTAGACTACTGGGTGGGCAGGCTTGACCTCTGGCCAGAGCTTGCCCAATTTGCAATCGAACTGTTGGCTTGCCCCTCATCCAGTGTCCTGTCCGAAAGGACGTTCAGCGCAGCAGGGGGGATTGTGACCGATAAGCGTACTCGCCTAGCTCACCACAGTGTTAACTACCTCACATTTCTAAAAATGAATGAGGCATGGATCTCGGAGGAATTCAACACATGTGACCAGTAGACCATGTATATGTCTATAAACTATTTTTTTAATCAAGCACACAGACCTTCTTAATTCATTTGGCTCACTTCCTTGACCCAAAAAAGCACACCGTACTATATGCCCCTACCCTCCTCTTTGAAGAGGTTGAGCGGTGTCATATTTCTACTGGGGCTGCTTATGATATCCCTGTGCTGTGCTGACTTCCTCCTGGGGGTTCTTATTATGAAGGGATCACACTATCCCTGTGCTGTGCTGACTTCCTCCTGGGGGTTCTTATTATGAGGGGATCACACCATCCCTGTGCTGTGCTGACTTCCTCCTGGGGCTGCTTACGGTGCTGCTGTCAGTGCTGTATGTCACGGTGCTGCTGTCAGCGCTGTATGTCACGGTGCTGCTGTCAGCGCTGTATGTCACGGTGCTGCTGTCAGCGCTGTATGTCACGGTGCTGCTGTCAGCGCTGTATGTCACGGTGCTGCTGTCAGCGCTGTATGTCACGGTGCTGCTGTCAGCGCTGTATGTCACGGTGCTGCTGTCAGCGCTGTATGTCACGGTGCTGCTGTCAGCGCTGTATGTCACGGTGCTGCTGTCAGCGCTGTATGTCACGGTGCTGCTGTCAGCGCTGTATGTCACGGTGCTGCTGTCAGTGCTCTGTATTACGGTGCTGCTGTCAGATGCCTCTATCACGGTGCATGTGTCATTCCGGTATGTCACGCTGCTGGTGATCATCTCCTGCACCCTCTTCTTTGCCTACCCTGGTCCCTGACCTTCCCTCTCCTCCATTGCCTTCATTAGCTCCATAGTCCTGAATTGTTAGAACAATTTCCCAAATAAAATAAAAATGCTTGTAGTTATCGATCCCAAATTCACCTCATACATGTATTATGTCATTGTCCAGATGGTGGGACTACGTTTTACCCCCTAATAATTACCACGTGGCCGCAAATTCGACATGAAGGTTTGCAAAGTTCGCCTCCCATTGAAGTCAATGGGGCCCGCGGCGAACGTTCGGTTTCGCGAACGTTTGGGTCCGTTCGCATTTCGCGTTCGCGAAACGTCCCGTCGGAAGTTCGTCCATCACTAGTTAGGAATCTGATAAGTGGACCTCATATTTTTTCTTTAAATACTCCTTCAAATAAATGTTATACTGCAAAAGTACTTTTTTTTTCTTGTTTAACTCCACAGTTTCCTTCAATGCCACAGGAATGTGAGAGTGTGGCTTCCGAATTTGCCTAGCGGTGGGACTTTCCCAACTGCGGAGTGGCAATTGGTGGGAAACATGTCCACATAGTCCCACCCCCCAACTTGGGGTCATACTATTACAACTATAAGGGGTTTAATAGTATAGTGATGTTGGTGGTGGTGTCCGTGACATATGAGTTTCTCTATGTGGACATGGGGAAGAATGGCCCGATGTCAGAGGGTGGAGTCATCGCCCAGACTGAGTTCTATGAACAGCTCCAGAATAGTGGCTTGGGATTGCCACCTCCGGGAAGACAACATGGCTGGTCTATCGTTCGTCTTTGTCACTGATGAAGCGTTTGGGCTGGGTGATCACCTGACGTGGCCGTTCCCGATGGGGACCCTCACCCCAGACCAGAGGGTTTTTAAATACTGGCTGGCCAGAGCCAGAAGAGTGGTGGAGAATGCTTTCAGGATAATGGTCAGCCAGTTCCGCCTATTGCTTACTCCAATCAACATGGCGGAATATAAATGTAACCATATAATACTTGCATGCTGCATTCTACACAACTTTTTAAGGAGAAATGCTATGAACTATGTGGTCTCAGTTGGGCCTGAGGCTGGATTTCAAAAACAAACCCTGATGGAGCTTGATGCTGGCCGTCCTGGCTTGCCCCCCCAAAGTGCCAGCGAGGTCCATCTAAAATATATGGAGTACTTTGCGGGGAGGGGGGCCATTGATATGCCAGAAGGTGTTAGGAAACATTTTTAAAATATATTTTTAATTTAAACTGAAATAAGATTTACTTTGATTTACTGCTTGTGTTTCTTTTAGCTGTCTCCTAGGTTATCCAGTGGGCTTTTCTTTTTGGCCATTTTCTTCAATAGTACAAACGTAATTTCTTTGATATATGAGGTGACAATCTCTTCTTCAGCTAACTATTATTATGTTGTGGGTCTGCTACACACATACCTTGTTTTTGTTGTTATAAATGTATGTAACACATTAATGATAAAAATATTCATAATTTTCAGCACCATGAATTCAATTTTTTGAGTCACGAAAATGGCCTGATTGGGACAAATTTAAATGAACCGTGGGTGTTATTTACTACAGGAAAATTCACTTTGCACTACAAGTGCACTTGAAACTGCACCGAAAGTGCACTTGTAGTGCAAAGTGGATTTGCCTTTAGTAAATAACCCCCATTACCACTATAAGCACCAAATTACTCCAAAAACTGCTATTGAGCATTGAAAGAAGAAGCCACACATTGTTGAGTAGAAAACATTTTACTCAAAGCACATTCACATATGCATTAGAAAAGGGCTTTATAACAACCCAACATATTTTTAGAATAACATTTTTTTTTTTTGACAGTAGAGATATCCTTTTGTTGGGGTAAACAGGCATGTTTAAAACCATAAAACAATACACAACTCAGGAACTACAAAGTTCAACTTTGATAAATTGAAGTCAATATCAGACATTAGTATGTCCAAACGGTGTTGATCTTGCCTTCATCAGATGGGGTATGGTCACCCCTGTGAAAGCCAAATTTTGAAGATGCACACAAATGCAGAGACAAAATGAGGATTTCCCTCCTGATCCCATGCCTAATGTCAACATGTGCTAGCTCCCATCATGGGGGATCAATGGACGTGTTTCAGGGGTGCAACCCCTTCCTCTCAGCTACTTTAGTTGTGAGGAAGGGGTTGCACCCACAGATGCATACATTGATATCCTGTGATGGCACACTGTGTGCATCTTCAAAATTTGGCTTTCAATATACTTTAAAAAAAAATTAAAAATTAGAAAAATATAAACTATTTGAATCATTTTGGTGTGTTTTAGATTCTGCCTAAAACATCAATGATGTTTTTTAGTCTTTTTTCAACATCATTGATGTCTTCCTTGATCTTCTGTAAATCCCTATTGCACACCATGATCTCCCCGATGAGGACGTGTGAAAGTAGTTTCTTCTTCCATCCACATCACCTAAAATTAAAAAAAACACACCATGTATAATAAATATGCAGGCATACATCTATTACCTGAAGCTGTGGTCTCAGACACTCACCTGTTGTGGTCACTCTTTCACGCAATTCATAAACCTCTCCTTTCTCCACATCCTCTGGTTGTGGTGTGGGTATTCCCCATTTTTCAGGAGTAGGGGGGTCTCTGGGGTCCTCTGATGTCCCAGAGTCTTTTCTCCCCTATGTGATTAAAAAAAGGTATACTTAGTACACAGATATTTGAGGGCAGAAATAGCACTATGAAACATTGTTTGGAAATGTCATCCAATTGTCTGTTTTTGCAGAGTTCCAAGCTGAAGACATGATTTTTTCCCTTTCTTAAAGCTGGAATACTTACCTTTTTTGGTAAAGTATCACACATGTAGAGACCCCTAGTATCCACTGGAGCACCTGTGTGCTGCTGAATGTCTTCTCCTTACACTGAATCAAGTTTGCATTTCATTCTAGTTACAAACCCATCTAGCCAACAATGTATTAAACGTATTTTAATACAAATAGGCATGAACAAATGTAGTTAACCTGCATCTGCCAAAAACATCATATTAGTGAGCGAACAAACGATCTTTGTTATGAACGATTACTGTGCCCACGAACCTGAAACTTGGCATTTTAAACTGTACAACGGTAAAGAAAAGCACATGGAGCAACATGAATGTAATAATAATAATAATAGGAACACACAACAAAATACCTTTTTTTGCAGCACACTCTTGATCCTTCTGTACTGATCCTGCTCCCTCAATTTGAGGTGTGACCATCATTTCCTCAGTTGACCCTTGGATCACCATACCTCAAAATTATTCTGAAGACTTTTCACAACTTTAGTCATGATCTTGGCCTTTTTTACATTTGGGTTTGGGTACGGTTCATGCTTCCCATCATAGTCGGCCCTCTTCAAGATGTACACCATCTCCACCATCTCACCCAAGGACATATTAGAGGCCTTAAATCTCCACCGGGATGGGGACGTTTGTGGCTCCGGGCTTTCGTCGTCCTCCTTGTTGCTGCTCTTCTCTGCATGCACTTGCACTTTCTTCGCCATGTGCTCTCCCACTGCACAGAAAGAGAAGGCGTGGGGTATAGACTAGAAAGAACGCCAGGGGCAGGCAGAGTTTCACGCATGCGTAGTGTATATAAAGCATAACACGCGTGTGTCATACATACGATCTGTGAGCGGAGTACGGAGTAGCGTAAGCTCTGATCATGATAATGAAGGTGCAATTTGAACTTGGGGCATCAGTGGTCTATACTGCTTCTAGATTAAGACCTATATTGGGACAAGATTAGGAGAGTTTAGCCTGACATTAGGGCTTGTCTTGTGTTGTGTCGTGCAGAGAAAATGGATCGATTTGACGATCATGACTTTATCCCCCTATTCATCGATATGTACAGGGAGCTGCCCTGTCTGTGGCAGGTAAAACACCCCTGTTATAATAAAAGAAAGAAGGCAGCGCTGGATCAATTGCTGGAATTTGTGAAGCTGCAGATCCCCGCAGCAGACATCCCCTATTTGAATGCCAAAATTGGTGGTATGAGGAGCATTTATATTAGGGAGCGCAAGAAGGTCCAGGATTCCCAAAGGTCAGGAGCTGCAGCAGATGACATTTACGTCCCCAGGCTATGGTACTACGACAGACTGAGTTTTCTTTCAGACCAGAGTGAAATCACGCCATCACTCTCCACTCTTCCTTCCACCTCAGCTGAGGCTTCCAACGTCCAACCTGGGCCTTCCACCCAGGAAGAAGTGGAGGAGCCCAGCTTGAGTCATGTATAGCATTGTTCAACATATTTCTCATTGTAAAATGAATGATGTTAACTAGATGTTATTATTGATCAATAATTTCTGATTTAGACCCCTTTCACACCAGGGTGTTTTGCAGGCGCTATAGCTTTAGAAATAGCGCCTGCAATCAGCCCTCAAAAAGCTGCACCATTGTCTGTAGTGTGAAAGCCCGAGGGCATTCACACTACAGCGGTGCGCTGGCAGGACGCCAGGGAAAAGTCCTGCCAGCAGCTTCTTTGGAGCGGTGAAGGAGTGGTGTGTTTACCGCGCCTCCACCGCTGCTCCCCATTGAAATCAATGGGGCAGCACTGTAATACCGCCGGCAAAACGCCGCTATTGCAGCATATTGCCGGTGGCTTTAACCCTTTCTTGGCTGCTAGCGGGAGTAAAAGCACCCCGCTAGCGGCCAAAATGCAACGCAAATCCGGCGGTAAAACGCAGCTAAAAATAGCGGCATTTTACCGCCCACGCTATGGGCGGTGTGGTGTGAAAGGGGTCTTAACAAAGTGTTTTACATATCAATACACAGTAGTAGCCAAAAATGATTGGGACAAGAATGAAAAATGCTGGGGTCAGAATGATAGTCTTTTCTATTTATTAACATTCAATTTGCAACAGTCATGAAAATTGTGTGTGATTGATGACCAAAAAACTAAAACTATGTCCCTTTTTGATACACAGGAAAGCCTCAGCCAGGAGGACTTAAAAAAAAAATGCCCAGGAAGGGCAGGAACCTGGAGGAGGCAGCACTTGGGTTAATTCGGCAGGCTACTGCGGCCCTCGGAACCCCCCAAATCCTCAAGAGGTCTATGCCTGCAAAATGTAGGAAATGGAGGAGGGTCAACACCTCTTCTGTGAGGAAGTAATCTTACAAGTCCTAAATCAGGGGTTGAGGGGCGAACTCACAAGCAACAGACATGTTTATGAGTTTGACCATCGTCCTCCTCCTCCACCTCATCCACCTCCTGCCACAACTCCAACACCAGAGCCACAGCCTGGAAGGAAACGTGTAAGCAAGACAAGAGAGTGATGGCCTGGGTCCAGTCTGGTCTGGCAAATGATGCAGGCTGTTGTAAGACCACAGCCTGGGGACATATATGTCATCTACTGCTGTTTCTGATCTCTTTTGGAGTCCTGAACCAGATTGTGTTCACTATTATATGGACTCCTCAGGCTACCAATTTTGCCTGTAAAATAGTTGATGTGTGCCCTAGGGTACAAAGGCTTTGCCAATTTCACCAGTTTATCCAGCGTTGCCTTCCTCCTCTATTTTGTTATGACCCATAATAAATGTCTATTTTTTCTTCACAAATACTTGCCTATATGTTTTAGTTCAAAAGGGACAGTTTTTTTGTGAGTAGGCAGATACATTTTAAAAATACAATGTCAAATTAACAAGGGACACCAACACCAAACAACCTCCTTGAGGTTGAAAAATAGAAGGTAATAATGGTGTTGTAGTAACTTGACACATAAAACGACAAAAATATTATGGAGATCACTAGAAAAAAAAAGAAAAAACAAAAAAAACAGGAGATCTTGATAAAAAAAGAAATAAAATAAAAATCACAATAAAAATAAATTCTAAACATTATTATGGAGATCTGATGAAAAAAAAATATTATTCAAGAGATCACGAGAAATAATAAAGAAATAAGTTTGTCAGAACTCTGTGAATAGGGATGAGCCGAACACCCCCCGGTTCGGTTCGCACCAGAACTTTCGAACGGACCCCACGTTCGTTACGAACGTTAGAACCCCATTGAAGTCTATGGAACTCGAACGTTCGAAATGGAAAGTGTTAATTTTAATGGCTAATATGCAAGATATTGTCCTAAAAAGGGTTTGGGGACCTGACTCCTGCCTCAGGGGACATGGGTCAATGCAAAATAAAGTTTTAAAAACGGCCGTTTTGGCGGGAGCACTGATTTTAATGACGATTAAAGTGAAAAAAAAAGTGAAATATTCCTTTAAATATGGTGCCTGGGGGGTGTCTGTAGTATGCCTGTGAAGTGCCACGTGTTTCCCGTGTTTAGAACAGTCCCTGCACAAAATAACATTAAACGGAAATAACACCATTTAAAACTGCTTGCGGTTTTAATGTTATATCTGGTTCCTGCAATATGGTTGAAAATCATTGAGAAAAATGGCATGGGTAGCCCTCCCTGCCCATTACCAGCCTATTTGGGTCTTGTACGCATATTAAGGGGAACCCTGTACCCATATTAAAAAAAGGAAATGTGTGTGGCCCCCAGGCCCTATATACTCAGAACAGCAGTATACAGGCGGTGCAAACAAGACAGGGACTGTGTAGGTTTGTTGTGTTAAGTTGAATCTGTTTGTAATTTTAAACTGGTACATTTTTAAAGTGTAGCTCCAGTCAAAAAAACTATTTTTAAGCTTTTTGGAAAACATAGGGAAGGGTTATCACCCCTGTATAATTTGTTTTGTCGTCCATCTTTTTTCATCTCACTTTCTGCTGTCTCCTTGCGTTTGCAAGTAGGAGATGTTTGTAAGTTGGATGTTTGAAAGTAGGGGCTATATGCTCTGCAGAAATGGCGGAACAAGGTGTTGGTTTTGCCACAACATTGTAAGCCCTCAAAGTGACTCTTGGTGGGCGCTGGAGCGCCCTGCTGTGAACGATTATATCAAGAATTGTAATTACATGCCATTGTTGAACAGTGGTAGAAAAATTGACCTTTGGTGGTTGTGGTGCTGGTGCCACAACACTATAAGTCCTCACCGTTACTCTGGGTGGGCACAGGAAGGGGCCCTCCTGTGAAATATTATATCAAGAATTGTAATTACATGTCCCTGTTAAACAGGGGCAGAAAAATTGGGCCTTAGGCACTGGTGTCATCACACTGCAACCTCTGCCATATACTCTAGTTTTATTGCAGGAATTAGCCCTGCTGCAAAGCATTGCATCAAAAATTGTACTTAAACGCCCCTGTTAAACAGGGGCAGAAAAATTGGGCCTTAGGCACTGGTGCCATCACACTGCAACCTCTGCCATATACTCTAGTTTTATTGCAGGAATTAGCCCTGCTGCAAAGCATTGCATCAAGAATTGTACTTAAACGCCCCTGTTAAACAGGGGCAGAAAAATTGGGCCTTAGGCACTGGTGCCATCACACTGCAACCTCTGCCATATACTCTAGTTTTATTGCAGGAATTAGCCCTGCTGCAAAGCATTGCATCAAAAATTGTACTTAAACGCCCCTGTTAAACAGGGGCAGAAAAATTGGGCCTTAGGCACTGGTGCTGGTGCCATCACACTGCAACCTCTGCCATATACTCTAGTTTTATTGCAGGAATTAGCCCTGCTGCAAAGCATTGCATCAAAAATTGTACTTAAACGCCCCTGTTAAACAGGGGCAGAAAAATTGGGCTGCTGGCATCACCCAGAACCAAAAATGTTCTTCCAACATATCAGCGGAGGAGGAAGAGGATAGACAATCAACATAACAGGACAGTCACTCAGCATCAGCATAGGCAGTCTTGAAGGGATGTGATATTTCAAAAAAAATTATTCGGTTACATCAGCTTCAGGTGCTTGGTAGCTGTGGGTGATCCAAGACTGATTCATCTTGATGAAGGTCAGTCGATCAACTGATTCGGTGGACAGGCGCACCCTGTGATCGGTAACAAAGCCACCAGCAGCACTGAAGGTGCGTTCCGAAAGAACGCTGGATGCAGGACAGGCCAGTAGCTCAATTGCATACTGTGCAAGCTCTGGCCAGTGATCCATCCTCAAGACCCAGTAAGCCAGAGGATTTTCGGTGGGAAAGGTGTCCAAGTCTGACCTTGCCCCTAGGTATTCCTGCACCATGTAAATTAGACGCTGGCGATGGGTGCTGGAACCAATCATACCTTGGGGCTGCGGACTAAAAAATTGTCTGAAAGCATCAGTCAGACGGCCACCTTCTCCACCGCTCCTTCTGACTGATGCCTCAGCAACACGTTGTCCAGGACCAGGAGTTTGTGACCTCCCAGTCTCTGGGAACGCATTGCACAGAGCTTTCTGCAAGGCCTCCCGGAGATGTCTCATCCTCTGCTCCCTCTGCGATGGCAAGATAAGGTGGGCAACCTTACCCTTGTACCGTGGATCAAGGAGAGTGGCCAGCCAGTAATGGTCCCTCTCCTTGATCCGAAGAATACGAGGATCCTTCCGCAGGCTTTGCAGCGTAGGTTAGCTGAGGCATTCGGTCCGGAGTCCTCTGGGTCACTAAGGACAACATGATCCGCAGCTACCTCCTCCCAGCCACGTACAAGTCCACGTGTTTCTTGGGACTGTAAATCATCCCTATAAGACTGCTGCTGCTGATGCTGAGTGCCAGCCTCCACCTCCATGCTGACACAATCATCCTCCTCCTCCTCTTCCTCCTCCTCACCCTCTTCCTGTGTGATGGGTGGCACAGCAGGAACACTGTCTGGATAAAGGGGGCCTTGAGAGGCAAGGAAGTCCTCCTCTTCCTGCCTCTGTTCTGCCTCAAGTGCCCTGTCCATTATTCCACGCAGCGTATGCTCCAAGAGGTGGACAAGAGGTACAGTGTCACTGATGCATGCACTGTCACTGCTCACCATCCTTGTGGCCTCCTCAAACGGTGACAGGACAGTGCATGCATCCCTGATCATGCCCCACTGGCGTGGTGAGAAAAAACCAAGCTCCCCTGACCCTGTCCTGGTGCCGTAGTCGCACAGGTACTCATTGATGGCCCTCTGCTGCGTGTGCAGCCGCTGCAGCATGGCCAATGTTGAGTTCCATCTGGTGGGCATGTCACATATAAGGCGGTTCTTGGGCAGGTTCAACTCCTTTTGGAGCTTAGCCAGCCGAGCACAGGCATTAAATGATCGGCGGAAATGCACACAGACTTTCCTGGCCTGCTTCAGGACATCATGTAAGCCGGGGTACCTGCCCAAGAACCGCTGCACCACCAGGTTAATGACGTGAGCTACACAGGGCACATGGGTCAGTTGTCCCTGTCGGAGGGCGGAGAGGAGGTTGGTGCCATTGTCGCAAACCACCATTCCTGGCTTAAGCTGGCGTGGCGTCAACCACCTCTAGGCCTGCCCCTGCAGAGCTGACAAAACATCCTCCCCAGTGTGGCTCCTGTCCCCCAAACAAACCAGCGCAAGCACGGCATGGCATCGTTTTGCCTGCGTACTTGCGTAGCCCCTGCAACGCCTACGGAGCACCGCTGGTTCTGAGGACAGAGCACTGGAAGAGGCCATGGAGGAAGAAGAAGAGGAGGGGGTGGAGGAGAGAGGTGTGTCACAACCAATAGTAGCATTTTGGAGGCGTGGTGGCGGAACAACCTCCAACACTACTGCACCTTGTCCTGCATCCTTCCCAGCAGCCAGAAGAGTGACCCAATGGGCCGTGAAAGACAGGTAACGTCCCTGTCCATGCCTGCTGGACCATGAGTCAGCGGTAATATGCACCTTACCGCTGACCGCCCTGTCCAGCGAGGCAAGGACATTGCCTTCCACATGCCGGTAGAGAGCCGGAATCGCCTTCCGTGAGAAAAAGTGGCGTTTGGGGACCTGCCACTGAGGAACCGCACATTGTACAAACTCACGGAAGGGGGCCGAGTCTACCAACTGAAAAGGCAGCAGTTGAAGTGCTAGCAATTTAGCCAAGCTAGCATTCAACCGCTGGGCATGTGGATGGCTGGGAGTAAACTTCTTCCGCCGGTCCAGCAGCTGGGGCAGGGACATTTGCCTGCTATAATCGGATGTGGATGTACCACTAGCAGAGTTCCCGGAAGCACTTGGCTGTGACACACCTAATTCTACACCTTCATTCCTCTCAGAGCAGGTTTCAGAGAGGACTGAAGGTCTAGTGGGGTTGGAGATGCCAGCTGATGAGGAGCAAGGAGAGGTCCGCTTTGTTCTTTGGTGTGGGTCTTTGAGGTACGCTTGCCAACGAGCTGCATGGCAGGTCAACATATGTCTGGTCAAGCATGTGGTGCCCAAGCGGCTGATGTTTTGGCCACGTGAGATACGCTTGAGACATATGTTGCAAATAGCAGTGGTGCGATCTGATGCACTCATCTCAAAAAAGGCCCACACCAAAGAACTTTTAGAATAACGCGCAGAGGAAGCGCTCTGCGCAGGCGGAGCTCTGCGGTGTGATTCAGTCGGTGTGCTGCCCCTAAGCTGGCCCCCGGAGGGCATCCTGCCTCGTTGGACATGTGCCTCCTCCTCCTCCTCCTCCTCCCTCCTTCCAGGCACCCACGTGGAGTCAGTGCCCTCATCATCCCCTCCCTCTTCATCGCTGTAGCAAACCTGGCAGTATGCTGCAGCTTGTGGAACATGACTGCCAGATTGCTGTCCTTCTTGAGCATCCCCTCTCTCTGCGCTCACGCTACTGCCTTCCTCTAGCTGAGTGTCATCATCAGAGCCCACCAAACACTGGGCATCCTCCTGGAGCATGTACCCAACACTGTGCTCAAAGAGTTCAGGAGACTCCTCAGGAGGACGTGGTGGGTCTAGGGAAGGAGTCACTGATGATGACATTGAGAGGAGGGAAGACGATGTGTTGGCAGCTGCTTTGCTACTACCCTGAGACTGGGTGAGAGAGGATGAGGAGGATGAAGAGGGCTTGGTCATCCACTCTACCAAGTCGTTGGCATGTTGCGGTTCAACATGTCCAGCTGCAGAAAAGAAGGACAAGCATGTCCCATGGCCACGTGCTGATGACAATGCACCGCGTCCACGACCAGCACTGTTGTCTCTAGACACAGAGCCTGCTTGCCCTCTTTTATCGGCTCGCGCCTGTCTGCCTCTCCTTGCTGGCCTTCCAGACATGGTAATGGCCTGAAGGGAGTTGGGTAAAACAGTAGTTGGGTAGTTTATATTGTGCTGGAGGCACACAACACCCACTAACTCCTGCAGATGCCTTTTTTATAGAACAGCAGAGATAAACGGGTATATACCGATGTATACTGTGCTGTGCTGGAAGCACACACAACTTCCAATAACTCCTGCAGATGGCAATTGGGCCCAAATAGAGAACAGCTATGTAGGTGGATTATAGCGGGATGTACCGGGTACAGAGCACGCAGACAGCACGCACTATCTCCTGACACTACTGACTGCAAGCTCTATTATTAAAGCTAGATCACTAGCTATATAGGTGAGGTGAATATCACGGTGTATACTGCGGTCAGGGCACGCAGACAATAACCAGAAAACAGCAGAGTTAAAGGGGTATATACAGATGTATACTGTGCTGTGCTGGAAGCACACACAACTTCCAATAACTCCTGCAGATGACAATTGGGCCCAAATAGAGAACAGCTATGTAGGTGGATTATAGCGGTATGTACTGGGTACAGAGCACGCAGACAGCACGCACTATCTCCTGACACTACTGACTGCAAGCTCTATTATTAAAGGTAGATCACTAGCTATATAGGTGAGGTGAATATCACGGTGTATACTGCGGTCAGGGCACGCAGACAATAACCAGAAAACAGCAGAGATAAAGGGGTATATACAGATGTATACTGTGCTGTGCTGGAAGCACACACAACTTCCAATAACTCCTGCAGATGGCAATTGGGCCCAAATAGAGAACAGCTATGTAGGTGGATTATAGCGGTATGTACTGGGTACAGAGCACGCAGACAGCACACACTATCTCCTAACACTACTGACTGCAAGCTCTATTATTAAAGCTAGATCACTAGCTATATAGGTGAGGTGAATATAGTGGTGTATACTGCGGTCAGGGCACAGACAATAACCACTACACAAGAGCAAGATAGGAAATCAGCCAAAAACGATTGGTGTGAAACTGTGTTGAAGGTACACAGAACACCCACTGCTTCTGATGCCAACACACTTCACGAGGCTGCCTCAAAGGCGGCCTTATATAGTGTGGGGCGTGCACTACACAGCCTGAGCTATGATTGGCCACAGGCAGGATGCCTGTGGCCAATCATGGCTCTCCTCGCTGCTGGCGCTGCGATTGGCCAAGCATGCGGGGTCACAGTGCATGCTTGGCCAATCATGAGCCAGCAATGCACTGCGCCATCACAGTGCATTGTGGTCCGCGCGCGCCATACGAATTTTGACGCGAACGGACCAAGAGTTCGGATTTCGCCGAACGCCCGAACAGCCAATGTTCGAGTCGAACGTACGTTCGACTCGAACACGAAGCTCATCCCTATCTGTGAATATCAGCAGCAAATCAACTTCATTATTCTAGTATTCTAAAGAAGAACAGAATGCGTTGTATTAAAAGATTAAAAACTTTGCAGTGTCACGAATGTACTATCTCCATTACAAACGCTAGTTTTACCAGACCGA
Source organism: Lithobates pipiens (assembly GCF_037356315.1). Taxonomy (NCBI): domain Eukaryota; kingdom Metazoa; phylum Chordata; class Amphibia; order Anura; family Ranidae; genus Lithobates; species Lithobates pipiens. The sequence continues at coordinate 505,103,917 of NW_027507764.1, read as the reverse complement.
GTGCTTCCGTCTCATACTTGATTCAGAGCATGCTTGGAATTTTGTGCGTCGGAATTGTGTACACGCTCGGAATTTACATTTTGTTGCCTGAAAATTTGAGAACCAGTTCTCAAATTTTGTTGGTCGGAAATTCCGACAAAACGTGTCAGATGGAGCCTACAAACTGTCGGAATTTCCAACAACAAGCTCACATCGAACATTTCTTGTCGGAAATTCTGATCTTCTGTACGCGGCATAAAAGTGCAGCAAATCAGGTAAGTAATGCCGCGTACACACATATCAGACTATCCGGCGGACTTAGTCTGGTGGACAAACCGCTGGACTTTCCGAACGAGCTACCTGCCCACAGACGGCACTTTTGCGGCGGACTAGGTCCGATGGACTAAGTCTGCCGGACTATCCGCCGTATCGCCGGACTATCCGCCGTACTTTTGAAATAAACTGACTCACCCACACACGGAGGAAGTCCGTTCATTTTGAGCGCTGCTCCAGGTAGCCAGGACCAGCGAAGGAGGCGTCGCTGGCCCCGTCACCTGGTATGGACTTCCTCTGGGACTGTGACATCATAATGGGCGGGGACATCATCCGGCGATGTCCCTATATAAGTCGCCGCATGCCTCGTCCCTGTCATTGTGACCAGAGACAGCGACGAGACAACAGCTCAAGAAGAGAAGAGAAGAACAGAAGGCCAGAAGACAGAGGCGACAGAAGACTGGGCCACCGCTTGTAAAAGAGCTAGAAGAAGGTGCGGTGGCCCGGCAAGAAGAACTGAAGAGGGGGACAAGACCCCCGAAGAGGGAAACAATACCCCCGAGGTTGGAAGAAGAGGGCGGCGGCGGCGAAGAAAGCCGGGCTCCTCCCCTAGTAAAAGAGGTAGCAGAAGATAGCGGAGGAGTCTGGCGAGAAAACCCCCGAAGACGGAAGAAGAGCCCCGGAGCTGTGCAATAAACTATTTTAACCCTTGTGTGTTGTTTTTTTTTACATTTTTTCACAGGTGAATGGGTAGGGGTACATTGTACCCCATACTCATTTACATAGGGTGGGGGGCCGGGATCTGGGGGCCCCCTTATTAAAGGGGGCTCCCGGATTCCGATAAGCCCCCCGCCCGCAGACCCCGACAACCAATGGCCAGGGTTGTCCCCTCCACTTGGGACAAGGTGCTTTGGGGTGGGGGGGGCCGCGCGGCCCCCCTTCCCCAAGGCACCCCCCATGTTGAGGGCACGCGGCCTAGTATGGCTCAGGACCAGGAGCCGCTTGCTCGTCCCCCCCTTTCCTGGCCGGCCGGGTAGCGTGCTCGGACAAGGGTCTGATGTGGACCTGGGGGGGCCCCCACACATGCCGCTGCTAACGGCAATATGCCGTTAGTGGCGGCTCCCGTGCACATGCACGGGAGTGACGTCATCGCTGCTCCGCCACTGTGAGTGCCTGGAGCAGTGACACCCGGAAGAAGATGGATGCTCTGAACTACAGGTGACAGCGGTGACATCGCTGGCTCCTGTGTCAAGTAAGTGACACATAATGGGCTTTCAAGCATGCTTCTTTACCTCCCTAATGGGCAGCATTCAGTATAGGTGATGGTGGATATGACCTCAGGGGGGCAAGATATACATATGAATGTCACCTTTATTTACATATCAATGCTGCCTACCGCCACTATTTACATATGAATGCCGGTTATTTACATGTAAACACAGGGTTTGCAGGTGAGTCATCTATACACAACAATAGGGCATTGGGACACTGCACAGGACTAAAACTTCAAGGGTCAGGGGAATTGAAACCAGGATAGTTGTGTAAGGATTAAGGGGTGTCAAAACAAAATGGTTGACCGTATGTCTTACTAAATACATGTATTTTTCTATACTTCTCTTTAAAATAAGGACTAGTCATCTTTAGTCACGTACTCATCAAGAAGAGGCCGCATCAGCCCTAAAAAGCAGTCTACGCCCAGAAGATTGTCTTATCAGCTGATAACACCCGGAGAATTGTCTTTACTTTGAAAATGTTGTTCTTTTACATTTGCTGATGTTTGCCCTTTTCTGTCTATAAAAGATGTAATAAAGAAGCCTCAGAGCCAGAGTCAGTCAGAGACAGTCAGAGTTAACGACGGACTTCTGAGCAGAAATACTGAATAATATCTCCGTGTCTCTTTGCTTGGATAAGAACTCTAACTAACAATTGGGAAACGGTAACATAACCTGACAAATAGGTGACTTGTTGAGGTCACACCTAACATTTCTGGCGCCGCGAATAGGGACTCGCTGAAGAAACTACAAGAGGCGAACGAACATAAGGACGGAACGAAATGGTCGGGCACATCAAGAACCACAGACAAATCCTGCGCAGGTAAGAAAAGCTTTATTTTCTTATAAACTCTGTGCTTCTTAGGCCGCGTACACACGGGCGGACTGTTCGCCCAACCTTGTCCGCTGAACAGTGTTTGGGCGGACAGTCCGCTCGTGTGTGGGCTTTCAGCGGACAGTTTCAGCGGACAGTTGGACGGACAAAGTCTTTCGGAAATTCCGAAAAACTGTCCGCTGAAACTGTGTTTGAGCGAACAGTCCGCCCGTGTGTGGGCTTGTCCGCTGTACTTTCGAAATGAGCGGACTGTTCCCGCTCGGAAAGTCCGCCCATTTCGAGCGCGTGTACAGGTAGGCGGGGCCCGCGAAGGAGACGTCGCGGGCTCCGCCGCCTGGAATGGGCTTAAAGGGGAACCCCAACGCCGAAAAAAATCGGCGTGGGGGTTCCCCCAAAGTCCACACCAGACCCTTGTCCGAGCACGCTACCCGGCCGGCCAGGAAAGGGGGGCGAGCGAGCGCGCCCCCCCTCCTGAGCCGTACCAGGCCGCGTGCCCTCAACATGGGGGGGTGCCTTGGGGAAGGGGGGCCGCGCGGCCCCCCCACCCCAAAGCACCTTGTCCCCATGTTGATGAGGACAAGGGCCTCTTCCCGACAACCCTGGCCGTTGGTTGTCGGGGTCTGCGGGCGGGGGGCTTATCGGAATCCAGGAGCCCCCTTTAAGAAGGGGGCCCCCGGATACCGGCCCCCCACCCTATGTGAATGAGTATGGGGTACAATGTACCCCTACCCATTCACCTGTGAAATAAAGTACAAAAAAAAACACAACACAGGGGAAAAAATATTTTATTGCACAGCTCCGGGGGTCTTCCGTCTTCGGGGGTCTTCTCGCCGGACTCCTCCGCTATCTGTGTGTAGCTCTTTTACTAGCGGAGGAGTCCGGCTTTCTTCCTCCCCCGCCGCCGGCCTCTTCTCCCGACTTCGGGGGTCTTGTCCCCCTCTTCGGTTCTTCTGCCGGGCCACCGCGCCTTCTTGTAGCTCTTTTACAGGCGGTGGCCCGGTCTTCTGTCGCCGCTGTCGTCGTCGTCGCCGCCGCCGCCGCCGCCGCCGCCGCCGCCTTCCGTTCTTGTTCTTCTTCTTGTTCTTCTTCTTCTTCTCCTGGAGATGTTGACTCGACGATCTCTCCGGCCGGAATGCCAGGGACACGCTCCGCTGCCACTTATATAGTGACAATGGGGCGGTGTCACATGGTATATGTCACATGGGTTGGTCACATGGGTTGATGTCACATGGGGACTATGACATCGTAAGGGGGCGGGGTCACCATGTGACCAACCCATGTGACATATACCATGTGACACCGCCCCATTGTCACTATATAAGTGACCGCACAGCGCGGCTCTGGCATTCCGGCCGGAGAGATCGTCGAGTCAACATCTCCAGGAGAAGAAGAAGAAGAACAAGAAGAAGAACAAGAACGGCAGGCGGCGGCGGCGACGACGACAGCGGCGACAGAAGACCGGGCCACCGCCTGTAAAAGAGCTACAAGAAGGCGCGGTGGCCCGGCAGAAGAACCGAAGAGGGGGACAAGACCCCCGAAGTCGGGAGAAGAGGCCGGCGGCGGGGAGGAAGAAAGCCGGACTCCTCCGCTAGTAAAAGAGCTACACACAGATAGCGGAGGAGTCCGGCGAGAAGACCCCCGAAGACGGAAGACCCCCGGAGCTGTGCAATAAAATATTTTTTCCCCTGTGTTGTGTTTTTTTTTGTACTTTATTTCACAGGTGAATGGGTAGGGGTACATTGTACCCCATACTCATTCACATAGGGTGGGGGGCCGGTATCCGGGGGCCCCCTTCTTAAAGGGGGCTCCCGGATTCCGATAAGCCCCCCGCCCGCAGACCCCGACAACCAACGGCCAGGGTTGTCGGGAAGAGGCCCTTGTCCTCATCAACATGGGGACAAGGTGCTTTGGGGTGGGGGGGCCGCGCGGCCCCCCCCCTTCCCCAAGGCACCCCCCCATGTTGAGGGCACGCGGCCTGGTACGGCTCAGGAGGGGGGGCGCGCTCGCTCGCCCCCCTTTCCTGGCCGGCCGGGTAGCGTGCTCGGACAAGGGTCTAGTGTGGACTTTGGGGGAACCCCCACGCCGATTTTTTTCGGCGTTGGGGTTCCCCTTTAAGCCCATTCCAGGCGGCGGAGCCCGCGACGTCTCCTTCGCGGGCCCCGCCTACCTGTACACGCGCTCGAAATGGGCGGATTTGCCTCCTCCTTACGTGGGCGAGTCCGTTCATTTCAAAAGTTGAGCGAACTGTTTGCCCAACCTTGTTCGTCAAACAGTCCGCTCGTGTGTGGGCAAGTCCGCTCATGCAAATTTTGAGCGGACTGTTTGCCGAAACTGTTTGACGAACAAGGTTGGGCAAACAGTCCGCGCGTGTGTACGCGGCCTTAGATTTGTGCCCACCTGATCTGTCTGAATTGTTCTTCAGGTAAAAACCAACCTCTGTAGTAAGCGGGTCTTGAACTTAATATTTTGGCTTATGTTACCGTTGTTTCTTGTCTGTCTACTTGTCATCTGTCTGTTGTGAATGAAATAAGCCCTGTTTGTATGGTGTGAATTGAAACATATATCATCCCAATGGGTAACGGAATGCGCCCTTAACTCGTAAGAGTACTTTGGGGGTCCGACACTTAAGTTTGATATACGCTTTTTGATTCATGAGCCTAAAAACGGGTTGAAAGTATAAGTCCTGACTGCCTCAATAAAGCAGGAATAAGAAACGAATGCTGAGAGATTCCATGGTAATGGGACGGAAATAAGGTCTCCACAAAGCCCGGAGACCTAGTCATATGTGTTTGGCCACCAAAAGGGAATGCTTGTATATGTTGTAGCCGTCAGTCTGGTCATAATATTTGTCAGTTGGCTAGCATATAAGGTAATTCGATTTCAGAAATCTCATATAGGAGAGGGTTTTTAGTATTTTGGCACCCTAGGAGGAGAAGGCAACGAGACACTTAGTAAGTGATCCAAACGCCACCTAGGCAGGACTGTCAAAATGGGCCAGACACATGGTAAACCCCAGGAGGAATCTCAGAAATGTTATGCTGTTAAAGACATAATTACAATGTTGTATGGGAAGGATAAGGCACAGGGCACAAATAGGATTCTCAAGAAATTGGGGATGGATGGAGAAAATGGGCTAAGTGTAGAAGGTTGGGAAGAAATAAAGAGAGACAGACAGGGAGAGATATTGCAGAACAGATGGGTATCACAAATACAATGTTTAATTAAGGTTTCCAACAGGGCTGAAGAGGAGGGATGGGAGTATTGTCAGGAAAAGGGTGGATGGGATATGAAGGTCCGACACAAAAGTCTTCCTTCTGCTCCCGGCGATAGGGTTAATACGGGAGATACTCCACCTCCTTATAACACTACCACACCAGGTAATGAAAGACCAAAACTTTATCCTTCCTTAAGAGGAAGAGGATGGGTATGCCGAGTATGCGGTACCCAGAATACAGACTGGGCACAGGAATGTGTACATTGCGGCGCTCAAAGACCAGAGCCCGTAGCTCCAGTCCATAGTCGGACTAGGGTAATACAAGTAAATAATCCAAATGCGGGTCAAGCAGGACAGCCACCTACAGTGACCCGACAAGTCGTTCTGAGGACATGGACACCTTGGTCAGCTGACACTCTTATGGCATTAATACAGAATGCTCCTGATCCCGTAGCAAAACCTGCCGCATTCTGTAGATTCGTGACACAATTACTAGACACACATGAAGCAACTTGGCAAGATGGGGAAGATTTGTGTAGACATAAAATGACACTAACGATGTTTAATCAATTTATGAATGAAATTGCTCCACATAGACCACAAGGGGATCCAGCGGCAGATCCGCCAGGAGTACACCCCCGTCATATAGACTCTAGACCCCTGTTTATTGCTCAGTTACGAGAATTTTGCCAAGGGAAACAGCAGGAAAGGGGTTCGACAGCGCCCATAAAACAGGCCCCAGGTCAGACTGTTACAGAATTTTACCTCAACATGGAAAGCATGATGGCTGACGAAGGTCTAGATTTAGCCTTACCCGTCACCATTAGGGCTTTCAATCGACAGTTTATGGAAGGACTAGTACCCCAAATAGGTGACAAACTGAAGGCATGTACTCCCGAATGGAGAGCCATACGGGACAGAGGAACATTGTTGCAGAAAGCACAAGGCATAGAGGCTGATTTAGCAGAAACTAAACCCAGAAGGACACCGGGAGTTAACACTGTTGCCCGGGTCAATGAAGGAGGGAATTCCTCCCGTAAACCTCTTACCTGTTATTACTGCAACAAGGTGGGACATATAAAAAGAGACTGTAGGAAAAGGATAAAAGACGAACAGGAAGGAAACACGGACAGAGACACGAGGGACTACAGACAGAGGCGTACCAATGATAGGGACGATCCGACCGCATGACTTGCCCCAGTCCTAGCTGAATCAGAGAACAAAATGCTCCACATGTTGATGAAGGTGGAAGGTAAACATATTCCTTGTTTGGTTGACACAGGAGCGTCACGCAGTCTGTTGTCTGATTCAGTAGTCCCTCCACACATGACGTCCCGTGACACCATACCCATAAGTGGTTATGACGGTCTTTTGCCCGATGCCCCACTGACTGACTAAACCTTTAAAAGTAAAAATAGGGAATGGCTACCGCCTGACACTTGTGTATTGTTGCAATATGTAGATGACCTATTGTTATGTTGTCCGGATAACGATACTTGTTTAAAAGCCACTCTATCACTGTTACAATTCCTGGCTGAAAAAGGGTGCAAGGTGAATAGAACTAAGTTACAGGTATGTCAGAAAAAGGTTGTCTTTTTGGGCCACTGTATATCCCAGGGTACTCGACACCTCACTGAAGACCGAGTCCAGGCCATAAGACAAATGAATATCCCACGCAACTTTAAGCAACTTCGTATGTTTCTGGGAATGGTATCATATTGTAGACAATGGATACCACATGCCAGTTCTCTGATGCAGCCATTATATGATTGCTTGAAAATAGTACCCTATGTACTCACAGAAGCAGGTCATGAATCTTTTAGCACCTTAAAAAGGTTACTAATTTCGGCACCTGCGATCGGGATCCCTGATTATACCAAAACATTTCATTTGTACATTGCTGAAATCACGGGACACGCAACAGGGGTGTTGACACAACAACACATCAAACAAAGGCCGGTAGCATACTTCTCGGCGGCTCTCGATCCTGTCTCTAGAGGATCACCGTCCTGTGTACGAGCAGTTGCAGCAGTGTCAATTATCATTGACAAATCCTCAGAAATTGTCTTAGACAATCCTGTAGTGGTACATACCACACATGACATACACGCCATCTTATCACAGGTCCAACCAAAACACATATCAATGGCAAGGCAGCTGCGTCTACAATGCACTTTGCTCCTACCCCCCAATGTTACCTTTCAGCGATGCACTTCTTTTAACTTAGCACAGCTTTTACCATTACAGACAGATTTGACAGGGGGGAGTAATGATGATAATGGTGTAGATACAGCACAAGATACTCAGGATTCTGACACACTTTCATTTCATGACATAACATCTGATGAACACGATTGTTTTCAACTTATGGAACAAGAAACCACGGGGTTCCCACATGTCACAGACATACCCATTGCAAATGCAGAACACACACTGTACATAGATGGTAGTAGATTTGCCGATGACAAAGGTAAATATCACACAGGTTATGCTGTGGTAACGGACACACAGGTAATTGAGGCAAAGTCACTACCAGCACACATGTCTGCACAAGAAGCGGAACTAACCGCTCTAGAGAAAGCCCTAGAACACTTAGAGGGACAAGAAGGGAACATTTACACTGATTCCGCATACGCCTACGGTGTGGCACATGATTATGGCCACATATGGAAAGCTAGAGGTTACCTTACAGCAGCAGGCACACCTGTTAAACATGGTGAAGGAATCAAAAGAGTCCTGAACAATCTTCAAAAGGTTATAAGAGTAGCCATCATGAAGATAGCGGCACACACGAGCGCAAAAACAACTGAGGCAAAAGGAAACGCATTTGCAGATTTAACTGCAAAGAAGGCAGCTCTAGGGGAAGTAAGCCCTGAGACCTTAGCCACGGTACAGGTGAGTATGCCCGAAACCACATGGCAGCAGCTAATCGAACTACAGGAACAAGCAGGGGCTATTGAGAAGGACCGTTGGGTTAAGGAGGGAGCTGCACCAGGCCTTGACAATGTATGGAGAGAAGGAGACAAAATATGTCTACCCGCTTCTCTATACCCCGCAATGGCAGCGGCTGTTCACTTACCCACTCATGTCAGCTCCAATTCTATGTATAGGATTGTAAGCCAAGGATGGCTAGCCCCTGGATTCAGTAGTACTGCAAGGAACTACTGTGCTGCATGCCAAATCTGTCTGATTAATAACCCAGGACAGAGAGTGAAAACCCCACGTAAACATCAGGTCCGGGCCCAATATCCCTTTCAGAGACTGCAGATTGACTACATACAAATGCCTAAGAGCGGCCCCTTTGAATTTGTTCTCGTGTGCATCTGCCTATTTTCAGGCTGGCCCGAAAGTTATCCTGTGAAATCAGCTACGGCAAAAGCCACCGCCAAGAAACTGATTACTGAGCTGATACCTAGGTTTGGTCTCCCAGAAACAATAGAATCAGATAGGGGGACACATTTCACGGGAGAAATAATGCAAAATGTGATGGCAATGTTAGGGGTTCAACAAAGTTTTCATACTCCTTACCACCCACAGAGTTCAGGATCAGTAGAAAGAGTAAATGGTACAATCAAGCTGAAAATACAAAAAGCTATGCAAGAGTTAAATAAACCATGGCCTGAGTGCCTAGCTTTAGCTTTGTTCTCTATTAGGTACACCCCAACAGGAAAAACAGGGTTATCCCCATATGAAATACTGTTTGGAAGTGCACCTAGATTAGGTTTATATTTTCCTCAAAGTATGCAATTACAATGTGATAGTTTAACTACGTATGTAATACAGTTGCAACAGCGTCTGACTAAAATCCATAAGAGTGTGTATTCTTCTCTTCCAGACCCTAATTCTGTCACAGGTACTCATGATCTACAACCAGGAGACTATGTGTATGTAAAGAAACATACCAGAAAGACACTGGAACCAAGGTTTGAAGGTCCTTTCCAGGTGCTATTGATTACAGCAACCTCAGTGAAATTGGAAGGGAAACCTACCTGGATCCACGCTTCTCATTGTAAAAAGGAGCCAGTTGGCAAATGACAACATGTATCTTTTTATTGTTTCAGTAATCCTGGCTAATAGTTTGGTTACCTCACAGAATAAAATACACAAGGATGAAGGATTTTCTAAAAAAATGTTATTACTGAAGTTTAAATATGCTTATGCCCAGAAGTCAGGATATGAGAAATGTTGGATTTGTAGCAAATTACACCCCAGCACAGCAAGTATACCACTGATGGCAGTTCCTATAAACTATACTGATCTTGCTAACAGTAGCATTAACATAATTAGAACAAATACCAATGAGACAGTAATGTTTAAGTCAAATGGTATCGCCTTTTTCCCTGATTGGTGTTTCAACTTAGGGAACACAACGGGAGGAAATGGAGAATGCCAAGACAGCAAGTTTAATTTGTCCATTGTCGTATTAAATGGAAGCTTCTATCCCAGTAATTCCAGCACACACCAGACATTATCTGACTTCCTCACTAACATTGTGGATAATAATGTTAGGTGGTTAGTATCCAACTTATCCCTCTATGGATACACCTCTCGTTATAGAAATGATATCAGTTCAAGATCAGTAGCACTGGGAAATAATATATACATCTGTTGTGAGGATAAATGTTATACTTGGATACCTAGAAGAGCTCAGGGATGGTGCTACCTCGCAAGTTTAGTACCAGTAATGGGAGTAGTAGGTGATGAACGAAGTGATCACCTATTAGAAGCTAGCATGCATCCTAGATATCCCCTCAGGTATCGTAGTAAAAGAGAAATATTCCTGAAGAAGGACATGGCATGGGCTTGGTTCCCGTCCTGGACAGGATGGGGTATAGACTTAATGAAAAGACTAAATAACTATACAGGAATTATTAATGATGTTTTGGAGAAAAACTCTGATGACATTACTAAGTTAAATCTGGAGACCAGAGCCATCAGACAACAATTAGAATTACATGAATTAGCAATTGAAAGTATGAGTGCAGCACTGACAGGACTCTGTGAAACTACTGAGGACTATGAGTGCTGTACTTGGATACATAACACCAGCATTGAGGTACCTGATTATTATGACATCATTGCACAACACCGTACGGAAGTAAAGAATTTACAAGAGAAGGCCCGAAATATTGGTCGCGACTGGGATCCGTTTGGTGGAACTTTTAGTTTCTCAGGGTTATTCTCTTGGGTTAAGAAGGCAGCAATGACGATTATAGTGGTGCTCTTATTCGTATTTTTCTTTTATGCATGCTTTAAGTTGTTTATGTGCTTTTGCAAGAAAGCCAAGGTAAATGATGCGGAAAAGATGGAACTTTTGTGAAGATAGGTAGATTTAGTTTCTTGACATCACCCATCTGTCAGAAAAGCCACTCTTCCTGAATTTTAGATGTTGGTACTGTCCAGGGGGATGGGTGTATACCCCTCTGACAACTCGCGGTCAGGGAGAGTACTCTGGATATAGGCTGACTAGAACTTGTTCAGGTGGACCCAGGGCAAGAGGGAGGGGTGATGTCAAAGGGGGAAATGTAAGGATTAAGGGGTGTCAAAACAAAATGGTTGACCGTATGTCTTACTAAATACATGTATTTTTCTATACTTCTCTTTAAAATAAGGACTAGTCATCTTTAGTCACGTACTCATCAAGAAGAGGCCGCATCAGCCCTAAAAAGCAGTCTACGCCCAGAAGATTGTCTTATCAGCTGATAACACCCGGAGAATTGTCTTTACTTTGAAAATGTTGTTCTTTTACATTTGCTGATGTTTGCCCTTTTCTGTCTATAAAAGATGTAATAAAGAAGCCTCAGAGCCAGAGTCAGTCAGAGACAGTCAGAGTTAACGACGGACTTCTGAGCAGAAATACTGAATAATATCTCCGTGTCTCTTTGCTTGGATAAGAACTCTAACTAACAATTGGGAAACGGTAACATAACCTGACAAATAGGTGACTTGTTGAGGTCACACCTAACAGTTGGCAAGTATGAGGCAGCTGCTTTGAGCCCCACAACAATGACAGGGCCCAGGGCAGCTGCCCCTTTTGCCCTGCCTTAAAAACGGCCCTGCATAGAGATTATCAGGGATCTTACGGCCCATCGTGATGTCTGTGGTAAGCAGACCATTCTGGGCTCGCCACTGGGACAGGAGCTCCCAGAGAGGCCAATTAGCCAATTGGATGGCTTTAGTAAAAAGCTGGCCACTGGCTTTAAAAAACAATACCGGAAAGATGCCTGTAGCTGTACAACCACTTAAAACCAAATGTTGTACAAGTATGTCATTTTAAGTTAAGTGGCTACAGATGAAAGAGGCGAGAGCCAAGCTTGACTTTGACCAGAAAAGTTAGGATTTGCATATAACTTTAGCTGCCTATATTGGTTGATGATTTGTATTAGTGGTTTTCACTATAGTTAAAGTAGAAGTCAGGTCAAAACAAAGCTTATACCTGCTCTCTCCCCCATTTTAAGTCCTATTCTAGCTACCATGTAAAGAAAAGATGTGACACGTGATCTCCCAAGAAACTGTCTTCATGAGAGAGGGGAGACTGCTGATAATGGCTGCAAATTCAGTGCGGTGACATCACCCAAAGACTTAGTATAGGGCATCCATTGTCCGCTGTCCATCCTCTACACTGAACCCGGCAATGAGACGCAATCACATGACCAGACCAGAGCTCCCTTAGATTAGGTAAGTATACACATCTTTCAGGGAAGGTAGCATAGTGCTTACAATGGGGATGGGAGCAAGCAGGTTTAAGCTTAGTTAGTTTTTGACCAGAACTCTACTTTAACTTCAGTGAAAACCTCTAGTTTAAATGATCAATAGATATAAGCAGCTAAAGTTATATGCAAATCCTGACTTTTCTTGTCAGTCAACCTTGTCTTTCTCCTCTTCCATCTCTAGAATCTCTGAATTCATCACAAAGGCTGCCCACCACTAGTATATTTTTGAACCAATGTTCATATCGTGACAGTGTGAGACCCAGCCACTATGTAAAGGGGCATAACCATGACTGGATTCTCAAAGCTGCAGTTTGGGAAGCTCAAAGAAGTTCCCAGTGTCTGAAACGGCTGGAAATTGGTGCAGGTGGTGCCTGGCAGCAGTAGCCATGCCTGAAAAGGAAGTGACAGCATTTGTCTCCAGCAAAAAGAGTTCAAGGGTGCCTCTGCATTGGAACGGCAGGTTGGATGTGCTGCAACGTGAAAAAATGCCTCCATCAGGGATGGCCAGTCCTAAGAGTCTGGTGGCGAATGAGACATTGAAGGAATGGGTCAAGTGGAACAGGGATACAGCACAAGAGTCTGAGTGTCATGGTTTTGCAATAGTGTTTGTCTGCTTACCTGTATCCATGTGTTCATCTCTAGAGACCAGCCGACCCTCACCTGACTGCTTTTGTAATCCATCCTCTGGCATGGCTCCACCCTAGCTCCTATCAGAGAGCTCTATATTAACCTGTGCACTGCAGGCCAGCCCCGATGATCAACCTTTGTGTGTTAGCTTCCTGTGACCTGCCGTGTGCTCTTCTGTTGTTCCGTTACCGACTTTGGCGTGTCCTTGACTATCCCTGTTTGCCTGTGATCCTGACCTTTTGCCGTGTCCCTGACTATTCCTGTCTGCTTGTGGCCTCAACCTTGGCTTTGTCCCTCACCATCCCTATCCTCCTGTTGCCTACTGTGGGTGTGAGCTGGGGGACCCCGGAGGTCGCGACCTGGAGCAAGTTGCAGCCAAGTCCATCCTCACCACTAGAGGCGCTGGTGAACACCTGCTGGCTCTTAGACTCCGCGCTCCAGGGAATCTTACGCTCTAACCCCAGTGGGATCTGTCTCCCATCTGCAGCAGTCAGCCGTAGGGTCTACAACCTTGCGGTGCACTCCTGATCCCTACGGTGTGCATCTGTCACCTTGCCTCAAGGTGACCTGACAGTTTGATCAGCCATGGACCCAGCTGACGTGCCGCTTCCTACAGTCGATCCGTTGCAGGGCTTAGTTCGCAGACTTGAGACCCAAGAATCGCATCAGACCCAGGTGATGCGATTCCTTCAAGATCTGACTTCCCGCTTTCGGGCAGCTACAGGCTTCCTTGAGAAACCCGAACCTGCAGCCTCGAGTACAGTCAGCAGCTGCACCTATCGCACCACGCATGCATTATTACTGCCAGCTCCGTCCCGTTTCTCTGGGGACTCCAAGGCTTGCAGGGGGTTTCTTAGCCAGTGCACAATTCATTTTGAACTTCAGCCCCAGAACTTCCTGTCCGATCGGGCAGAAGTAGCATATATCATATCCCTCCTGTCCGGCGAGGTGCTAGCTTGGGCTGCCCCTCTGTGGAAACTGAATGATCCAGTGGTTTTTAGCCTGTCTGATTTCTTGAAACTTTTTCGGAATATCTTTGAGGAACCGGGTCGTGTCTCCTCAGCGGCTAGCGCTCTTTTACGTCTCCGTCAAGAGTCCGCGTCTGTGGGACAGTATGCTCTTCAGTTCCCTATCCTCACAGCTGAATTAAGCTGGAATAAGGAGGCCCTAGTTCCAACCTTTTAACATGGCCTCTCTGATAGAGTGAAGGATGAATTAGCAGGAAGATCCCTTCCTGCTGATCTGGACAGTGTCATCACCTTGTGTAACCAGATCGATATTCGCTTTCAGGAGAGGGCCCTGGAAAAAAGACGCCAGCACTCCCCGTTCTTTAGGCAGCCTGAGCCCCCAGTCCCTTCTCTTCGATCCGAGGAGCACCCCCTGCCTACTAAGGAACCTATGCAGTTGGGCTGGACTAAGTTATCTCCCGAAGAACGTGCTAGGCACAGAACTCTGGGCCTATGCCTCTATTGTGGGGCCAAAGGTCATTTCCGTGACACTTGTTCTCTTCGTCCGGAAAAACGCTCAGGGCTAATACATCTGGAAGGTGGAGTATTAGACCCTGAAATATCACCTTCACCTTCTCGTCTTCTCCTTTCTGTGTTGCTTCATGTCGGTGCTTCCTCTCGTTCGGTCTCAGCACATCTGGATTCCAGAGCCGCTGCCAATTTCATGGATTGGGAAACTGCATCCTCCATGAGACTTACCCTTTGCCCCTTACAACGCCATTGGTGGTCTTGACGATTGATGGCACGGTTCTCCCAGGGAGCCCTATCCGCTTCCAGACTCTTCCTGTTAAGATTTCAGTAGGAACACTCCACAAGGAGTGGATATCCTTCCTTGTCTTACCTAAGGCTTCATCTCCTATCATATTAGGTCTTCCTTGGTTACGGCTCCATTCTCCACACGTTGACTGGTCTGCTGGACAGATCCTGGCTTGGGGTTCCTCCTGTTTCTCTTCCTGCCTACTCAAGGGTACCCCAAAAGAGAAACTTCCTGTTACCACCATCCCAGTATCTTCTGCTCTTCCCGCTGTATATAGCGATCTCTGGGATGCGTCCTGCAATAGTCGGACTGATGCACTCTCTAGGTCATGTGGTCCTCTGGATGAGGGGCCCACTATGAACCTGAGTCGATCATTCACTCCAGTTCGCATAACCATTTACCTTTGCCTGTCCCTAATCTCCCTTGGACGCACAACCAGGCTAACTTGTCTGCAAGTTCCACAGTTGCTATGCCCTGTGATGCGATTGAGATGGTCGCTACACCTGACAATATTATTCAGTCGGCCTCTGCACCAGTTATGCCAGTCCAGCCCATGCCCAATGAGCTTCCTGCTTCTTGTTCAGGACCTTCTGTGACCTGGCCTCACCCTACTGCTACTATGTCCGTTCAAACCCGTTTAAGAGGCTCAGTCCATCCTTTGGATAGAATACCTCATTCGGCCAGGTGGGGTTTTCAATCTTTTTCTCAGGGTTCTCTGCATTCTGTTTGTGTTTCAGCTATCCAGCTTGACTCCTGTGACATGTCACCTTCTAACCAACCTGACCCACTGGTCATCTGGGGGGTCCCAGATCTCTGCCCAGTCTGGTGGTCCTGTTATGGATGCCCAGCTCATCTTTAAGGGTCTGGGGGACCCTGCTCAGGCTTCGGATCTTCTCATGCCCTTACCTATTTCTAAAAAGACTTCCAATTTGAGTAGTTTCAAGAGTACCTGAACTTTCTACCTAAACCCTCTAACCCTAATTGAGAGACTGAGTTTTGTCCACTCCTTTTTGCAAATAAAAATCCCAAAAGCGGATCCAGTGTCGGTTTCTACAATTCTTTGGGCCATCTACCTTGGGAAACCCCTAGATGCACACAAGGTCAAGAAGGTAACGGTAAGACCAACAAAATCAGCAGCTCCTTCGGAGGTGAGTGCTACACATGTATTAAGACATGGGTGTCAAATGTTATTTCATCGTGGGCCGCATCAGCATTATGGTGGCCATCAAAGGGCCAGTTCTATCTGTAAGACTAGATGTCCAGAGAACCCCACTCCTCTGTCTGTGTTCCAGACCTCATCTGGAATATGCAGTTCAGTTTTGGGCATCAGTTCACAAAAAGAATATCAAGGAACTGTAGAAAGTGCAGAGAAGGGCAACCAAACTGATAAGTGACATAGAGGAGCTCAGCTATGAGGAAAGATTAGAGGAACTGAATTTATTCTCTCTTGAGAAGAGGAGATTATGTGGGGATATGATCAACGTGTACAAATATATAAGGGGTCTATATAGTGAACTTGGTATTGAGTTATATAGTTTAAGGTCATCACAGAGCACAAGGGGGCACTCTTTATGTCTGGAGGAAAAAAGATTTCATCTCCAAATACGAAAAGGTTTCTTTACTGCGAAAATGTGGAATAGACTCCCTCCAGAGCTGGTTCTGGCCAGCTCAGTGGATTGTTTTTAAAAGAAAAGGCCTGGATTCTTCCCTACATGTAAATAATTGGAGCAAATTGGATCATCCTTTGCTGTTTTTTTGCCTTCCTCTGGATCAACTGTGGGTAAAGGATTGTCTATATGGGATTGTATGTATATATTTATACACACACACACACACACACACACATACTTTTCCCTTTTATAGGTTGAACTAGATGGACATGTGTCTTTTTTTTTTTCAACCTGACTAACTATGTAATTATGATATTGGCAATGAAGAAGAATTTTACTCGGCTATACGCTTGCACACCTTTACTTGCTTATAATCAACATTACTCAGGTGTTTACATACAATTTGGTCCTTTGCATACAGGTGTCACAAGTTTATGAGTAAACATCAGTAAATTATGATGTCTGTGTGCAAGGGGCCTGAGTGTTGTACACCAGAGCTTTGTACTCCAGATAAATGATGGGTGTTCTCTCTGCTCCATTTGGTTTCTGCTCCATTTAAATGTGAGCCTTTAATCCCTCTGACTATTACAGGTGCATCACATAAGATTAGAATATCATCAAAAAGTTAATTTATTTCAGTAATTCAATTCAAAAAGTGAAACTCATATATTTTCTATAGATGCATTACACACAGTGATATATTTCAAGCATTTTTTTTCTTTTAATTTTGATGATCATAACTTACAGCTAGTGAAAACTCCAAATTCTGTATCTCAGGAAATTTGAATTTAACACAGAAATGTTAGCTTACAGAAAAGTATGTCCATGTACAGTATAGTATGCACTCAATACTTGGTTGGGGCTCCTTTTGCATGAATTACTGCATCAATGCGATGTGGCATGGAGATGATCAGCCTGTGGCACTGCTGAGGTGTTATGGAAGCCCAGGATGCTTTGATAGTGGCCTTCAGCTCATCTGCATTGTTGGGTCTGGTGTCTCTCCTCTTCCTCTTAACAATACCCCACAGATTTTTTATGGGGTTTAGATCAGGCAAGTTTGCTGGCCATTCAAGCACAGTGATACCATGTAGTTGCTATAGTCGAATGATGGCTACAGAGTGGCCAGCTAGTTCTGGGACACCGTCATATGATAGCATCCCATGATTGCACCTGCTGGGCGGCGCACTCTGTAATAGCAGTGTCTGGAGGACACTGCAGATCACAGATTGAGGTAAAGAGCCAATCAGCGGCTCTTTACCACGTGATCAACCGTGTCCAATCACAGCTGATCACGGATGTAAACAGAAGATGGTTATCGGCACTCCTTTTCTAATGCTGACAGTATGAGGATCGGAGAAGATGTAGCACTGACCCCCGAAGGAGCTGCTGGTTTTATTGGGCTTACCATTAACTTCTTGACTGCTTCTCCGTCTAGGGTTTGCCGTGGTAAATGGCCCAAAGAAATGTGGACACTGACACAGAATTTTCTTTTGGGTTATTTATTTGAAATATAAACAGAGTCTCTCAGTTTAGGGTAGAGGGTTAGGATTAAGTTCAGGTACTTTGGACTGCAAAAATGATAAATCTCTTATAAAAGAAATCCAGAGAATAACCGTTTCACAGCTGGATTTTACAACCCCTGGAAAGACCTCCTCTTACTAGGCCTAGCAGCCGGTGGGGAGTCAAGTAAAGTCTCTGCCACAGACATGAGTGTAGAATACTTGAGAAAAGTCTCTGCCACAGACTTGAGTGTAACTGAGGGACATAGACAAATTTAAAGAGCTATCATACGGTACCAGTATCTCTCAGCCGGTCCGGCGATACCTTATGAGTGTAGATCCATGAAATGTCCTTCAACTGAGCCTCCAGGCTCCTTCAGAGAAGCCAGCCTTGTGCACGGCCTTCTACCGAAGAGTCCTCCCCTGGGCGCTTCTCCAGTTGCTGGGCCTCTCCCTTAGATGAGACGGCACCGGACCACCTTTGAATCAACAGGACCCCAATATCCATTCAGGCCTGTCCCTGCAGTTGCGTCGCCTCAGGCTAGCCAGCCCCGAGACTCGAAAAATGCATGATTCAGCACCCCAGGCCAGGAGGGCCATGGGGGCTGGTCAGGAGGACCAGAACCAAACAATCAGAAAAACCTCTCTGGACCGGAACAGGAAACCACGTGATGTCAGTACCTTAAATACCACCTCCCAGAATGCACAGCAGGAGAACACTCCCACTGGGCTGGTTCTGAAAGAAATGTGGCATTCAATACACCCAGCTAGACTGCTTTCTCAAACTTGCTGGCGGTGACAGCGACACCTGCGGTCAAGGAGAACCCAGTGCAACCCAGCCAGACTGGTACTGAAACCATACATTTAGTAAAATTAGCCCAAAAACCCAACTGTTGTTTCAGGAGCATTAACTTTGAAGAACATATAGCGCATGCTCGTCAGGAGCCATCGCTACAGTTCTAACAAACTATGAAGCATTTTTTTTTTTCAAAATGTTTGGTATAAAATTTTTCAAACAGGTAATTTTTCTCCTGCACTGATGTGCACTGATGAGGCATTGATGGGCACTGATAGGCAGGCGGCACTGATGAAGCTGAACAGGTGACACTGATGGGTACTTGTAGTTGGCACTGATAGGTGACACTGATGAGGAAGCACTGATTGGCAGCACTGGTGGGCACTGTTGGGACTGCACTGATAAAAAGGTGCCCTGATTATCAGTGTACATGTGCCTTTAGGAGAAGCCGGTTATCGTCTCTCTTCTCCGATCCTCATGCTCTCAGCATTAGAAAAGGAGTGCCGATAACTGAGGCCGCGTACACACGCGGGGACTGTCTGCTGAAACTAAGTTCGTCAAACAGTCCGCTCAAACTTTTGAATGAACGAACACGCCCACACACGGCACTTTTTGAGCGGACAAATACGGCAAACTTTGTTCGTCGTACTAAGTCCGCGCAACTTTTGAAATGAACGGACTCGCCCACACACGAGGCAACAGTCCGCTCATTTCCAGCGCGTGTGCAGGTAGGCGGGGCCCGCGAAGGAGACGTCGCGGGCCCCGCCGCCTGGTATGGACTTAAAGGGGAACCCCAACGCCGAAAAAAATCGGCGTGGGGGTCCCCCCAAAGTCCACAACAGACCCTTGTCCGAGCACGCTACCCGGCCTGCCAGGAAAGGGGGGCGAGCGAGCGCGCCCCCCCTCCCGAGCCGTACCAGGCCGCGTGCCCTCAACATGGGGGGTGCCTTGGGGAAGGGGGGGCCGCGCGGCCCCCCCCACCCCAAAGCACCTTGTCCCCATGTTGATGAGGACAAGGGCCTCTTCCTGACAACCCTGGCCGTTGGTTGTCGGGGTCTGCGGGCGGGGGGCTTATCGGAATCCGGGAGCCCCCTTTAATAAGGGGGCCCCCGGATACCGGCCCCCCACCCTATGTGAATGAGTATGGGGTACAATGTACCCCTACCCATTCACCTGTAAAATAAAAGTACCCAAAAAAAAAACACAACACACGAGATAAAATATTTTATTGCACAGCTCCGGGGGTCTTCCGTCTTCGGGGGTCTTCTCGCCGGACTCCTCCGCTATCTTCTTGTAGCTCTTTTGCTAGCGGAGGAGTCCAGCTTTCTTCCTCCCCGCCGCCGGCCTCTTCTCCCGACTTCGGGGGTCTTGTCCCCCTCTTCGGTTCTTCTGCCGGGCCACCGCGCCTTCTTATAGCTCTTTTGCAGGCGGTGGCCCGGTCTTCTGTCGCCGCCGCCTTCCGTTCTTCTGCCGGGCCACCGCGCCTTCTTATAGCTCTTTTAGAAGCGGTGGCCCGGTCTTCTTTCGCCGCTGTCGCCTTCCAGTCACCTTCCATTCTTCTTCTTGTTCTTCTTCTTCTTCTCCAGGAGATGTTGACACGTCACTCTCTCCGGCCGGAATGCCAGAGCCGCGCTGTGCGGCCACTTATATAGTGACAATGGGGCGGTGTCACATGGTATATGTCACATGGGTTGGTCACATGGTGACCCCGCCCCCTTATGATGTCATAGTCCCCATGTGACATCAACCCATGTGACCAACCCATGTGACATATACCATGTGACACCGCCCCATTGTCACTATATAAGTGGCCGCACAGCGCGGCTCTGGCATTCCGGCCGGAGAGAGAGACGTGTCAACATCTCCTGGAGAAGAAGAAGAAGAAGAACAAGAAGAAGAACGGAAGGCGACCGGAAGGCGACAGCGGCGACAGAAGACCGGGCCACCGCCTCTAAAAGAGCTATAAGAAGGCGCGGTGGCCCGGCAGAAGAACCGAAGAGGGGGACAAGACCCCCGAAGTCGGGAGAAGAGGCCGGCGGCGGGGAGGAAGAAAGCCGGACTCCTCCGCTAGCAAAAGAGCTACAAGAAGATAGCGGAGGAGTCCGGCGAGAAGACCCCCGAAGACGGAAGACCCCCGGAGCTGTGCAATAAAATATTTTATCTCGTGTGTTGTGTTTTTTTTTTTGGGTACTTTTATTTTACAGGTGAATGGGTAGGGGTACATTGTACCCCATACTCATTCACATAGGGTGGGGGGCCCCTTATTAAAGAGGGCTCCCGGATTCCGATAAGCCCCCCGCCCGCAGACCCCGACAACCAACGGCCAGGGTTGTCGGGAAGAGGCCCTTGTCCTCATCAACATGGGGACAAGGTGCTTTGGGGTGGGGGGGGCCGCGCGGCCCCCCCTTCCCCAAGGCACCCCCCATGTTGAGGGCACGCGGCCTGGTACGGCTCGGGAGGGGGGGCGCGCTCGCTCGCCCCCCTTTCCTGGCCGGCCGGGTAGCGTGCTCGGACAAGGGTCTGTTGTGGACTTTGGGGGGACCCCCACGCCGATTTTTTTCGGCGTTGGGGTTCCCCTTTAAGTCCATACCAGGCGGCGGGGCCCGCGACGTCTCCTTCGCGGGCCCCGCCTACCTGCACACGCGCTCGAAATGAGCAGACTTTCCTCTGAGCGGGAACAGTTTGCTCATTTCGAAAGTGGCCTACACACGGGCGGACTGTCCGCTCAAACCAAGTTTCAGCGGACAGTTTTTCGGAATTTCCGAAAAACTTTGTTCGTCAAACTGTCCGCTGAAACTGTCCGCTGAAGCCCCACACACGAGCGGACTGTCCGCTGAAACACTGTTCAGCGGACAAAGTTGAGCGAACAGTCCGCCCGTGTGTACGCGGCCTGACTTCTGTTTACGTCTGTGATCAGCTGTGATTGGACACAGTTGATCACATGGTAAGGAGCCGCTGATTGGCCCTTTACCTCAATCTGTGATCTGCAGTGCACTCCAGACATTGCTATCACAGGCTGCACAGTTTTTTGTTTATTTAGAAAAAAAGAAAACCCCAGTGGTGATTAAATAGCACCAAAAGAAAGCTCTATTTGTGTGAAAACAATGTTAGGTACAGTATTGCATGACCGCGCAATTATCCTTCATAGAGTGACAGCGCTGAAAATTGGCCTGGGCAGGAAGGGGGTAAAAATATCCAGTAGGCAAGTGGTTGGAGTACAGATGCCCCTCCCCTTTTTATTGGTCTGTAGTTGGGATGTAAAGTTGTAGATGTAACCAGATAGGCAGATCCATGTGATCACGTGGCCGGTGTTCCGGCATACAGTGTCCTGCTATCCTATAATGTCAGCCCCGTACTGCGCATGCGCAGGGCTTGCGCAGTACGGAGCAGAAGAAGCTTCGGAAAATCTCCGAAGATGAACGGCACCTGCGCCAAGTGGAGTTGCTAGCCCCACCATCCAAGCGGACATAGGGCTGGCAAAGTTAGAGGGCCCCTCGCAGGCTCGCTACACTCGCCACGCTTTAGGCACGGCCTCGCTGCGCTCGGCTCTTTTTATTCCAACTCTATGTCCACTTGGATGGTTGGGCTAGAACATGGACTCACGACACAGGCGCCGTTCATCTTCAGCTATTTTCGAAATCTGTGTGTGCTGTGTACAGCGCAACTGACACTATCCTAAGGGGACTCTATATGACAGGACACCGGCTCTCCCTTGACATGCTCCATACTGCTCTGATGACAGCTCCTCTTTATAGAATACTCAGCTTTGCAAATGACAGGTCTCCTATCCCACCAATAAGACTTTACAGGGCGGAACTATGAAGGGAAGCCCGCCTCCTCCCCGGCATGCTCCGCGTTCTTCTCTCCACTTCCTGCTCCCTGTCTGCTCTGGTTGGGAGGGAATGAAGCGGATCAGTAACATCAATAACACCGGAAGAAACCTGCTAGGACGCCTCACTAGACGTGACATAGGAATCCACCAATGAGGAAGCGAGCTAGTGGCCGAGCCAACCAATCTGTGGTGTGAGCGGAGCCGGGGGCGGGGCTGGCGGTAGTAGCGGGTTGGGTTGAAGTGTAGTGCCGAGCAGGAAGATGGAAGTTGTACGGAGTTAGTGCGGTTCCCGGAGATCATTGTACAGCCTGTCCTCTGTCTGGGGAGAGCGGACACCGCCAGCATGGAGCAACCCGCACCTAAGAGGTCAGCCCACCATTCCTCCGGGGAGACGGGTACTGAGGGCTCGGGGAGTGCTGGGAGCAGAGGCCTGACACTGGGGAGAGAACCCGGATCACCCCCCCCCCCCCCCCCCCCCTTCACCTAACACTAAGCAGAACCCGGATCACCCCCTCCACCTATACTATAACACTGATCATCACCATCCCTGACATCGTCTGCGCTGCGCTGTCCCCGACAATCGTCTGCGCTGCGCCGTCCCCGACAATCGTCTGCGCTGCGCCGTCCCCGACAATCGTCTGCGCTGCGCCGTCCCCGACAATCGTCTGCGCTGCGCCGTCCCCGACAATCGTCTGCGCCGTCCCCGACAATCGTCTGCGCCGCCCCCGACAATCGTCTGCGCTGTGCCGTCCCCGACAATCGTTTACTCCGTCCCGTCCCCGACAATCGTC
Organism: Lithobates pipiens; assembly: GCF_037356315.1. Classification (NCBI taxonomy): domain Eukaryota; kingdom Metazoa; phylum Chordata; class Amphibia; order Anura; family Ranidae; genus Lithobates; species Lithobates pipiens. Next base: position 505,080,713 of record NW_027507764.1, on the reverse strand, counting down.
TGCGCCGTCCCCGACAATCGTCTGCGCCGTCCCCGACAATCGTCTGCGCCGCCCCCGACAATCGTCTGCGCTGTGCCGTCCCCGACAATCGTTTACTCCGTCCCGTCCCCGACAATCGTCTGCGCCGTCCCCGACAATCGTCTGCGCCGTCCCCGACAATCGTCTGCGCCGTCCCCGACAATCGTCTGCGCTGCGCCGTCCCCGACAATCGTCTACTCCGTCCCGTCCCGACAATCGTCTGCGCTGCGCCGTCCCCGAAAATTGTCTGCGCTGCGCCGTCCCCGACAATCGTCTACTCTGCGCCGTCCCCCGACAATCGTCTGCGCTCCGTCCCATCCCCCGACAATCGTCTGCGCTGCTCCGTCCCATCCCCCGACAATCGCCTGCGCGCCGCCCCCCTCCCCGAGGACAATCGTGGTCTGCGCCGCCCCCCTCCCCGAGGACAATCGTGGTCTGCGCCGCCCCCCTCCACGACGACAATCATGGTCTGCGCCGCCCCCCTCCCCGACATCACACGCAGACGCTGTGCTATCCCTGGTCATCTTCCAGAACAGCTATAGGAGAGATGATTGGTTCCGCCTTCAGCAGGAAACACAAACCAGAAAGAGATAAGCCCCTCCCATCCTCAGTTGTGTGTTTTCCGCCCTCTGGGAAGAGTAGAAAATATATAATGTTTTGAGGGTTCTAAGTAATTTTCTACCAAAAAAAATATTTTAACTTGAAACCAACAAATGTCAGAAAAAGGTTTAGTGTTAAAGTGGTTAAACTTTTTCCACTTACATAGGAAGTTTATTCCATTGACAAATTGTTACAATGTTTATACTTAAGTTCCAATGATAAAGAATGTTTTGATTCTTGGCAGACTGCCCGGTTTTTCTCTTCCTTTCTTTTGAGGGCTGTGGCTTCAGAAGAGAAGAGAGAATTCTTTGCCTAGAAAGAATTGTGAAACACTTTAGTCAAGATCATGATAACGATTCTTGACGATTAATTGTGCAGCTCTATTATTAAGGGGTTTTTCCCTGAGGACATGCTCTGGACCTTGTTTCTTCTACAATGTAGATCACGCCAGCAACCTGATGCTTGTTTGGCCCGTTTCTTCTGAGGCTGTTTTAACTTTTGTGGTTATTGCTTCTTCTGGGGGTTCCTTTTTGGTGGTTATTGCTCCTTCTGGGGGTGCATTTTCCTGGCATTATGGTGCCTGTGTGCGGGTCCCCTGTATGGTAGGTAGAGTGAGGAGGACCAAGATGGCACCAACTTTTTCCAGCACCAGAGGATGAAACGCTTTGATGCTGGGGGATGCGCGATTCTGCCCCGCCTGCAAATCGCACCAGAACACACCAAAAAGTACTGCATGCACTTCTTGTGAAATACGCCCCGCACCAAATTGCATGGTATTGCAGAATTTGCAATTTGATGGTGCAAATGCACTGCATTTGTGATCTGCATTTGGGATGCTATTAGCATAGTACTAGAGGTCGACCGATATGGGTTTTTCGCTGGCCGATGCCGATGCTGATATTTAGAAATCATGGCGGCCGATAGCCGATATATGATGCCGATTTTTTTTTTTGGGCCGATATGTTAGGCCGATTTTATTTTATTTATTTATTTTTAATCCCCCTTGATCTAACACACCTTTCCCACTGGGGCGTTTTTTAAGGCGCTTTTGGGCTAAAAATAGCGCCTGTAAAGTGCCTGCAAAATGGCTCCCCTGCAGTATGTGTGAAAGACAGAGTGCTTTCACACTAAGGCGATGCGCTGGCAGGATCTTAAAAAAAAAAGTCCTGCAAGCAGCACGTTTGGAGTGGTGTATACCGCTCCTCCACCACTCCTGCCCATTGATATGAATGGGCACCACTGCCGAAGCGCATGCAATGCGATTTGGCAGCGGTGCTTCATGGGCGCATTTAACCTCTTCCTTGGCCGCTAGCTGGGTTATATGTGCCCCACTAGCAGCCAAATAGCACCGCTAAAATGATGGTAAAGAGCCGCTAAAACTTGCGTTTTACCATCAACGTCTGCCCGCTCCAGTGTGAAAGCAGCCTTCATAAGTGATACAGAAAATTTCTTACACTTAAAGCGGAGGTCCACCCTAAAATGGACCTTCCGCTCATCGGATTCCTCCCCCCCTCCGGCGCCACAATTGGCACCTTTCAGGGGGGAGGGGGGTGCAGTTACCTGGATAATCCAGGTAACTGCACCCACTTCCGGGCTAGCTCTCTGCGGAAAGGGGCGTACATTACGCCCCTTTCCGCAAGTGCCCGCCCCCTTCCGCAAGTGCCCCGCTGCCTGCTGGGAAACACACAGATCCCAGAGGCAGCGGGGACCGTCCTCATTGCGCAGTAGGGAACCGGGAAATGAAGCCGAAAGGCTCCATTTCCTGATTCCCATACCCAAGATGGCGGCGGCAGCACTCGAGTGTCGATCTAGAGATCGGCTTCAGGTGCCGACATCGCGGACGCGCTGGACAGGTAAGTGTCACTATTTTAAAAGTCAGCAGCTGCAGTATTTGTAGCTGCTGGCTTTAAAAAAAAAAAAAAAAAAAAAAAAAAAAACGCTGAGTCCCGGCGGACTCCCGCTTTAAACATTTATTAAACAAAACAAACCTCCAATCAGTTTACTTGTATGTATGATCTAGATTAAAAAAAAAAAAAAAAAAAACCTATATATTAAATAAAAACGGGTAGTCAAAACTTTTGGACAAAAAAAAATGGGCTAACTTTACTGTTTTTATTTTTATTTTTATTTTTTAAATGGTGTATTTTTTTTCCCAAAAAAATGCATTTGAAAGACCTCTGTGCAAATGCCGTGTGACATAAAATATTGCAACAACCGCTATTTTATTCCCTAGGATCTCTGCAAAAAAAAAATATATATCATTTTTGGGGGGGTCTAAGTGATTTTCTGGCAGAAAATACAGGATTTTTACTTGTAAGCAACAAGTGTCAGAAAAGATTAAGGCCTCTTTCACACTACGTCCCGTTCAGGCCCGCCTGTCAGTTTTTCAGGCGGACCTGAACGGGTGCTCCATAGAGGTCTATGGAGCGTCGGATGTCAGCGGTGACATGTCCGCTGACATCCGACCCGCTCCGATCCGAAAAAGTGTGACGGAGGAAAAAGCTATTTTTCCATCCGTCTGCGGATCGGATCGGATGACGACGGGCACTGCGGTCCGTCGTCATCCGATCTCCCATAGGGGAGAGCGGCGCTGTGACAGGTCCGTCCCTGCACAGTGTGCAGAGACGGAGCTGTCATCTCCCTGCTCAGCGGGGATCGGCGGAGTGATCCCCGCTGAGCAAACGGACATCCACGGGGCGGATCAGAACTGATCCGCCCCGTGTGAAAGGACCCTTAGTCTTTAAATGGTTAAACTGAGAACTTCTACACAGAGAAATGACTTCATTCATTCAGAAGTGTAAACATTGTATCATTTAGTTCTTTTCTTGGCAGTCTGCCCAGAGAGGAGGAAAGTGTTGCTATGACGACTCAGGCAACTCACGCTGACTTCTTACAGAAGTCATTTCAAAGTACCGCTGTAGAATCGGCTTTTTATCAGCACAATCGGCCCATGCCGATTATTTAAAAAACGGCAAATATCGGCCGATATACCTCTACATAGTACTGCCATCTGCAGCAGATGGCAAAGGCAGTGCGTTTTGAACCTGTTGCTTGTGGGCCTCATGCTAATAGTGGGACACTAATCTGTCTTTTGCATGAGGGTCACAGAATGTGGTGTGGGAAAAGCATGCTCTCTTCATGCTCCCTGAACTGCCTTTGTGATCTGCTTTGGGTGGCAATACATTGTAAACAGCCATGGATTATAACCCCTGTTCTCCTTTGCTTTTATTTTATTTTTTATGGCCTTCTTTGTCCCATAGTGGGGGTTAATCTGCACTTCCTGTCCCATAGCCAATACAGGAAGTGTGAGGGGATCCCAGACATTTTGTTTGGCCTTTCCCCTGTAATGATGGTCCCACATGTGGTAGCTGCAGTTAGTAGTGTCATGGCTGAGTTCCCTGTGTCTCTATCCATGGAACCACCTACCTTGTCTTTATTCACCAAGAGAGACCAGCACTTTCTTGTTTCCACTTGCAGACATGTCTGTTATTTCTCCATGTGCATCAATATTTTCCTATGAAATAAAACATCTATTATAGTAAACTCTTTACTTGCTTTCACCTGTCCCGAATCGAATTGCCTTTAGGCCCCTTTCACACTGGGGTGGTGCCGTCTTTTTAGAGGTGTCCTGCGGCCGCTAACGGGGGGTTTTAACCCCCGCTAGCAGCCGAAAAAGGGTTAAAACCGCCCGCAAAGTGCCGCTGCAGCGGCGCTTTGCCGGCGGTATAGCCGCGCTGCCCCATTGATTTCAATGGGTAGGAGCGGTGAATACACTGCTCCTTTCACCGCTCCAAAGATGCGGCTAGCAGGACCTTTTTCACCGTCCTGCTAGCGCACCGCTCCAGTGTGAAAGGGGCATTAAGCTCTCACCTGAACCAGTACTATACATATATATGTATATATAGTTTCTTCACAGGAAATGTCAATTCTTAGACTGGAGACAGAGGTTATGCATTAATCCGTACACTGGCATGCATTTCTCATGTTTCAAACAAATAGAAACTTCTTAGGTAGCCTGTCGATGACCATTTTTATATTTTTCTGGGGGGGGGGGGGAAATCTTGATATTATTTCTTTTTTTTTTTTTTCCACATCGAATACAAAAGGCACATCCTCCCTCTGTGCCTTTGTATTCTGACAGCAGGGAGACTTCCCCCTCCTTGAGAATACAATAATCAGCACTGACGGCTATAGCTAGCGGTGCTGATCGAACACAAATTTTCCAACAGGGCAGTTGCACAGAAGTCGATTGCCATTCCCTGCTGAACTGGCCAAACTTCGATCCACGTATGGCTAGCTTTATACTGGAATGTGAAGATTTAGTGCACTATAGACCAGTGTTTGTCAACTTTTTACGGCAACGTACCACTGCAAGTCTAAAAAGAATTCCTAAGTACCCATGTGTCGAAAGTGATAGGCACTGATGGCTGGGCATGCTGGCATGTGTAGTTCCTGAGCAGGCAGGACTCGCCTCTTTTCCTGTCTGCAGTGTGGAGTGGAGATCAGGGAGCCGCAGCAGGCATTTTCACACATGGCAGGCAGGACATCCGAGTTTATGCTGGGGATGGGAGAACATGGCATGGGGCCGCCTACTCACCTTAGTCAGTCAGCCTGGCCAGGGAAACCTCTTATGGGCAGTGCGTGACAGGACCCCGGGCTACTGCCACCACTGGCCTGACACCCCCCCCCCCCTCCCACCCACACGCACACTGGGCAGGCCGCTTTCTCCGTTGGTAGCACAGTGCCATGCAACACAGCTACAGCCAGTGACTGTATGTGTGCTGGAGGTAGGTCTCAGGAGACAGAGAACTGGGTGTTCCCCCGGCCCTTAGTGCACATAGCCCGGGTTGAGAAACCCCGCTATAGACTGTCTGTATGTACAAACCAACCAAGAACACCATGGGGGGCATTTACTCAAAATCTGGCGCAGATCTGCATAGAAAACAATCAGCTTCCAGTTTTTACTGTCAAAATGTAATCAAGCTGAAGTGAGAAGCTTGTTGGCTACCATATACTATTGCACCAGATTGAGCGCTCCATTATTAGTAAATATCTTCCCTATAAATCTTCATGATATGTTACATCTTAGCCCACGTACACACGGTCGGAGATTTTGCCAACCAAATCCGTCGAATGACTTGGTATTTTCAAGAACAGTGTTTATATTGCCATCCAGAAGTGATTGTGTTTGATGCATTTTTACCTAGAAATTTCCCTTGAGTACATCGGAGGTACTTTACTAAAGCCTCATACACACGGTCGGACTTTGTACAAACTTTTCTGTGGACTTTTGTACAAAGGGCGTGGTCCACAAGTTTGTATTGCATACACACGGTCGGACTTTTTGACAACAAACACGAACGTAATGACGTCACAACGTACTGACGCTGCTTCAAAAGAGGGCGTTCAATGACTCCAGCGCCACCTTTGGTCAACTTCTGTATTGTAGTCTGATCTTTTGCATTGGTTCTGAGCATGCGTGTTTGTACCTTGTACAAAAGTCCGATGCTTTTGCATACACACGGTCGGACTTTGCTCCATCTGACTTTTGTTGCCAGAAAGTTTGTCCGTTCGCACAGCCAACAAAAGTCCGATGAAAACAGAAAAAGTTTGTCCGATGGAGCGTACACACAGTCGGATGTTGCTCCAAAACAGCTAATTTGCATGTTTGTTGTCAAAAAGTCCGACCGTGTGTACGGGCCTTTACAAGAACCGAGGATAAAAGGGGGGGAGGGGCTTTTTAATCCTTACCCGTTTTGTGGCTTCAGTTGAATGTGAAGCCAATCATCTTGATGTCCTGGAAGATTCTTTGAAATACAATTAGCAGCAAGTGTAACCAAGATTATCACTGACATCTCCCACGCTGTGCAAGGCCCTGCCACGGTGTGGGTTTAGTGAACTGGTAAAGAGATGACATAGGATTCTCAAAGGTTCGGTTTGAGAAGCTCCAGCTTCTGGGTTGGAAGTGGAGAAAGCACTTTTTTTATTTATTTATTTTTTTAAGGTGTTTTTTTTTTATTTATTTTTTTTTTAAGGTTTTTTTTCTTAATTGCATTTGGTAATCCTGGATCGGGGTCTGGAGTTTGAAGGTTCCGAAGTGTCTTGTGTGGGAGATTCCCTTACCCACAGGACCAGGATCGTTGGGATAGCTAAGCGGGTTGGGAAATGACAGAAAAAAACTCGGGCAACTAGAGAGTCCAGGAGAGGGAGTGTCTGAGCTGCTGGGTGATCTCATCCAGAAGCCAGGAGTAGGCTGGTACAGTGTGGTGCTGTAAGTAAAGTCTAAATAAGCCTGAGGAAGGTGGCTTGGCATTTTTTTGTTGCTGAGTAAATCTGAAACCCATGCGTGAGCCAGTTGGTAAATGTTTATTTTCCTTTTAATATAAATGGGCTGCCGTGCCCTTAAATCTCCAAGTTCGGACTGACGTAGACCTACTTAAAAAAAACGCACACCACGTTGAGTCTAATCGCCCCATATTACAACTATTACTGATGTGATGCACACTTTACCAGATACAATTGAACCAAAGGAGGAGCCAGATCAAACTTCTTAGCCCCTGTACACACGGTCGGAGATTTTGCCAACCAAATCCGTCGGATTTTGCCCGTCGCATTTAGTCTGACGGATTGTGTCCGAAACTGTTGCATACACACGGTCGGGCCAAGTTGGCGAAAAATCCAATCTTTCAGAACGTGATGACGTAATTTCGTTACGATGGGACTACATTCAGGCTAGTAGCCAATAGCTTTGATGTAGGAATTTGATCTGAGCATGCGTGGCACTTGGTCCGATGAAAATGCTCTACACATGATCGGATTAGGTCCGTCCGGCCCAGTTGGTCGGGAAATATTTCCAACATGTTGGAAAATTGGGTCGGACGGAGATTCGGACGGAATCAGTCTGATGCATACCACACACAGTCGGATTATCTGACAATGCGGTCCGATAGGACTCATTCCGACAGATTCTCCAACCGTGTGTACAAGGGTTTAGAATCCAGAGTGGTGTTTTATTTATTTTTTCCTGCAACTGCAGAAAAACACCAGGAAGTCAACATGTTTTGAGGGCATTCCTCTCTACATCAGGACTCTAAAATGAACTAGATGTCTGGCCCAGGCACATAACTAATGCTGTAGCTTGGCATACATTAATCCGCCTTATTTAGTTAGTCCAGGAGATGATACAGCACTAGGAGCCTACCAGTTCTCTGATGGCCTAATACAGGAAAGTAATGACCGTTTCCTTGTCCATTCATAAGCCTTGGGTTGGACTTGAATCAGAGCACTTGCTGAACAGACCTATAAAACTTTTGGCGGCTAACCGTTCCAGTATATGTGTATCAGATATACATGCAACTGATTGAAATTCATCTTTTGAAGAAATACTTTAATCAGCATTACAACTAGGGCTGAAACAATTAATCGATTACTATTTTCATAATGGATTAATCGGCCAGTAACATAATGGGGTTAAAAAAAAGAGCCATTTATAGTACAAAAAGAGCAAATAATCGCTACTGTAAATATTGCTTTCACAGTTCTACAGTAAAAGTTTTTTTTGTTCTATAAAGGGCTAATTTTCGTTTTTTTTTTTTTTTACCCCATTATGTTACTCAAAGTCTTAGACCTGGTTCACATTTTGTGTTTTTTGCAGAAACGCACTACAGTTCAATTACATGATTTCCTATGGGACATGTTCACGGTGCTTTTTTGGTTCAATATACTTCAATAAAGAAGCGACAGAGAAACATGTATTGCGTTTTTGCAGCAATTTGTGTTTTTCTGGCCAACAACAAATTGGCCAAAAAAAATGCAAAAACGCAAATCGCAGAAAAACTCGTGTGCAAAAATCAAAATGCACAGCAGAAACAGATCAAACGCAAACTGCATAGGTGTACCGAGCTTTATGCTGCCCACACGGATCAATTTTCAGATGAGAATATTCAGACGAAAAATCTTTGTACATTCGCTGAATGAAAGAATGTTTGAAATTCTCACTTGTTTTTAACTTTCTGTTTTTAAAATGAATGTAATTTCTGAATGAAAACCACATACACTGTCTGTCTGAAAATTTCTTTGACCAAGCAGTTTTCTATTTCTATATTTTCCCGTCACTGTGGTTGAAAATTAATGTCAATTTGACCCCACTAACGATTAGAAAATAGAAGGAACGTTCTTAAAATGGCATTTTTTTTTTTTGTTAAATTGGCCTTTTCTATGCAGGAGCTTTGGAATATGAAGACAAGCCTTTCTTTACACTTTGGTTTCCATGCTTTTCTGCTTCTCTCCTGATAGAAAACCGATTTGTGGGCATGACTAACCTTGGGATCAGTTGCCACCACCCCCTGTTTAACCACTTGCTTACTGGGCACTTAAACCCCCCTCAGTCCCAGACCAATTTTCAGCTTTCAGCGCTGATGCACTTTGAATGACAATTGCGCGGTCATACAACACTGTACCCAAATGAAATTTTTATCATTTTTTTCCCACAAATAGAGCTTTCTTTTGGTGGTATTTAGTTACAGCTCGGAGTTTTATTTTTTGCTAAACAAACAAAAAAAGATGCAAAAAAATAAAAATAAAAAATCATGTTTTAATAGTTTGTTATACAATTTTGCAAACGGGTCATTTTTCTCCTTCATTGAAGTGCGCTGATTAGGCGGCACTGATGGCTGCATTGGTGGGCACTGATGGGCTGCATTGGTGGGCACTGATGGGCTGCATTGGTGGGCACTGATGGGCTGCATTGGTGGGCACTGATGGGCTGCATTGGTGGGCACTGATGGGCTGCATTGGTGGGCACTGATGGGCTGCATTGGTGGGCACTGATGGGCTGCATTGGTGGGCACTGATGGGCTGCATTGGTGGGCACTGATGGGCTGCATTGGTGGGCACTGATAGGCTGCACTGGTGGGCACTGATAGGCATAGTTAAGGCGGCACTAATAGGCACAGATAAGGCGGCACCGATCGGCACAGATAAGGCGGCACTGATGGGCAAAGATGGGCACAGATAAGATGGCATGGATGGGTGGCACGGATAAGTGGCACGGATGGGCACTGATAGGTACCACTGATAGATGGGACTGATGGGCACTGATAGGTGGCACTGATAGGTGGCTCTGATAGGTGGCACTGCTGGGCACTGATGGGCGGCACTGCTGGGCACTGATGGGCGGCACTGGGGTGCAGCACCTTTGCGGCAGATTGTGGGCACTGTTGGTGGCACTGCTGGATGGCACTGTGGGTGGCATTGTGGGTGGCACTGTGGGTGGCGCTGGGGGCACTATGGGCACTGCTGGGTGGCACTGATGGGGGGCACTTACTTTCATTCAGGATGGCACTGCGGTGGGCAGGTGGGCACTGGCAGGGGGCAGGTGGTCAGCTGTATTGCTGGCCGTGATCGGGACTGATGTCCCGATCACGGCCGCCGGTGATCGGCTTTTTTTTTCTCTCCTCGCGCTGTCAGCGCGAGGAGGAATAATAGCCGATTACCGGCTCCGTTCTGTCACATGATCAGCTGTCATTGGCTGACAGCTGATCACGTGATAAGGGGTCGGGATCGACCCCTTACACGGATCGGTGATCAGGCGAGTCTCATGGACTCGCCGATCACAGAGCGCGCCGCGCGCGCCCCTCAGGGGGCGCGCAGGCCGCTCGTAACCAGGACGACGTCAATAGACGTAGTCCTGGAAATGTAGGTCCGCGCTAATGCCGTCATTTGGCAATAGCGCGGATCTCAAGTGGTTAATGAGTGCCTGAGGAATTCTTTGGCTAGAGCAGTGTTTCTCAACCTCAGTCCTCAAGTACCCCCAATGGGCCATGTTTTGGGAACTTCCCCTAGATAAGAGCTATTTTATCAATTAGAGGTCGACCGATATATCGGCCGATTGTGCTGATAAAAAGGCCGATTATAACTACAGCGCGACCTGCAAATGACTTCTGTAATAGAAGTCAATGCAAGTTGCCTGAGTCTTCATAGAAGCAACTTTCCTCCTCTCTGGGCAGTCTGCCAAGAAAAGAGCAAAGCAATACAATGTTTAGGGCCGGTTCACACTGCGGGCGATGCGAGGCGACACCGACTTGCCTCGCCGCGACCTCAGCGGCGATTTGCAAATGACTTCTGTATAGAAGTCAATGCAAGTCGCCCCGAGGTCGCCCAGAAGTAGTACAGGAACCTTTTTTCTGAGTCGGAGCGTCTCGAGTCGCTCCTCTCAGAACGGTTCCATTGTACAGAACGGGGGCGACTTGTCAGATTGCGGCGAGGCAAGTCGCGTCGCCTCGCATCGCCCGCAGTGTGAACCGGCCCTTACACTTCTGAATGATCTGAACTCTGTGTGTAGAGTTCTCCGTTTTACCTTTTAAAGACTAAATCTTTTCTGACACTTGTTTCTTACAAGTAAAAATCCTGTATTTTCTGCTATAAAATCACTTAGAACCCCCAAAAATTATATATATATATATATATATATATATATATATATATATATATATATATATATATATATATATATATATATATATATATATATATATATATATATATATATATATATATATATATATATATATATATATATATATATATATATATATATATTTTTTTTTTTTTTTTTAGCAGAGATCCTAGGGAAGAAAATAGTGTTTTTTGCAATATTTTATGTCACACGGCATTTGCGCAGAGGTCTTTAAAACAAACATTTTTTTGGAAAAAAATACACTAATGATTTAAAAAACAAAAATAAAAAACTAAAACAGTAAAGTTAGCCTTTTTTTTTTTTTTTTTTTTTTTCGTCCGAAAGTTTTGATTAAATAAAAAAAAGGTAATATTTAATATATAGTGTTTTTTTTTTTTTTTTTATCTAAATTATACATACAAGTAAACTGATAGGAGGTTTGTTTTGTTTAATGTTTAAATGTAAGAAATTTTAATTAAGGCTGCTTTCACACTGGAGCGGGCAGGTGTTGACGGTAAAACACTGCTAGTTGGCTGCTAGCGGAGCACTTACAACCCAGCTAGCGGCTGAGGAAGGGGTTAAATGCGCCCGTGATGCGCCGCTGCCAAATCGCATTGCATGCACTTCGGCAGTGGTGCCCATTCATATCAATGGGCAGGAGTGGTGGAGGAGCAGTATACACACCACTCCAAAGGTGCTGCTTGCAGGTCTTTTTTTTTACATCCTGCCAGCGCATCGCCTCAGTGTGAACGCACTCGGGGCTTTCACATAGACTGCGGGGGAGCCGTTTTGCAGGCACTTTACAGGCGCTATTTTTAGCCCAAAAGCGCCTGAGAAACGCCCCAGTGGGAAAGGTGTCTGTTAGATTTTATGAGATGAGGGGGGGGGGGAAAAGGGGAAAAAAATAAAAAAAAATCGGCATCATATATCGGCCATCGCCCGCCGTGATTTCTAAATATCCGCATCGGCCAGAGAAAAACCCATATCGGTTGACCTCTATTATCAATACCATGTCATTGATATTGATTTAAAGCAGCTTTGCAAAGTAAAGGAAACCTGAAAACCTGGCCCGTTGAGGGGAACTTGAGGACTGAGGTTGAGAACCACCGAGCTAGTGGACTATAAACATATTTCCCCGTTCAACTTCCTCTGTCTTATCATTGGTGGCTACATTACAGGCAGCTGGCCACCACAGCTTCATTGATTACTAGGATGTAGTTGGCCAGCCCACAAAGCTTCATTGGTTGTTACAGTGCCTTGAAAAATTACTCATACCCTTCAAGTTTTCAGACATTTTGTCATGTTACAACCCAAAAAAAAAGATTTTTGTGATGGACCAACATAAAGTGGCACATAATTGTGAAGTGGAAGGAAAATGATAAATGATTTTCATTTTTTTTTTTTTTTTTTAATATGTGAAAAGTGTGGAAGTGTGCCGTGCATTTGTATTCAGCCCCCCTGAGTCAATACTTTGTAGAACTGCCTTTCTCTGCAATTACAGCTGCAAGTTTTTTTGAGTATGTCTTTACCAGCCAGAGTGTGACATTTTTGCCCATTTTTTGCAAAATTACTCGAGCTCTGTCAGATTGCAGAGCATCGGTGAACAGCAATTTTTACATCTTGCCACAGATTCTCAATTGGATTTAGTTCTGGACTTTGGGCCATTCTATCACATGAATATGCTTTGATCTAAACCATTGCATTGTTGCTCTGGCTGTATGTTTTGGGGTTGTTGTCCTGCTGGAAGGTGAACCTCCGCCCCGGTCTCAAGTCTTTTCCAGGATCTAACAGATTTTCTTCTAAGATTGCCCTGTATTTGGCTCCACCCATCTTCTCATCAACTTGGACCAGCTTCCCTGTCCCTGCTGAAGACAGGCATCCCTATAACATGATGCTGCCACCACCATCTTTCACGGTGGGGATGGTGTGATCAGGGTGATGTGCTGTTAGTTTTCTGCCACACATGGCGTTTTGCTTTTAGGCCAAAAAGTAAAATTTTGGTCTCCTCTGACCAGAGCACCTTCTTCCACATGTTTGCTGTGTCCCCCACATGGCTTCTCAAACTGCAAACGAGACTTCCCCCAAGGTCAGATTTGAGGTGTGCACAACTAATAGTTGTCCTGTGGACAGATTCTCCCACCTGAGCTGTGGATCCTGCAGCTCCTCCAGAGTTACCATGGGCCTCTTGGCTGCTTCTCTGATTAATGCTCTCCTGGCCCGGCCTCTCAGTTTAGGTGGACGGCCATGTCTTTGTTGGTTTACATTTGTGCCATACTTTCCATTTTCGGATGATGGATTGAACAGCGCTCTGTGAGATGTTCAAAGCTTGGGACTCTATTTAATAATTAGGTGACTTCTGAAGGTAATTGTTTCCACTAATGATTTTAGTTGGGGGTATAAGAGTAAAGGGGGCTGATTACAAATGCACGCCAGACTTTTCAGATATTTTATTTGTAAAAAAGTTTGAAAACCATTTATCATTTCCTTTACACTTCACAATTATGTGCCACTTTGTTGGTCTATCACACAAAATCCCAAGAAAATACATTTTACATTTTTGGTTGTAACATGACAAAATGTGGAACGTTTCAAGAGGTATGAATACTCTTTTGATGGACTGTATGTTGGTGGGGCTGTCTGGAGCATAACGACCAACGATGCTGTAGGACCCAGCATCCAGTGTCCTAGCAACCCATATTATGTAGCCTGGCTGCCAATGACCGCACAACTACTGAAACACCCCCTCGCCCTTCATTTCTTGTGATGGTGTTTCTCTTGGGCAAGCACTTGGAGCCAGAGGCACATGCCATCAAGAGTCAATAGTTATCTCCTTTCTAGCTGTGCGGTTGGACAGCAGTGGGAGGAGAGGGGTGCGCTGATCATCACGCTGGCTCTGCTCGAAGAGCACAAAAGGAGTACATGCACTTTGACGACTAGGGGTTAGGAGCACCAGTTAAGGCTTGTTTACACTTGTTTGGGGAAGGGAGGCAGTATAAATAGCCAGTTTAGCCACATTTTTACATCTCCCTGATCACCCCCTTTAACTGCTTTCTGCCCGCCCACTGTCCAATGACGGCGGAGCGGTGCAGCTCTTGTTCTGGGAACAAAGTCCCCAGGGGGCACGCAGCGTGGCGATCGCGGCTGCGCCATGTTGCTAGGACACGGCGCAACCCCCGATCTCTGTAAAGAGCCGTGTCCTCGGCTCTTTAACCATGTGATCAGCTGCATCCAATCACAGCCAGTCACATGTAAGCCAGTCACATTGCTCCGTTGATCCCCGCTGAGCAGGAAGATGACAGGTCCATCTCTTCACACTGTGCAGGGATGGACCTGTAAGAGCACCGCTCACACTGTGCAGGGACGGACCTGTCAGAGCGCCGCTCTCAATCTTGGGAGATCAGATGACGATGGACGTCATCTGATCCGCAGATGGATGGAAAAGTAGGTTTTTCCTCCGTCACACTTTTTCGGATTGGAGCGGGTCGGATGTCAGTGGATGTGTCGCCGCTGACATCCGACGCTCCATAAAGGTCTATGGAGCATCTTTTCAGGTCCGCCTAAAAAACTGACAGGCGGACCTGAACAGATTGGTCATGTGAAAGAGCCCTAACAAGTCACATGAAAGCGGGGAGGGAAAATGGCTAATTGGGCCCAATTTGGACATTTTCATTTAGGGGTGTACACACTTTTGTTGTCAGCAGTTTAGACAATAATGGCTGTGTGTTGAGTTATTTTGAGGGGACAGCAAATTTACGCTGTTATACAAGTTGTACACTGAAAAAATTACACTTTGCTACAGTGTTGTCACATGAAAAGATATAATAAAATATTTACAAAAATGTGAATGTGTACTCACTTTTGTGAGAGAGTGTGTGTGTGTGTGTGTGTGTGTGTGTGTGTGTGTGTGTGTGTGTGTGTGATCCGGCTCTAGTGGGTAGCAGGCACGCATACATACTAGGGGTGCAACGGATCAAAAAACTCACGGATCGGATCATTTTTTGGATCAGCAAATAATAATTTAATTTGCAAAAACCTGTGAAAATTCCACCACCATATAGTCCTCACTGTAATATCCACAATCTCCCCCGCTGTAATATTGGCTGAGTATTGCAGAGTATTGGCGGGGTATCCCCAGAGTATTGGGGTATGGAGGGATGGCTGCTTCCATCTCAGGATCTCTCCCCCTCCACTGTACAGATTAGTACAGAGAGGGGAGAGAGGAACCGGCTTCATGACATAACGCCGGTTTGTTTACAAGTGATTGCTCCGACAGAGCGATCACAGTGTAAACAGCCTGGGTGTAGAAAGATGGCCGCCGCTTCGGAGCTAGGCCGAAGCCGCGGCCTTTCCTAAGGCCGAGACCGCGGAGTGCTATGCGGATCACGACATGTGCCGATCTGAGCGGGGTGACCCATTCGGATCACGGATCGGTGATGATCTGTTGCAGCCCTAATGCGTACTGCTGGCGGCTCACTCCCACTGTGATTATACACAGCGGGAACCGTGGACTCTGTCCACCGCCCCCCCCCCCCCCCCGATTGATCGGTACAGAGGCATATTGACAGTCTTTCAATAGGGAAGGTATGGATCCTGTGTCTCGGCAAAGCAGGGTCCAGGATCTATGCCTTCCCCCTAGTAAAAGCACCTCCCATACAGTACACAAAAAACATAGGCTAGGCACACCCCATCCCAGCCAGTGTCATTAGTACAGTGCATGTACTTTTAGCATCGATCACTGTATTAGTGTCACTGGTCCAATTTGCTGATTGCAGCCATTACTAGTGAAAAAAAATCCCATAGTTTTGGTTTGCGCAAAAACTATAGCATCTACAATCAATATATGCTTATTGGGATTTTTTTTTTTTTACCAAAAATATGTTTCAGAATACATATTGGTCTAAATTGATGAAGAAATGACATTATTATTTATTTATTTTTTATATCAGAAATTTAAATTTATTTTTATTTTTATTTATAGCATAAAAAATTAAAAGCTGCAGAGGTGATCCAATACCACCAAAAGAAATCTCTGTTTGTGAGGGGAGGGACCTGCATTTTATTTGGGTACAGCATCGCACGACAGCACAATTGTCAGTTAAAGTAACGCAGTGCTGCATCGCAAAAAGTGGCCTGGTCATGAAGGGGGTAAATCTTCCGGAGGTCAAGTGGTTAAAACGGGTGTGCTGAACCGATGAGTCCAGGTGGAGGATCTCACCAGGACTCTGAGTCAGAAGAAAATGTTACAGGCAGTCCCCAAATTACGAACACCCAAGTTACGAACGACTCCTACTTACAAACGGACCTCAATGCCGGCTGTTTGAGCTCCAGGCTGGCCCTGGATACCTCTGAGCAGCTATCTTGCAGCGCCGGACACCTCCCACACTGCAGTACTACATGGCCAGAAGAGCCCCAGGTAGCATAACTGCATGCCCAGAAGTGCCCAGAACATCCCACATCCCTGCACAGGCTGAAGTTACACTTAAAAATGCATTGTTACGACTTTTGCACAAATTTCACTTAAGAACAAACCTGTAGTCCCCATTGTGTTTGTAACCCGGGGACAGCCTGTATCTAGTTTAGATCTGCAGACTACTAAAAAGGGAGTAATCAGTGGATGGAGTGAAGTGAACCTATAATCCGCAGGTTCCATTTACTTCCTGTGCTTACGCCTTTTGTGGGTTGTTTTGGAGAGATAAAATGTTCCAGTAGCAGGGTTATCAATAGACTTTCATTGGCTTTTGTGGTTGCTGTTGATTGCACAGTTCATAGGACCGGCTTTCATGTCCTGATGTGCACATCGTAATATCAGTTTCATGTTAAAAAATTCATGATGTCACACAAGAGGAAAACAAATGTCAGTTTTAAGTGATGCTGTTTTGTGTGGCAGTGTTTCACTTTTGTAGGTATACAGTGGGGAAAATTGTAATTATTTGATCCCCTGATAATTTTATAAGTTTGCCCAATTACAAAGAAATGAAGGGTCTTTATCCACATGACCACTGGGCACTTAAACCCCCTTCCTAAGGCCCCTTTCACACTGGGGCGGTGCGGCTGACGGCGGTCAAGCTTTACCGTCATTTTAGCGGCGGCCTGCGGTGGTTTTAAACCCCGCTAGCGGCTGAAAAAGGGTTAAAACTGCAGCGGTGCTTTGCTGGCGGTCATTCCGCGCTGTCCCATTGATTTCAATGGGTAGGAGCCGTTTAGGAGCGGTGAATACACCGCTCCTTTCACCGCTCCAAAGATGTGGCTAGCAAGACTTTTTTCACCGACCTGCTAGCACACCGCTCCAGTGTGAAAGGGGCCATTTTTTCAGGCGCTATACAGGCGCTATTTTTAGCGCTGTAGCGCCTGAAAACTGCCCCAGTGTGAAAGGGGCCTTACCAGGCCAATTTTCAGCTTTTGGTGCTCTCACACTTTGAATGACAATTACCGTATATACTCGAGTATAGGCCGACCCGAATATAAGCCGAGGCCCCCAATTTACCCCCAAAAAACTGGAAAACTTATTGACTCGTGTATAAGCCGAGGGTGAGACATGGCTGTCCATCCCTGTGTGTGTGTCCGTCCATCCCTGTGTGTCCATCCATCCCTGTGTGTGTATCCATCCATCCATCCATCCATCCATCCCTGTGTGTGTGTGTGTGTGTGTATTCATCCATCCATCCATCCCTGTGTGTGTGTGTATCCATCCATCCATCCATCCCTGTGTGTGTGTATCCATCCATCCATCCATCCCTGTGTGTGTGTGTGTGTGTGTCCGTGCAGCCTTGTGTGTGTGTGTGTGTGTGTGTGTGTGTGTCCGTGCAGCCTTGTGTGTGTGTCCAGCCTACCTGTGTCCCAAGCCTCCGTCCCGAGCCGCCGTCGTCCCGAGCCTCCTCCGACCCGTGCCGTGCCTCCTCCGTCCCGTGCCTCCTCCGTCCCGTGCCGTGCCTCCTCCGTCCAGTGCCGTGCCTCCTCCTTCCCGTGCCTCCTCCGTCCCGTGCCGTGCCTCCTCCGTCCCGTGCCTCCTCCGTCCCGTGCCGTGCCGATGGATCGCCGCTCTTCTCGGCGGCCATTCTACAATTCAAAATTCCGCCTCCGCCTGTGATAGGCAGAACACTCAATTTCCCAGCAGCCTGTGTTCCGCCTATCACGGACATCCTCTCATACTCGTCCGTAGTATGAGAATGAGCGGATGTCCGTGATAGGTGGAACACTGACTGCTGGGAAATTCAGTGTTCCGCCTATCACAGGCGGAGGCGGAGAAGGAGGCGCGGCTTTTAAATTTTAATGTCCGCCGTCTGTCTGCTCGATACGCTGATCGAGCAGTCAGACAGCGGTGACTCGAGTATAAGCCGAGGGGGCACTTTCAGCCTCAAAAAAGAGGCTGAAAATCTCGGCTTATACTCGAGTATATACGGTACTCAGTCATGCAACACTGTACCCATATGAAATTTGTGTCCTTTTTTTCACACAAATAGATCTTACTTTTGGTGGTATTTAATCACCGCTGGGTTTTAAATTTTTTGCGCTATTAATAAAAAAAGACTGAAAATTCGGTAAAAAAATAAAAAAAAAAATGTATTTTTGTTTTAAAATTTATGGCAGAGTGTTGGCACTTCACATCCAGCCCACAGCGCTGCTGCCTTCTCTCCCCCCTCTTCCCTCTCACTGTACCGATCAGTACAGAGAGGGGAGGGATGAACCGTCGTCATGTCCGGTTTGTTTACAAGTGATCGCTCCATCATTTGATGGAGCGATCACGTGGTAAACGGCCGCTATCTGCGGCCGTTTACCGTGATCCCTGATGCGACCCACTGGTCACGGATGTTCCTGGGTGCGCGCCCCAGGTGGCGTGTGGGAGCAATATTCTGGGAGGACGACCAGGCTGTAGCCTTCTTTTGGCTATTACCTGGTCGGCATGTGGTTAATTTATCATAGGTGTATTTTAAATGATAGCGACAGAATATCAACCAAAAATCCAGAAAAAAACGCATGATGCAAATGTTATAAATTTTGAGTTGCAGTTCAGTGAGTAAAATAAGTATTTGTTCCCCTACCAACCAGCAATACCCTCCCACAGACTGTCTACAGTAGGTGCTCATGCAGTACATAGAATAGTCCTGTCCATGTAAGAAGGTGCTCCTTACGACAACTCGTTATGTGTATAAAAGGTATCTGTCCACAGAATCTTTCTTCCATTCAAACCTCCCCATCATCGGCAAGACCACAGAGCTGTCAAAGGATGTCGGGGACAGGATTGTAGACCTGGAATGGGCTACAAGACCATCGGCAAGTAGCTTGGTGAGAAGGAGACAACTGTTGAAGCGATTAATGCAAATTGAGGAAATCCACAATAACCATAAATCGCCCTCGGCTCCAGAAGCTCCATGCAAGATTTCACCTTATGGGGTAGAGATGATCATGGGAAAAGTGAGGGATCAGCCCATAACTACTCTAGAGGAGCTTGTGAATGATCTCAAGGCAGTTGGGACAAACCATTGGTAACACAATAAGACGCCATGGGAATCGTGCAGCGCCCACAAGATTCCCCTCCTCAAGAAGGCACATGTACAGGCCCATCTTAAGTTTTCCACATAAACTCTAAATGCTTCAGAGAAGGATTGGGGGAAAGTGCTGTGGTCAGATGAGACCAAAATTTAGCTCTTTGGCATTAACACGACTCGAGCTGTTTGAAGGAAGAAAAATACGGACTATGGCCCTAAGAACACCATCCCCACAATCAAGCACTGAGGTGGAAACAGGATGCTTTGGGGCTGTTTTTCTGCTAAAGGTACAGGGTGAGTTTGCCACATTGAGGGGCCAATGGATGGGGCCATGTATTGTACAGTCTTTGAGAACCTTCTTCCCTCAGCCAGAAGAGTGAAGATGGGTCTTCCAGAATGGCAATGACCCAAAACGTACCGCCACGGTAGAAAGGAGTGGCTCAAGAAGAAGCACATTAAGGTCATGGCGTGGCCTAGCCAGTCTCCAGACCTTCATCCTATAGAAAATGTATAAAAACAAATAGGAAGTGCAGCAATGAAGTATCTTTATTCCAAACAGATGAATAAAACTCAACTGATTGAGCTTTCATATTGATTACCCATGCTCTTTCCATCCAGCTAACAGTGTTTTTACCCTTAAAAAAAAAAAAAAAAAAAAAAAGTGAACAGCGATCTGTTAGTTTCCCTGCCCAGTCCCATCCCCCCTTCAGTTAGAACACTCCCTTGGATACATATTAACTCCTTCACTGCCAGTGAATTTTTTTACAGTAATCAATGCAATTTTAATCGCACTGATCGCTGTATTAATGCCAATGGTCCCAAAAATGTGTCAAAATTGTCCGACATGTCTGCCATAATGTTGCAGCCATGATTAAAAATCGCTGATCACCGCCATTACTAGTAAAAAACAAAAAACCCATTATTAGTAAAAATGCCATAAAACGATCCCCTATTCTGTAGACGCTATACCTTTTGCGCTAACCAATCAATATATGCTTATTGCGTTTATTTTTATTTTTGTACCAAAAATATATAGAATAATATATTTTTTGGGGGATATTTATTATAGCAAAATAAAAAAAATGTATTTTTTTTTCAAAATTGTCACTCTTTTTTTTGTTTATAGCGCAAAAAATAAAAACCGCAGAAGTGATCTAATGCCACCAAAAGAAAGCTTTGGGAGCCACGTCGCACGACCGCTAATTGTCAGTTAAAGCGACGCAGTGCCGAATCGCAAAAAGTGGTCTGGTCTTTGGCCAGCCAAATGGTCCGGGGCTTATGCGGTTAAAAAAAAAAATGCAGATTTCTACCTTTTATGTTAGAGCGTCTCTCGGCGCTCGCGTGACTCCTTGGCTCGCTGTCCTCTCTCATCCCAGAGAGGAGAGACCCAAGGAGTCACGTGAGTGCTGGGAGACGCTCTGAGATAAGGTAGAAATCTGCATTATTTTTTATTTTTTATTTTTTTTTAATTAGAGAAGATCTGTTAAGTGAAAACCAAAATCCTGAGATGTGTGCAAACCTGGTAACCAACTACCCTGTTTCCCCGATAGTAAGACACCCCCGATTGTAAGACGTATCGGGAGTTTCAGAGGGGTCGGCTAATATAAGCCGTACCCCGAAAGTAAGACATATGTCTTACTTTCGGGGAAACACGGGGGTATTGCCGCCTCCCTCTCATCTAGCTGCGCGCCGCCTCCAGCCCACGACCGCACCGTCCCCCTCTCCATACGTCGCCGCGTCTGCCATTTCCCTCTGATCTTAATGAGCGGCGCCTCCTGCCCACGCCTGAGCCGTCCCCCTCTCCATACGTCACCGCGCCGTCCCCTGCACTTGTCACTGCCGCCTCCTGCTTAAAATACGGTAATGCACACAGTATTAATCATACATCAGTAAAACATACACACTGGCATACTGGGGTATCATCTGCTGTATGTAACCCAGTGGGTATCAGCAGGTGTCACACTGGATTAAATACAGCAGGTGGTACTGTATCACACATAAATCTGTTTTATCCTCCAGTATTCCACTGTTCGTTCTTACCATTTTTCATTGGTTTACATGTTATACAATGTTGTAACAAGACATTCTTGGCACTTCCTTTTATAAAACTGTTTTGTGGTGAATACAATACTGTTCAGGTTGTTAATAAATGTTAATTTTATGGTTAAAACAAAAAATTCGACAATTTTTTTCCAATATAAGACATACCCCGAAAGTAAGACATAGTGGGGCTTTTGGGGATAAAAAAAAAGTAAGACACTGTCTTACTTTCGGGGAAACACGGTACAAGAAACATCTTACCTCTGCTTGCCAACAAGGATTTCACCACCAAGTACGAAGTCATGTTTTGTTTGGGGATCAAATATTTATTTTATTCACTGAAGTGCAACTCCATTTATAACATTTGTATGTATCGTGTTTTTTTTTTGTTTTGTTTTTTTGGTTGATATTATGTTTCTATCCTTTAAAATACACCTATGATAAAAATTATAGGCCCTTCATTTCTTTGTAAGTGAGCAAACGTACAAAATCTGCAGGGAATCAAATAATTTCACCACTGTACTTGTGAATGCACTGTGTGGGTGATCCCCTGTGAGAACCCCTGCTGGGGGGTCCCCATGATTAGCTTTGCATAGACCTCCCTATTTGAAAGCAATAAGAGGCTGCTGGCTTTCACTGCTTTTTTTTCCCCACCATGTGATCGCTCAAGCAGCAATCGCATGCGAGTGATCGGCCGTGGACGCACATTTCTTGTTCAGACATTTGGTTTACTTTCTTCCCCTGTATCTGGTGGAAATGTTTCTTTGGTTTTCCAGTCTGTATTTCCTGCTATGATGAGTGCAAGTTGCAGAGCCCTCCTCTGAATCCTCTGAATCCAGGTCATAGTGACCGGTTATTGCAAAGTAGAATGTTGGGTGGTTTTGTGTAGTGCCATGAATCAGACCTCATGCTTGTCGGGGTACAATTTGCTGCATACAGACCCATCGTTTTTATGTATTTAATTGCAGCACTATTGTATGCTATGGGCCCTTGCACGTTTCTCCATTTTTGTCCCTAGCGGGTAGCTGCTTAAACAATAGCTAGTAAAATCTGTGTTCACAGTCTTGCGTATGGAGTGTATTTCTCTTTTATACCTATTGGATGCTTCTGAGGGCTGACATATATAAATATCAACAATGTGTAGTTGGCAATGGCGCGGTTGATGACGCACTATTGATGATAATATATGCCTGAATAAGCCATATGTGTGCTGGTAGCGCCATGCAGAATGTCCGCCGCCTTCACATACAGAATTAGCTGTAGTCAGTTTACAAATTTCAACGTGACATGTATGACCCTTTTGGGTGGAGATGTGAACCTCAGTAGTGGTAGTGTTGTGCTGTAGTAGTGGTCCTAAACAGCTGTAAGCACTAATGTTGCCTGCGTACAGCGTATGGACAGCTTGGGATAATACGTCCCCTGTGCATGAGCCCCCTTACTCCTGTATAATGTCACATAACACAGGCTGAATAAGCAGCTAGCTAGTAGGCTATCATTAAAAATTCAGATGGTATGGAAGGGGTATGTCCACCCAAATTCATTAAGTTTGATATCCTGCCTGTCCGTTCACACTTTTTTTTATTTTTTTTATTCTTACGTACATTTTTTCTGAACATTGTTTTTAAACCAAAGTTCCACCCAAAAGTGGAAGCTCTGCTTTTTCACAACATATCTCCCGCCCCTCCCAGCCCCCCCCCCCCCCCCCCCGCTGCCACATTTGCCACCTTCCGGGGGGGGGGGGGGGCGGATACCTGTCAAAACCAGGTATCTGCTGCCAATTACATGTAGGATCGCTGCATCGTTGTGTGGCGATCTACGAAACTTCCAGCCTGTCCCCCCCACAGGTCACAGAAGATACTACAATAATACATATTGCCTAGGTGGTAGTATTGGTCCACTGCCGCCTCTGCACTGAGAACTGAGCGATCAAACATCAGCAATGGCTCGGTTCTCTCACCTCCCGGAGCAGAGAGATGCTGCTTGTCATTCAGCAGCTCTCCTCTGCTCCTCCACACTCACTGGAGCACTGAAGGGGGGCAGGGAGTGGTCATCTCGCTGAGCAGCTATGACACCTTTCACTCCAGCCAACTGGCGGATCCAGACTCCCTGAGTCGGAATGACGCAGTGCCTGGACTGATCTGTGTGACGTTAGCAGAGAGCGGACTTCAGCCCGCTCTCTGCTGAAAACGTGTCACAGGAGTGCAAAACAGATTGCACTCCTTTGACCCATAGGAGAAGCCCAGCCTAACAAGCTCAGGCTGAACTTCTCCTTTTAAGTTTCTTACCTGGAGATCCCACCAGTAACAGCACAACACTAAGCCCCTGTGTAAGGCCTCGTGCATTCTGGACGTTTAGCCTTTTTACATGAGATCCCTGCATTTTGGTTTGGGTTTAAGGTATAGGCGCACTGTCTGGTCTTGCTGTCAGAAACATGTAAACCTATGAGAGGCTGAGGTTGTTGCCACTGTATGGTGCCCTGACTGGTACGAATGTTTCGGGCAGCATGCGCCAGGTGATGAATGCAGGCCTCTTGCATTCCAGAAAATCTTCCCTGTTGGGTCTCCTACCTGTAGAATTGGAAGGCAGCACAGTAGTCGGCTAAAGGAGCTCAGATGGCAGGCTAACGCTGCTGATGTCTACAGGACTGTTTTGTAGCTTGAACCAGAAATTGCTGTTACTGGCAGGATCTCCACATAAGAAACTTTGAAACAAGTTCCTAAGCAAACTGATTAGATTAGGAAAACTGTACACATGGAGGCATATTGCCTAAAATATTGAAAAATAGAATTTGGATTTACTTATAGTTTTACCTACATTTAAGTTGTTAAAGGCTAAATTCACCTTATAGGTTAAAAAAATGTGCATTAAGACACTGGCTTAAAAATTGCTGCTTCTACTGGAGTTTTGTGTTTGGCATGTAGAAGCAACTCCCTGTTATCCTGTGTCCATGCACATAGGACGTTTAGAGGCTTATTTTAAAGTGCTTGTAAACCCTCTTGAGGAGAAAAAAAAAACACCCTGCAAGATAAAGGCATAATGAGCTAGTGTGCATAGCATACTAGCTCATTATGAATTACTTACCTGAGAACGAAGCCCCCGCAGTGATCCTTGTCTCCCCCTCTGGCCGTCGACATATATCCCGGGGGTTACTTCTGGGTATCGTGGCTCCAGCACTGTGGTTGGCCGGAGCCGCGATGCTATCACTCCCGCACATGCGTGGGAGCCATTGGGAACGGCGCAGTACAACTGAAGCACCGGCACATACGTGCCATTGCTTCAGTTGGTTTAAGTGCGCATGTGCCGCATGACGTTGACACATGCAAATACAGGGATATCTCCTAAACCGTGCAGGTTTAGGAGATATCCAGTGCAGCTACAGGTAAGGCTAATTATAGACTTGCCTGTAGTTTTTAAAGTGGTTGTAAAGGGTTTACAACCACTTTAAGCTCGGCGTTTAGAGCGGGGCTTGACTAGAATTTCTGTCCTGATGCCTGGGCTTACCCTTTCCAGGCGTGAGCGATTCCTATTACCCGACGTCCTGGACATGCAGTTCCAGGCATCGGGCAGCTGGTTGACGACTGCGGTTGGCTAGTTCTGGGAGGGTGCCCCTGGGTCGTGCGTCAGGTGTGCTCTGTAATCGCTGTGTCCTTCATACACAGCTAATTGCAGATCAAGGCCAATCACAGCTTCCCTTTACCATGTGATCAGCTCTGTCCAGTCCCAGCTGGTAACATTGTAAACAGACTTGCCTATGATCGGCAGTACTTTCCTCACATCGTCCGTGTTATGAAAGGAGAGCTGGTAACCTTTTTTTTACGACCGGCACATTAAAACTGATGATCAGTGAAGAAGAAAAATCATTTTTGTACTTTTGTAAATTGTCTTTTTTTTTTTTTTGTTAGCAAAAAATTAAAAACCACAGTGGTGATTACATACCACCAACAGAAGGCTCTATCTGTTTAAAAAAATATATATAAATGTCTTATGGGCACAGTGTTTCATGACTGTGCAATTGTCGTTCAAAAAAGAACAGTGCTGAAAGCTGAATATTGGTCTGGGCAGAAAGGGGGTTAAAGAGGAAGTAAAGGCAGTTGAAAAAATAAAATAAAAAAAGGAACCTGCAAGGCAAAGGCATAATGAGCTAGTGTGCATAGCATACTAGCTCATTATGAATAACTTACTTGAGAACGAAGCCCCCGAAGCAGTCCTCTGTCTTTATGTCCACCGCTGCCATGGATCCCGGAGTGACTTCCGGGTCTTGCTGCTCCAGCGCTGTGATTCGCCGGAGCAGCGATGACATCACTCCCGCGCATGCGAGCTGACATTCGCGGCATATCGCCGCGATCTGCGACCTGCCCAGTGCGCCTGCGCGCCGCTGTCTACGGCGCATACGGCTGTCTTTTTGTAAATGTCTCCTAAACCGTATGTATTTCTTGGACCTACAGGTACGCCTTAATCTAGGCTTACCTGTAGGTCAAAGTGGTTTGTAAGGGTTTACAACCACTTTAAAGCGCCCAGTAGGTAAGGCCTAAAAAGATTTTAACTCTGCTTTGCTTACTCACAGCAAAGCTAAAAGTATTTTTTAAATTATTATTATTTTTTTTTTTCTCCCTTCTTCGGGTACACCTCCATGTTCTGTGTGTGTAAACCTATGTTCTGCCTCTGTAAAGATACACATCAGAGTTACATAAGAGAAGTTTTGTCATTGAAAGTAAAGCTTTGTTAGTTAATAACAGAGGTGATCAAATACCACCAAAAGAATGCTCAATTTGTAGGGGGAAAAAAGGAGATCAATTTTATTTTGGGTACAGTAAAATTAACGTTGTGCCATATCGCAAAAAATGGCCTGGTCATTAAGGGGGTATATCCTCCCTGGGCTATACGGGTGCACAGTTACTGATGTGCAGGAAGTGTCAATGTACTACGAAGGTGCTAATCTTTGCTCTTGTAGTTCGTTTGAGAACTAAAAGCCGTCTGCTATGGTGGCAGACTGGACCTGCAGTTCTTTCACAGATCTCTATGAATGAATGACATGCACTGTTTTTAAAATCCACAGTGGATGTGGGGAGAGGAACCCCCTACCCACTATCAGGGGGGTGTGGGGGAAGGCTCCAAAGTAACATCTTACACCATAAATATGGGTGTGATATGTAACAAAAGGTGAACATATGCTTTAATGTAATTGGGGGATTCTTGGCTTACTGACTTGGCAAAATATTTTGAGAATTCTGAATTAATATAAACTTTTTACTGCCCTTAAATCTATCCTTTGTAATAAATGCTAGCTAGCCAGTGTATGTACCTCCCACATCTTGAAGGGGTTGTGGTGTGGAATTGTAGGTTGTGCTATCGGCCAGATGTGTGTTAAACGAAAAACACTTTTAGGAACACAGGGTGTACTCGCTCTATTCATGGTTGGTTGTTTTTTTTTTTTTTTTTTTACTGAGCATGATTGTCCCTTCTCCGTATTCCCTCATTGACCTACACCTGCTCAAATAGATGCATACCAATGGTGAGTCCAACTGAACCGTGCCCACCACTTCCAGCAGGCCAGAGCACACTATACTGAACCATACCTGAGCATGGCATAGAGCAATCACACATGTCAAAAGAACTGGACTTTAGAGGTCAAACATGCTTGGGCACGGTGCAGTTCACGTAGTGTGAGAAGGCCTTGGTTCCTGGTCATTTTGTTGACTTTTTAACCATTGCTATGGTGAGGTAAGGTGCCTTGTTGAACCTATACCTGATTGTAATTAGTTGAAGCTTTGCTAATGTCAAACTGAGAGGTTCTAGTAGACATCTTTCCTCATTTTCTGGTATGCCTTGAGAAACTCCGAACCTAGAATATTTACAGATACAGCAGTATGGGTTCCTTGAAAGCAGTGTGAATAAATGAGCATTTGATTGTTGGGCCATTTGGTTTACTGGAGCCAAGAACTGTATGCTGTATCAGGAGAAGATGGTGACCAATGTGTTTTGGTACTTATTTGTATATAAGGCCCATTTTAAGTTGAGGGACAGTCTTATGTTATTATTGTTCCAGTAAAAGAGTAAAAGGAGGTTGGCTGATTTATTGTTTCGATTAATCGATTAATAACCTTTTAAAAAAAAAAAAAAAAATTGGGTCAAATTGACGTTCATTTTCAACCACAATGACGGGAAAATTTGGAAATAGAAAACTTCTTAGTCAAAAAATTTTTCAGACAATGTATGCGGTTTTCATTCAGATATTACATTCATTTTAAAAACAGAATGTTAAAAACAAGTGAAAATTTCAAACATTATTCTTTCATTCAGCGAATGCACAAAGATTTTTTGTCTGAATATTCTCATCTGAAAATTGATTGGTGTGGCCAGCATAAGGCTCTGTGCACACCTATGCAGTTTGCTTTTGATCTGTTTCTGCAGTGCTTTTTGCTGTACGGTTTTTATTTTTGCGCATGTGATTTTACTGCAATTTGCATTTTTTCTTTTTTTTTTTTGGGCAGATTAAAAATCACAAATTGCTGCAAAAACACATTACATGCTTTTCTGCAGCTTCTCCATTGAAGTATATTGAACCAATAGAGCACCATTTTGCGTTTAAAAGTCCCTGACCCTTTCAGATGTGAACGTGTCCCATAGGAAACCATGTAAATGAACTGTAGTGCATTTCTGCAAAATCACCAATAAACACATAGATGTGAACGAGGTCTAAGACGTTTAGTAACATAATGGGGTTTAAAAAAACTAAAATTAGCCCTTTATAGTTGAAAAAAAGCAGATAATTACTACTGTAAGGGGTTCATATTTTTACTGTAGAACTGTGAAAGTAGTAATTACAGTAGCGATTTGCTCTTTTTGTACTATAAAGGGCTCATTTTAGTTTTTTTTTTTAACCCCATTATGTTACTGGCCGATTAACCACTTTCAGACCGGACCAATTTGCTGGTCAAAGACCAGACCACTTTTTGCGATTCGGCACTGCGTCGCTTTAACTGACAATTGCGCGGTCGTGCGACGTGGCTCCCAAACAAAATTAACGTCCTTTTTTCCCCACAAATAGAGCTTTCTTTTGGTGGTATTTGATCACCCCTGCGGTTTTTATTTTTTACGCTATAAACAAAAATAGAGCGATAATTTTGAAAAAAACACATTATTTTTTACTTTTTGTAATAATAAATATCCCCCAAAAATATATAAAAAAACATTTTTTTCCCTCAGTTTACGCCGATACGTATTCTTCTACATATTTTTGGTAAAAAAAATCGCAATAAGCGATTATTGATTGGTTTGCGCAAAAGTTATAGCATTTACAAAATAGGGATAGTTTTATAGCATTTTTATTAATAATTTTTTTTTTTTTTTTTTTTTTTTTACTAGTAATGGCGGCGATCTGCGATTTTTGTTGTGACTGCGACATTGTGGGGGACCCATCGGACATTTTTGACACATTTTTGGGACCATTGTCATTTATACAGTAATCACTGCTATATAAATGCAGTGATTCCTGTGTAAATGACACTGGCAGTGAAAGGGTTAACCAGTGGGTGGCAGTGTAGGGGTTAAGTGTTCCTAGGGGTGTGTTACTAACTGTGGGGGGGTTGGGCTTTCATTTAGTGTACACTGATCTCTGCTCCAATCACATGGAGCAGAGATCAGCGTCACTAGTTGCTAGGCAGAATGGAAAAATGTTGTTTATACAGCATTTCCTCCATTCGGCCGCTCCGTGAGACGATCGCGGGGATGCCCGCGGCGATCGAGTCCGCGGGTCCCACGACCGGACTCACGGGGGTCCCGACCAGCGCGGGAGCGCGCCGCCGGCGGCGCGCTCCCGATGGCACGGCGGCAACGAATATTGGACGTACATGTACGCCAATATGCCTGCCCGTGCCATTCTGTCGACGTACATCGTCGTGCGCTGGTCGGGAAGTGGTTAATCGATTCATTTCATAATCGATTAGTTGTCAATCAATTAGTTGTTTCAGGCCTACATGATATCTTCTCCACTTAAAGTGGAGGGCCACCCTGAAAACAAAAAAATTAAAAAAATTACAAAAAAATCTAAAAAAAAAAAAATGAAAATTTTTTTTTTTTTTTTTTTTTTACTTACCAGAAATGCCTGTTGCTAGGCACATAATCCTAATCTTCCTCCTCCGCGGAGATCTTCTGTCTTCTCTCTTCGTCGCGGCGTCTTCTGGGTAATGGGTCGCGCTGTGTTCTGGGAACTGTGTGTTCCAGAACACAGCGCGTCCCATTCAGAAAGCGCTGCGGGACTCGCGCATGCGCAGTAGGAAACGGCCAGTGAAGCCATAAGGCTCCACTGCCTGTTTCCCTTAGAGGGAATGGCGGTGCCGGGACCCGAGGGACGGGTCGGCCTCGGGCGGCCGACATCGCGGGCGCCCTGGACAGGTAAGTGTGTTAAGTCAGCAGCTGCAGTGTTTGCAGCTGCTGACTTTTTTTTTTTTTTTTTTTAACGGCCCTCCTCTTTAACAATCATTGCTTTGTTCTTGGTTTGGGATGAGTGCTTGTATACAGACAGTAATGACCTTCATTTGCCTGGCTTTATACTAATTGTCATATATGTATTTCAGTGGTTGTTTCCTTTTCCATGTTGCGCAGTGTTCTGTTTGAGATACAAGGATTATGATCAATAAAATTGAATATACCATTTGTTTCTCTAACACCAGGTCACCAACCTTTTGTCCTAGCAGACCTGTCTGACATTTAAACTTTTTAAAAGCTTAACTCCAGTCACATTTTATAAGGGTTTGTTGTGGGGGTGCCACCTAACTTCCCTTTTTAGTGTCTTGTTTTACTGAGGCCACAGAATTGTTCTCAACCCCCCCCTCTTCAAAGTCTCATTATAGCCTACAGAGATGGGTTTTCTGCCTGTCTCTGTACACCAACTTAAAATTGGTCTTAATTGCAATTGGCACACAGGTAAAGGTTTTTTTTTTTTTCCTAAAATTGACCTGCTTAAACATTCCGTGTTGGTGCAAAGCGTTTCCTCACTGTGCCTTTGTATTCTGACAGGGTGACTGAGCCTCCCGCCAGAACACAATGATCAACGCTCACAGCCATGGGCTGCCAGCACTGGTCGGATACTAGTTTTCCATCATGTCCCTTCGAAAAAAAAAAAAAAAGCCAGATGTTAGACTGGCTTCTGTTGGAAAGACAGCTGTACACACTGACCGAATGTCAGACGCTTTCTGTGGTACCTACTGATACCAGCCAATATTCGGCCTGTGTGTACCCAGCCTTAAAGTGATTTGTTAAGGAAAAAGTTTTATTTAAATAAAAAAAGAACAAACCTGTTATACTTTCCTGCTCTTTGCAGTGCATTTGGAGGGTGCAGCCCTGATCCTCCTCTTTTCAGGTCCCCCTCCGCCACTCTGGGCCTCTCTCCCTTGCCGAGTACCGCCAGGGCAAGCTGCTTGCTCTGGGGTCTCGTGTGTGTGTGTGTGTGTGTGTGTGTGTGTGTGTGTGTGTGTGTGTGTGTGTGTGTGTGTGTGCTCGCTCCCGAGCCGGCTCTGTGTCCATAAGACACAGAGCACGGCACAATCCCAGTCCTACCTCACTGTCTGTGCTGGACAGCAGTGGGAGCCAATGCTGCTGCATCTCAGGAAGTCAGATGGGAGAGACCTGGGAGAGCCACAACTCTCATGCACATCGCTGGATCGAGATTGGGCTTGGATAAGTATTAGGGGGGGCTGAGGAGGGAGCTGCACACTGAAGGTTTTTTACCTTCATACATTCTATGCAAAAAAAGCTTAGAGTGATTTGTAAAGGCAGAAAGTTTTTTTTTCTATCCTATTGCATTCTACGCATTAAGATAAAATAAAAAACCTTCAGAGAAATTCGACTCCCCGGGACTCCCCTCCTCATTGGCTGAGACAGCAGCGGAGCGCCATTGGCTCCCAGTGCTGTCAAAGTCAGTGAGCCAATAAGTATAGAGTGGGGCAGGGCCTAACCACTGCTCCATGTCTGAGTGGACACACGGAGCTGTAGCTTGGCTCAGGTACCACCTTAGCAAGCTGCTTACTGTGGGGGCACTCGATAGGAGGGAGGGGCTAGGAGAGCCAAAGAGGAACCCGAGAAGAGAAGGATCTGAGGTGCTCTGTGCAAAACCTCTGCTCACAGAAGGTAACTTTTTTTTTCTTAAAAAATAACAAACCTGAGGCTTGAGTATCACTTTAAGCCTTTACAAACTCTTTAATAACATTCAGTTTTGTTATTTACAATCTGGAGTTAATTCACTTTGAATTTGGTACAGCCATAATAACACCATGTTGTAAAACTGGCACTATTAAAGTTATTTATAAAGTTGGTTGTATCCTATTTATAGGATATAAGCATGGTGGGGGGCAGCTGCACTTGGTAATAGACCTGTAGCGCAGGGTATTGATTTGATTGATTTTGTAGGGACTCCTCCATTGTCAGAAAACATTGATCAGCACATTGGAGGAATTAAAGGAAAATACATTTCTTCAGCAGGGCACAGACCTCAAAAACCCAAGTGATTTAAGTTCAGGTGTTTCCAGTGAATAATACGGTAAATGGTACAGCATACCAAGGTATTTGAGACACTTGTGCTTTCCAACCTTGTAATACCAAATTGGAGAAGGACTTCATGAGTTCCAGCAAGGCCAGTTTCATAAAGCCAAGGCTTGTTGCGTTTGGTGTGTAGTGGAGGAACTCGTGTGGTCTGCAGAGTCCTTTCCGTAAAGGAGTTTTCTATGCATTAAGATTAAAAAAAACCTTCTGTGTGTAGTAGCACCCCCCTAATTACCTACCCTAGCACCTTTTCTCTCCAGTGATGTCCACGATCCCCTCAGCTATCCAGGATGCTCCTCCTGATTGGCTGAGACAGAGCAACGGTGCCATTGGCTCCTGTTGCTGTCAATCAAAGTCAGTCAGCCAATCAGGGGAGGCGTGGGGCTCCTTGTCTGAATGGCTACACGAAGCTCTGACTCAGCTTGGGTGCCCCCTGTAGCAAGCTTCTGGCTGAGGGGCACTCAGAGGGTGGGAATAAGAGCAAAGAGGAGGGACCTTAGAAGAGGAGGATCCAGGCTGCTCTGTGCAAAACCAACTGCGCGGAGGAGGTAAGTATAATATGTTTATTTTAAAAAAACAAGCCTTTACAATCACTTTAACCCTACTGAACACCTTTTGTGATGAATTGTGATGCCAACTTCAAGCCAGGTCTTCTCATCTAACATGAGACCTCACTAATAAACTTTTGAATGAACCGGTGCAAATTTGTACAGATACTAAATCTTGTGGTAAGCCTTTCTAAAAGAGCAGGGGCTGCTAAAACCGCTAACTGATTCCACCTCCAATATTCATGCCCATGGTTTGGTAATGAGATGTCCAAAAATCTCCTATAGGTGTGATGGTCAAGTGGCCACAAACTTGTAGGCATATAGGGTATACTGGCAGTGTCCTTACATGGGAACTCTATTCTGTAGGCCAGACTTTCTCAACCTTTTCAACAATGAGGAACCCTTGAAATAACTTCCCAGTCTCAGGGAACCCCTGCTAGAAATGACCATGCCTACAACTCATGATACATTTAGTGTGATGGTCAGTGCGAAGAATGCTCCTTACACTTGTGAACATTGGGAAGAATTACTTCTTACAGATAGCTAAAAAGATCATTGTGTCAGTGGGAACGTATCTGAGAGGCAGAAATAGCTCATTGCTCAAGGAACCCGTAGGAACCCCTGGAGGAACCCTAGCGTACCATGAAGCACTGCTGTAGGCTGGGACCTATCATTGCCATTCACCATGCACTGCTTTCTCTCTACATCCATCCCACATACACATTGACCTCATGCCTGTGTGTTTCTTTTCTTTTATTAGCAAACTTAAAAAGCTGAGTGAAGACAGCTTGACGAAACAGCCAGAAGAGGTCTTTGATGTTTTAGAAAAGCTTGGCGAAGGGTAAGTGTAAAATGTAATATTCTTTTTATCACTTGTGCGGGGATTCATGGATGAAATGGGGGTCTCTAAAGTTTGCTTTAAAGTGTGACTGTAAAGTATTTTATTAGATGACTATAACTAGAACGCTTACGTTGAATAAGTGCAGGGAGATCTCTCTTCCCTTTACATTCGGGAACCCTCCAATATTGGGAAATATTAAAAATGATCAATGCCAGAATTACTATATAAAAACAGTCAGGCTTTTCATTTCACTTTTGTTATCCAGATTGGAATACCTACAAGATATGGTGTGTGTGTAAATTTGATATGTTGATTTGGATTTTATTGTACACAATAGAGGTGGTTTCCGTTGGAGGAATTCATTTCCCTCTAGGTCTGTTTTTCTCTTTATATCTTTATAATATTGTTTTGGTGAATGTCCCAGTCCAGGAATATCATTTTTTTTTTCTGTTAGAGGGTCTATTCTGTAGCTTTATTGAACACCCGTTTTCAATTTCTCTGTGTATGGGAATCGATTGTTTAGCATTTTAGGAGAAAAAACATATTCTTTTTATAAGCTTGTGTGTTTTTTTTTTTTTTTTATTTTATTTTATTTTTTTTTTTTATGTCAAGTGTGGCAATAGTATCAGATCAAGTGTCTTTGTTTAATAACCATCTTCCCAGGAGAAACTAAAGCAAGCTGACAGATGTCAATACTTATTTCCTGTAATTCTTACTATTTGTAAGTGTTCCTGTGCCATTACATGATCTCTACTGGATGGGGGAAGGTATGGCGTTCATGAAGAGCCCCATCGGCACAGATCATTTGCTTTACCATTTGGTCATGTGAATGTCGCCAGTGGTTTTCTGAGTTGAAGACTTGCATGAGAATTTTTCTTTTTGCTTGTCTTGGTGTCCTATACATGTTTATGTCCATCCTATTGTGTATTTGATGCAGTTTAAACTTGGCTATACATCAGTAGTTTTTCAAATATATGACAATTCTTTGTACATTTGATGGCTGAACAAATGTCATTCAAAAGTACAGCAATATTTTGCTTTTAAAGTGGTTCTAAAGGCTGACGGGTGTTTTTTATTTTTATTTTTTTATTTACCTTTTTTTTTTTTTTTTTTTTAAATTCTGTTTATTGATTTTGCACATAACAAATAAAACAACTTACAGCCTATTGGGCATACCCAGGCTGATTAATACTACACACCCTGAAACAAACAGTCAGGGAACAAACAAACCCCCCCCCTCCCCCCCAACATAAACAACCAAAAAATCCACCGTACACTCTAGCACCACCACTCATTACTCAGGACAGTGTGCAAACTTGATCATGCTCTACTGCAGACTACAGACAACCACAGGATGAACTATGCAAGCGATCCCCCCCACCTACCAGCCCCTCACTATCCCTCTAAGGAATGACCCAGGGCTACATAAATGTCAGTACCCTAGATATTCCCACTTACTCACAATGGAACCCCGTCAGTCATCATTCGAGTCAGCGTTAGTGTCGCATGACTCCGTCCAGATGTCTCAAATTTTATGAAACTTGGCCTCGCAGCTTATTTACCTTTTTTAAAGTGTTTGTAAACCTCCTTTTTTTTTTTTTTTTTTCTCCTTTTTTTCCTTTTATAAAAATAAAAAAAATAAACATATCATACTTGCCTGCTCTGTGTAATGGTTTTACATTGAGCAACCCCGATACTCCTCTTCTCGGTTCCCCTGCCGGCACTCCTGGCCCCTCCGACCCCCCCCCCCCCCCCCCCCCGCCAAGTGCCCCCCAGAGCCAAGCTGCTTGCTCTAGGGGCACTTCTTCGTGCTTACGCCTGAGCTGGCCATGTTTGTTCTTTTTAAAGTGGTGTTCCACCCAAAAAAAAAAACCATAAATGTGCCTAAAAATAAAAACATTTAGAATTTATTTATTTTTCCTCACCTCTAAATGGCTGTTACTAAGGGGTCCCTCGTAGTCTGCCTCCTTCAGTGCCTGGGCTCTTGACATCACTTCCCCTCAGTGCAGGAAGGGCTCAGCTCTGCCCCCTCCCTCTTGTCAATCATCTGGGACACGTGACAGGTCCCAGATGATTTCGCAGCCAATCACGGCGTGCGGCGCGGCTCATGCATGCGCAGTGAGTACAGCTGGATGCCCACAGTTACAATGCCGGCACCGCCGAATGGAGGCGGAGACGACTGGTGCTTTGATCCCCTGCATCCCTGGACCCTGGGACAAGTAAGTGTCCGATTATTAAAAGTCAGCAGCTGCAATATTTTTTTATAGTGGAGACATACAGAGCACAACTCGGCCTGCTCCCTCCTCCCTTGCTGTGATTAACAGCAGCAGGAGCCAAGGGCCTGGGAGAGCTGAGGCTGTCGTGCACAGCACTGGATTGCAATCAGGCTCAGCTGAGTATTAGGGGTGGTTGAAAGGGGAGCTGAACATTGAAGGTTTTTTACCTTCATGCATAGAAGGCATGAAGGAGGGGGGAAAAAAGAGAAAACCTTCAGCCTTTTACAACCGCTTTAAAGTGTTTACAGCAGTGCACACAGCCACTGCCAGCCACTCTACTAGGATTATATGATGTATATGCCGTTTTCTAAAATTCTTATAAATTATGGTTTTCTTATCCCCGATCAGCGGTCATGTGACCATCCGGCGCTGTCTTTCTCCACTGTAGGTATTACAGAGGGAGGGACTGAGCTCTCCCTCTGACGTCTGCCGGTCAGTCACGTGATCTCCATCTGTGATACAAAAATCGAAGGAAGACAGCACAGGGCGGTCACATGACCTCTGATCAGGGATAAGAAAAACTGTATTTATAAGAAGAATTTTAGAAAATGGCATATGATATATATATACATCATGTAAACCTAGCAGAGGGGCTGGCAGTGATTGGAAGTTAAGTGCAATCTGCTTCAAACGGTGATAGAAGGGGAGGGGCGGCTCACACACAGAGAGGGGAGGACACGGGCAGAAAGGGTAACTGCAGATAGCAGGCTGTGGATGACGGAGGCAATTAAAATGACCACAGTGTTGGGGCTCAGCAGTCATGATGAACCGTGGTCAGTTTATGGGGGGAGGGCAGAAACTGTGATGATCAGCCAGGGATTTCAGGTGTTACAGGGGGCCAAATCACATAGCACAAGTACTTTTGCTGTATAACGATTTAAAGAATCTGGATCTATAATAAGCTTTATTATAAGCCTGTAAGTAAAAGTGTCCAGGGGGACTTTTTTTTTACCAATTTAAGTGACTATGATGGTTACAAACATAAGGATTCCTTCAGGAGAAAGTAAAGGCAGGGAAAAAAAAAAAAATCACACCCTGTAAGGCAAAGGCATAATGAGCTAGTATGCATAGCATACTAGCTCATTATGAATAACTTACCTGAGATGGAAGCCCCCTAAGCGTCCCTCATTCTTCTCCTCCATCGTCACCATCTATCCCGGAGTCACTTCAGGGTATTGCAGCTCCGGCGCTGTGACTGGCCGGAGCCGCGATGATGTCAGTCCCGCACTTGCGTGCCGGAGCCGCCACTAACGGCATGATCGCCGGTACAGCGGCATGCTCGGTGCAGCTGCGTGCTGCTTTCTACGGTGCATGCGCCATTGACATCGGTGCCAGTCTTTTGCAAATATCTTCCAAACTGTGTAGGTTTAGGAGGTTTGTTGCACCTACAAGTAAGCCTTAACTTAGGCATACCTGTAAGTAAAAGTGGTCCCAGAGGGTTTACAACCACTTTCATGTACCATTATGTGCACAGAAGAGAATCCAGCTGCAAGAATCCTGTTTTTTTTCTTTTTTTTTTTTGTGGCTGGGATCACTGGGTGTATGCACTCAGCTGTGACCATGCAGTCTGTACAGATCAATGATGGATTGAGAGGAGGCACTGCTGCTCCCAGAAGTTACCTTTGGTTAGGAGCAGATGAGGGACTCTGGGTGCATCTGTCTGCATATTGGGGTTGCTTATGGGTCCCTACGTGAAGGCAGTGGCTGTGCTGATACCTGCAAAAATGACAGCTCCTCTCATCCAGGAATTGCTTTGTATAGGCTGAGCGGCTGCAGCTGTTCACATATACCTGTCATGGCAGCTACAAGAATCTGGTGTACAAATATATTGACTCATGTGAAGGAGGCCAGAGAATGTTTGCTTTGGTCATATAGGGGAACAATTGCATGTCTGTAGGTCCATCTAGAACCTTAGGTGGAGCTCCCTAATTGATCCTATTTCACTGGTTGGAATGAATTTTTCTGGCCGATTTACTATTGAAACAGGGCAGTGCCCTCCTTGCTCATGGCTGCAGACTTTAAAGCAGGGGTCTTCAAACTATGTCCCTGCAGTTGTTCAGTAACTACAATTCCCATCATGTCTTTGAATATCAGAGTTTTACAATGCCTCATGGGATGTGTAGTTTTGCAAAAGCTGGAGTGCCGTAGTTTGAGGATCCCTGCTTTAAAGGGTGACTCCACTTTCGTCGGGGGGGGGGGATAAAAATGTAGTATCGCATATACAATTGTAACTGGTGTTAAAAATTAACCTTTTTCAATCTGCAGCACTGTAGTTTTCTGTAAAATGCAATATGGCTACCTGGAGGTGTTCTGTACACAGAAGTCTTCACTAGGATACAAGTCAGATTGCCCTTTAGGCCTCATGCACATGAGACGTTTTTACAGCTGCTGCCTTTGGCTTCAGATGTTTTTGTGTGTGTGTGTGTGTGTGTGTGTGTGTGTTTTTTTTTTTTTTTTTTTTTTTCTTTTCTACAGCCAATAAACTCCCCAGCATGTTATTCTATGTGTCCATGCTCACATAAACTGTTATCAGCTTTTTCTTGGTAGTTATTTTCTGTCTGAGGGAAAAAACCCCCAGAACTAGTGGGTTTTAAGAGTTTTTCAGCTCAAATGCTCTAAGGGCTTGATCACAATTGACTAAATTTCTAACGATTAACTAATGCGTTAAGACTGGCTTTGATGAGCTTTAGTATGGGCATTAGACTGGCGTTTTACAAGCTTTAACCACTTGCCGACCAGCTGCCGTCATTATACTGCGGCAGGTCGGGACGATCCCGTGAACCGCCGTAGCTGTACGTCGTCTCCTTTTAAGCAGGATAGCAGGCGCGCACGCGCCGGCTGCACTGCAGCGGTGCCGATGGTTGCGACAGGCGGTTGTGTTGGATACGAGCTAACATGGGCATGAGAGACAGAACAGGAACGTGTGTGTAAATACACAAATCCCTGTTTTTTGAGGAGATGCAGATTGTGAGTTCCTAATAGCTAGGAATCACAATCTGTCATCTCCTATAGTCAGTCCCCTCCCGCTACAGTTAGAACACACACTAGGGAACACAGTTAACTGCTTGATTGCCCCCTAGTGTTAACCCCCTTCCATTTATACTGTAATCTGTGCATTTATTTAACACTGATCGCTGTATAATTGTCAATCGTCCCAAAAATGTGTCAAAAGTGTCCAATTGTCCGCCACAATGTCGCAGTCTCAATAATAACTGCAGATCGTCGCCATAGTAAAAAATAAATAAAATTTAAAATTGGCACAAATCTTTCCACTATTTTGTAGACGCTGTAACTTTTGTGCAAACCAATCAACATACACTTATTGCAATTTTTTTTTTATTACCAAAAATGTGTAGAATAATACATATCAGCCTAAACAGAGAAAAAAAATTGCTTTTTTTTTTTTTTTTTTCAAATTATGGATATTTTTTATAGCAAAAAGTGCAAAATATTGTGTTCTTGTTATTTTTTCCGAAATTGTCGCTCCTTATAGAGCAAAAAATAAAAACTGCAGAGACGATAAAATACCACCAAAAGAAAAAGCTTATTTGTGGGGGGAAAAAAGGACGTCAATTTTGTTTGGGTGTCCTGCTGCTGCATCCGTTGACACAGACAGCAGGACTCGGCCCCGCCCGCTGGCTCCCATGTCATTGGATTTGATTGACCACAGCGGGAGCCAATGAATGCACTGCTATCAATCTATCCATCCAAATCAGGACCCGATACACCGGCTGGAACGGGTGTGCTCGCCCCCGGCGCAGGAACAATCGGGCTTAGGTGCACTACAAGAGGTTTTTCACCTCAATGGATAGAATCCATTGAGGTGAAAAACTGCAAGGGTTTACAACCCTTTTTAACATTTAACTCTGCATAAACACCTAGGCGTTCTGAAAATGCAGGCAAAAACATATTTTTCTGCCCGCTTTTTTGGAAATGTGTTAAAATATGCGATGTGCTTATGGTGCTGTTATTTCTTAATGATGCCCCAAACGTGGGTAGCAGTCAAGTTTTTGTTTAAAAAAAAAAAAAAAAAAAATGGAATGCAAAACGCGCGTGGCTCAGTTCCAAAAAAAAAAGTATTTGAGCTACTTTGGTGCATTTTGATTGAATGGAATGGCATGGCCTGGTCTGTGCTGTCACATGAAAAATGCAGCAAAAAAAAAAAAAAAAAACAGGGCATCGCTCAGGTGTGAGTGCAGCCTAAACGTAGAACAATATCCTTTATATCCAACATTAACCTCATTGTTTAGATGTATGGCCCTGAGCAGCAGCGGCCCCTACTTCCCTGAGAAGTGAGAACACTATTCATAGCAGCGGAAGTGGCTTTGCTCCCTGAGCACAGAGAACGGCTCTTTGTAGTTTCCTGTTGCAGAACAGTAGCAGCCTTTCCCAATGACCTCTGTCTGTAGAAGCAGCATAATATATAAATATATATATATATATAGTGCCTTGCGAAAGTATTCGGCCCCCTTGAACTTTTCAACCTTTTGCCACATTTCAGACTTCAAACATAAAGATATACAATTTTTACTTTTTTGTGAAGAATCACCAACAAGTGGGACACAATTGTGAAGTGGAACGAAATCTATTGGATTTTTTAAACTTTTTTAACGAATAAAAAAAATGAAAAGTGGGGCGTGCAAAATTATTCGGCCCCCTTGCGTTAATACTTTGTAGAGCCACCTTTTGCTGCGATTACAGCTGCAAGTCGCTTGGGGTATGTCTCTATCAGTTTTGCACATCGAGAGACTGAAATTCTTGCCCATTCTTCCTTGCAAAACAGCTCGAGCTCAGTGAGGTTGGATGGAGAGCGTTTGTGAACAGCAGTTTTCAGCTCTTTCCACAGATTCTCGATTGGATTCAGGTCTGGACATTGACTTGGCCATTCTAACACCTGGATATGTTTATTTGTGAACCATTCCTTTGTATATTTTGCTGTATGTTTGGGATCATTGTCTTGTTGGAAGATAAATCTCCGTCCCAGTTTCAGGTCTTTTGCAGACTCCAACAGGTTTTCATCCAGAATGGTCCTGTATTTGGCTGCATCCATCTTCCCCTCAATTTTAACCATCTTCCCTGTCCCTGCTGAAGAAAAGCAGGCCCAAACCATGATGCTGCCACCACCATGTTTGACAGTGGGGATGGTGTGTTGAGGGTGATGAGCTGTGTTGCTTTTACGCCAAACATATCGTTTCACATTGTGGGCAAAAAGTTTGATTTTGGTTTCATCTGACCAGAGCACCTTCTTCCACATGTTTGGTGTGTCTCCCAGGTGGCTTGTGGCAAACTTTAGACAAGACTTATTATGGATATCTTTGAGAAATGGCTTTCTTCTTGCCACTCTTCCATAAAGGCCAGATTTGTGCAGTGTACGACTGATTGTTGTCCTATGGACAGACTCTCCCACCTCAGCTGTAGTTCTCTGCAGTTCATCCAGAGTGATTATGGGCCTCTTGGCTGCATCTCTGATCAGTCTTCTCCTTGTCTGAGCTGAAAGTTTAGAGCAGGGCTCGACAAACCCCGGGCGCCTGGTCGCATTTGCGCCTAGAATTCGTGTCCTGGCGACTGGGGCAACGCTGCTGGGGTATCCCGTCTCCATTTGGACCCCGAACTCCGCCGCGCAATTGCATCGGGCCGCGCCGGCCAGTAATTGAGGCCGCGGCTTTGCGGCCTTCTAAAATCTTTCGGTAGTCTGGCGCCACCTTGTGGTGGATGTAGAAATTACACCCTATTCCAATAATGCTAATTCCTAATGGAGTGAAGCTCCCCTGCCTGTTTTTCACTGCCCGCCCATTTCCTTCCCAAAGTGAAGAGAAGGAAGTGATTGCGGGCGTCATCTGGCGCCTTTTGCTCAACGGTGAGTGTGGTGGCTGGTAAATGGCTTCTCATTATATTATATATATATATTATTAATTTATTTATTAATTTAAATATATATATATATATATATATATATATATATATATATATATATATATATATATATATATATATATATATATATATAATTTTTTTT
The DNA here is from genome assembly GCF_037356315.1 of Lithobates pipiens. Lineage (NCBI taxonomy): Eukaryota > Metazoa > Chordata > Amphibia > Anura > Ranidae > Lithobates > Lithobates pipiens. The sequence continues at coordinate 505,038,893 of NW_027507764.1, read as the reverse complement.
TTTTTTGTAAAAAGTAAAAATAAAAAAAATTATTTTAATTAAGGAAAAAAAAAAGGGGGGGGGGGGGCTGCGGTGCTATCTTCCCCTCACTCGTCTCCATGTCAGGCCAGGGACAGGTCCGGATCGCCGTTACCGACCTGGCTCCTAACTTTTTAAGCTGGCTCCTAGATTCCAAGCAAATTTGTCAAGCCCTGGTTTAGAGGGTGACGGCCAGGTCTTGGTAGATTTGAAGTGGTCTGATACTCCTTCCATTTCAAAATGATCGCTTGCACAGTGCTCCTTGGGATGTTTAAAGCTTGGGAAATCTTTTTGTATCCAAATCCGGCTTTAAACTTCTTCACAACAGTATTGCGGACCTGCCTGGTGTGTTCCTTGGTCTTCATGATGCTCTCTGTGCTTTCAACAGAACCCTGAGACTATCACAGAGCAGGTGCATTTATACAGAGACTTGATTACACACAGGTGGATTCTATTTATCACCATCAGTCATTTAGGACAACATTGGATCATTCAGAGATCCTCGCTGAACTTCTGGAGTGAGTTTGCTGCACTGAAAGTAAAGGGGCCGAATAATTTTGCACGCACCACTTTTCAGTTTATTTGCTAAAAAAGTTTAAAATATCCAATAGATTTCGTTCCACTTCACAATTGTGTCCCACTTGTTGGTGATTCTTCACAAAAAATGAAAATGTTATATCTTTATGTTTGAAGCCTGAAATGTGGCAAAAGGTTGAAAAGTTCAAGGGGGCCGAATAGTTTTGCAATGCACTGTATGTGTATGTATATATATGTATATATATTATGGAGGCGATCTCTCATGAATGTGCTGTTTCCTCAGCCGGGATCGGCTTCTTGGAATTGAGGAATGTTCAGGTTTTGTGCCATTATTGATGAAGTGGGGTTTGAAGGAGTATGTTGGCACTGGACTGCATTAGCCCACTAATGGATTATTTTACCTAAAAGTGATATTGTAGTTATTGGCTGAGCTTTGAGTGCTGGATTAGCTACTGCATTTTTATAGCTCCTAAAGACCCAGCGATAAAGTCTTCCTGCAACTCAATGTCTTTCTGGTTGTCCTATAAAAAGTGAAAGCAATGTGGAAATTTAACGTGGAACCAAAGCCACAGATTTTTCCAAAAGAAAGCTCAAGCTAGAAATGTAAAAAAAAAATTGTTACTAAATCCTTTAAAGTGTTACTAAACCCACAACCATAAAATCGGTCTGTATATACAGTAAAGAACGCTTGTTATACTGACCGTGGAAGGGGTTAATCCTCTGCATTATGTAAAAAGGCTGTCTCATTTTGGTCTTCTGTGATCCTCCCCTTCTTCCACAATCCATCTCCTGATAAGATAGAGCCTCCGCACATGCTCAGTTTGGTGTGTATTGCTAGAGAGGTTTTTTTTTTTTTTCTTTTTTTGGGAGAGTGCATGCTATAAGCACAGGGCCAGTCAACACTGTCCAGACAGAAGGTCAGGGCTCCTGCAGCCTTTATAGGACAGTCAGAGGAGAATGAAAACTCCTCCTACAAGCTTTAACCAGACACTGATAGAAGTCACAAGACTGCTATACATACGGCTGATGAGAATATCCAATATTTAGCAGTTTAAATGTTCTAAAATCATTGCATTTCCATGTTCTGCGTACTGTGGGAGGCCAGATAGAGTGAAAGCAGGGTTGGGTTTAGTAACACTTTAATCAAAGCTACTATGGTTTTCTGCAGTGCTTTTCATTTACTTTCTGCCGTACCCATGCACATTATATGCTACATGCATGGCATGCCTCTGGTAGTCATGGTTACCAGTGCGTTTTTACATCAGCTCTTAAAGAGGAAATAAACCCTGTTGGGTTTTTTCTTCCTCTTTCCCTGCAAATGTAAAGCATAATGGGCTACTATGCATCTCATAGTAGCCCATTATGTGTCACTTACCTGACACCGAAGCTTGCGCTGTTGCCGTTGTCTCCACCAGCAGGGAGCTTCCATCTTCACCTCTGTTCCTTCCAGGGCCGTAAACTCCACCTCTGTGACTGGCCGGAGTCGTGTGACTTCACTCCCGCGTGGGAGCCACCAGTCACGGCACGACCCCTATTAGAAACGGCACTATGTTCACCAATGATATCGGCGCATGCGCCGTGGTCATCACCGCTAGTCATTTTAGTAAATATCTCCTAAACTGTGGAGGTTTAGGAGATATTTCAAGAACCTACAGGTAAGCTTTAATCTAGGCTTACCTGTAGGTAAAAGTGGTTGTACAGGGTGTACAACCACTTTAAATGATCTTTTAAGCCATCAAATGGCTGGTGTCATAGCTGGTCATGTGTGCAGCCCCATGACAACTTCACATCTAAATGGAGATTAAGATTGCCCACCTTTGGTGGATACCAGGGTTTAGTTTTGTATTATTATTATTACCCTTTAAAGTAGAACTATAGGCAAATGCTGTTGTTGTCACCATCTTTGTCCCTTTTGAAGAGATTTCACTTTCTGTCCCTTTAGCCAAACAGGAAGTGAGAGAAATCCCTGAAAATTAAAGGAATTCCTTGTGCCCCCCAGGTCACCAGAACTAGTGTCCCTATTGTAAGATGTCCCCTCTATTATTGTTCTAAGGGGCAGCCCAAAATTTGGGATTTTCTTTTACTTTCAATGATAATGGTAAACAAGACAAATGGAGAGGTTAAATCTCCCTAATGGGGACACAGACGGCAATAAAAACAGTCAGGAGTTCTAATCCCTCTCCACTTTATCCTAAACTAAAATGTTGCCTTTAGTTATACTTTACCTGCCTTCTTTTACAGTATATGGCCTGCACACGAGACGATTTTGGCTTCAGGCATTTGTTATTTTTGTTCTACAGCAAGTAATTTCCCCGGCATGTTATCCTATGTGTCCATCCACACACAGGCTGTGATCAGTGTTTTTTGGCTGGAAAAATCCCCCGGAATTAGTATGTTTTTTTTTGAGAGGAGTTTTTGAGCTGTCAATATGCTCTAATGATGGTAAACCGTGGCTAACCGGCTTTTTTGAGCATTTTTGATCCCATAGCTTGTGTTTCTTGCTAAATGGGCTTTACAAAAACACTAATGCAAAAAAGAGGCAAAGCTGCTGGCGTTTTTCTAATATCCAGTCCAGTGTGCATGAGGTCTAAGGCCTCTTTCCAGTGGATTGTTCCATATGTCCGTTTTTTCATCCATCCGTTAACAGATGAAAAACGAACAAACATGTATTTCTATGGGATGGCGGACATTAGTGGATGATCATCCGCTGACATCCATCTCTGCTAAGCTCCGTTTTTAATTTGTCTGGGCAATGGCTGGTGTTGGCACTCCAAACATTACGGTGCCATGGTTGATATGGTGTCCAGATGATTAAAGCACATTTCTATTATTAAATTGTAATATAAAATTAAAATTGTTCAGCTCACCATAATGCAGAATAAGTTGGAGCCCTGGGCGTGTCACTTACCGCCGGCACCTGCTGCCAGAAGTGGATTTTTGCTTGCCTTCCGCCAGATGTGGATTGTCACTATCCTGCCACCAGCTAAAGCTTCCCTTCATTGCCTGCCACCAAAAAATACCAGATGCAGCTTGTCACTTTTTAAAATGTAAATGCAATTTGTAAGGTGTGTGTGTGTGTGTGTTTCTGTGTGTGTGTGTGTGTTTCTGTGTGTGTGTGTGTGTGTGTGTTTCTGTGTGTGTGTTTCTGTGTGTGACTGCAGAGAAAGAGGTTTATGGCAGTCTCTCACCAGCATTACAGCCTCCGAGTGGGAAACTGGCACTTGTGCATTGGCTTGGTCTCAGAGTCAAGGTGGGCAGTAAGAGATGATGTAATCTCTCTGGTCGCCCGTGGCTACACATTTGAGGGCAGCCTTTGCGGCTGGGGGGACAGGACCGTGGTGATGTGGGGTGGATGGTGAGACATTGTCATCTCTCTGCTCATCTGCTGCACCTGTGACAAAGCAACCTTTTGGAGCCCACCTGCAGAGAGGCAGTGGACTGGCACCGGTCTGTGGCCTGGTGGTTGGGGAGCCCTGCTCTCACCTACTTCACAGCCTACATCACCCCCTCCACAGTGGCAGAGAGCCCCATCCAGAGCCTTTCAACATTTCAATGCAGGTTTTGCTTTCCCATACTTATATTTTTATTGTCGGACCAAGGGAAATTTTGAAAGAATTTGAGGTCCTGGTCTCAAAGGTTAAAAACCACTGTACTGTACAACGCATTGCGGTGTATTCAAACTGAGCAAGTGAAGTTGAACCGTGTATGGCTTGCTTTTAAGCCTTGTACACATGGGCCAAATGTTGGGTGCATTGGCCAGTTCAATAAAAACTGTCTGACATTCGGCTTGTGTGTACTACAGTTGGTCCGGCAGAAGCCGGCATGACCAAAAAAGGTCTGCTAACCATCTCCTGATGAGCATTCGGCTTATGCTGGTCCCTCTGTCAGAATGCACTAGAACAGCAAGGGCGATTGCTGTACTAACATTGGATTGTTAGTACAGAGGCTCCGACCTGAGCTATCATTTTATTTTGTTCAGCCCGCTGGGTTGAACGGAAAGAAAACTAGCCGTGTGTGCCAGACTTTAGACTCAACGACTAGTTGACTCTTTCCCTGAATAGGCAAAATGACAGAGAGCGGCGCCAAAAATCAAGTGTGAAGGAAGTCTAATGAATAGTGACACACAGAGGCAATGTAATAACAGATGTTCCATCCTCTGAGATCTGCATCACAATGCAACAGCAATGAAAAGCTAATAATGCAGACAAAACGAGACAACAAAGCCAGATGTGTCTTGTATCAAAGTAAAAACCTTTGATAAAGAGCCACCGAGGCAGATGTATGAGAAGGAAGAGAACAATGCCAGTGAGACTAGATTCTGACTGCACGTGCAGGAGCCTTTTATGAATTGCAGTAATTATGTGACTTCAAAGGCTTCTCATAATTTTTTCTTTAATTCTTAAATGTTTTATCGTTGATGGCATTCCAAGATGTACTGTAGACCAGAAATTGATTTTAAATAGTCAATATCATGTAGGATAGATATAGGATACATCTTCAAAAGGTTTGTCGTTCTTAAAGCGGAGTTCCACCCAAAAATGTAACTTCGAAGTATCCAGTTCCTCCCTCCTCTGGTGTCACGTTTGGCCCCTTTCAGGGGGGAGGTGGAGCAGATAACTGTCTAATCCAGGTATTTGCTCCCATTTATGGTGATAGATTGCCGCAGAACCTGCGGCAATCTACGCCATGTCCGCAACTCGGGCATGTGCACTAGGGAACCAGGCTATGAAACCACAAGGCTTCACTTCCTCATTTCCTTACTGATGATGCAGGCGCCTCCACCCGTAGCAGAGGGATGGGTCAGCTTCGGGTGAGGACACGGCGGTTGGCCTGGACAGCTAAGTTCCTTATTTTTAAAAGTCAGCAGCTGCAGTAATTGTAGCTGCTGACTTGAATTTTTTTTTCTGCAGTACTCCACTTTAACCGCTTGCCGACCAGCTGCCGTTAATATACTGTGGCAGGTTGACACGGCTGTGCGAATCGCCGTAGGTGTACTTCGGCTGCTTTAAGAGTGATTAGGGGGCCTGCGGTGCAACTCCAGAGCCGATGGGTGTGGCCGGGAGCCATGATGTCCGCTGGCCACCCGCGTATGTAAACGAACAGAACCGTGTTCTGACAAGGGAATAGAAAGAGATCTGCTGTTCCTAGTCATTATGAAACAGTGATCTCTCGCCTCCTCCAGTCACTACACTCCCCCCACAGTTAGAAACTCCTCACTAAGGAACACTTTACCCCTTGTTCTCCCTCTAGTGTTAACCCCTTCCCTGCCGGTGACCTTTTATACTGTAATTGGTGGCTATTTTCAGCTCTGATCACTGTATAAATGTCACTGGTCCCAAAAAAGTGTCCGATCTGTCCACCGCAATGTCACAGTCCCGCTAAAAATAACTGATCACCTCCACTACTAGTAAAAAATAAATGATAATGGCATAAATCTATCCCCTATTTTGTAGACTCTATAAATTTTGTTTTGCTTCAGATCTTTGTTACTGATTGCCCTCTCCTAAGAATTGAGTCCCCTACCACCAGAATCTGTCTTTCCTTTACCTTCACCACCCCACCCCACCCCACCCCACCCTCTTACTGGAGGAATTCATCCTCTGGCAGCTAGGAGAGTTCCTCAGGAGCTGTGCTGCTCCTTTACTGGTTTTACCAATGCCACTCAATGGAGCATATTTATTGGGATGCTCCAGCCCTGGATCGGCCTCCCTGGCACTTCACTCTCTACCTTTCCTGACTGTCCTGACCCATCTATTATTATTATTATTATTATTCAGGATTTATATAGCGCCAACAGTTTGCGCAGCGCTTTACAATATGAGGGCAGACAGTACACTTACAATACAAATCAATACAGGAGGGATCAGAGGGCCCTGCTCGTTAGAGCTTACAATCTAGAAGGGAGGGTCAAGTTGAAACAAAAAGGTAATAACTGTGGGGGATGAGCTGATGGAGAAAATGAAAATACAATTAGGTGTGGGTGGGGTAGGCTTCTCTGAAGAGAAGTGTTTTCAGGGATCGTCTAAAAGCTAATAAAGTAGGAGATAAGCGGACAGATTGGGGTAAGGCATTCCATAGGATTGGGGAGGCTTTGGAAAAGTCCTGGAGGCGAGTATGGGAGGAGGTGATGAGGGAGCTAGAGAGCAGGAGGTCTTGAGAGGAACGAAGAGGACGAGAAGGTTGGTATTTAGAGACTAAGCTAGTGATGTAGCTGGGGGCAGAGTTGTGGATGGCTTTGTATGTAATTGTTAGTATTTTGAATTTAATTCTTTGGTTGAGAGGAAGCCAGTGGAGGGATTGACAGAGAGGAGTAGCAGACACCGAGCGATTGGTAAGGTGGATGAGTCTGGCAGCGGCATTCATAATGGATTGAAGAGGTGATAGACTATGTAGAGGTAAGCCAATGAGAAGGGAGTTGCAGTAGTCAAGGCGAGAGATGACAAGCGAGTGAATTAAGAGCTTTGTTGTCTCATTGGTTAGAAAGGGGCGTATTTTGGCGATGTTGCGGAGGTTGAGGCGGCAGGATTTGGACAGTGATTGGATGTGTTGCTTGAAGGAGAGTTCAGAGTCCAGGACTACACCTAGAACCTTGGCATGAGGGGATGGGCTTATGGTTGTGGCATCAATTTTGACAGTGAGATTAGGGGAAGGGGCATATGGGGGAGGAAAAATTATAAGTTCGGTTTTGGATAGATTGATTTTGAGGAAGTGGTGTGACATCCAGACTGATATATCTGATAGTAAATTAGTGATACGTGAGGAGACAGAGGGAGTGAGCTGAGGGGTAGAGAAATAGATCTGGGTGTCGTCAGCATAGAGGTGGTATTGGAAGCCGTGGGAGGCTATCAGTTGACCCAGGGAGGAGGTATAGATTGAAAATAGGAGTGGTCCAAGAACAGAACCTTGGGGGACCCCAACAGAGAAAGGAAGAGGGGAGGAGGAAGTAGAGTTGTAAGAAACGCTAAAGGTGCGGTTGGATAAGTAGGAAGAGAACCATCGTAGAGTATGGTCACGGAGACCAAAGGTGTGGAGTTTTTTGAGGAGGAGGGGGTGGTCAACCGTATCAAAGGCAGCAGAGAGGTCCAGGAGGAGGAGTACAGAATAATGTCGTTTGGTTTTGGCTGTTAGTAGATCGTTTGTTAGTTTTAGGAGAGCAGTTTCTGTGGAGTGTTGAGGACGAAATCCAGACTGAAGGGGATCAAGAAGGCTATTATCAGCAAGGTGGTCACTCAGTCGGTTGTAAACCAGACGTTCGAGTAGTTTGGATAAAAAGGGGAGCAAGGAGATGGGGCGTAGGTTGTTTGGATTGGATGGGTCCAGTGAGGGTTTTTTAAGTATGGGTTTGACAAGTGCATGTTTTAGAGAGTTGGGGAAGATGCCAGAAGAGAGGGAGAGATTGAAGATGTGAGTTAGAGAGTGTAGCATAGAGTCAGAGGGTGAACGCAGCATTTGTGAGGGAACAGGATCCAGAGGGCAGGTGGTAAGGTGGACATTACCAAGTAGTTTAGCAACTTCGTCTATAGTGGTGGGGTTGAAAGAGGGAAGTAATGATTGTGCCTGTGGGCATGATGTGTAAAGCGTGGAGGGTATCAGAACAGTAGAAATCTCCACGCGAATTGTTTCAATCTTCTTTTTGAAGTGGTTAGCAATCTCCTGGGCAGTGAGTGAGTTGGCGGGTGGAGGCGGTGGAGGACGAAGTAGAGAGTTGAAAGTAGAGAAGAGTTGACGGGGACGGGATGATAGGTTGCTGATGAGAGTGATAAAATAGTTCTGCTTGGCAGAGAGGAGGCTAGAATTGTAATTTTGGAGGGCAGATTTATATTGGTTGAAATCTCTCTGAGACTTGGTCTTGCGCCACAGGCGCTCATGAGCACGACTAAGTTTTTTCAGACTTCTAGTGGCATCTGTTTGCCAAGGTTGAAGGGGTCGGGGCTTGATTCTGTGTGTAGAGGTTTTACCAATGCCACTCAATGGAGCATATTTATTGGGATGCTCCAGCCCTGGATCGGCCTCCCTGGCACTTCACTCTCTACCTTTCCTGACTGTCCTGACCCATCTACTATTTTCTAGTGCCTGCACCTCTGTCTCCACCCACCTCTGTGCTGGCCCCTGCCATGTATGTTTCTCGCTTTCCTTTAGTGTGGAAGGTCTTCTCAGTGCTGACAGTTGCTTCCCCAGATTCAGAACCTGGGCTTCCAGGGAAACAATGTGCTTACATTTTGCACAGCAGTAATCGCCCTCGATCAGATGCTCAAGAAACGCATACGTGCACAGAGTTGCCTCTCCACACCCGCCGGGCATCGTAACTATTAATTTAATGAGGATTAAAGATTATACCCAGTCCAAATTACCTAACAGCTAGCTTCCTGACACTGATAACTAATGTTCAGATAAAGGAACACCTGGGTAGCAGTGACCATAACATGATTTCATTTGTTGTTAGCTGTAAGCAAAAATCACATACGGGAAAGATAAAAACACTTAATTTCAAGAGAGCAAATTTTCCAAGGATGAGGGCTGCTCTCCAGGACCTAGACTGGGAGAGAATATTGGCATCAAGGGGCACAGAACAGAAATGGGAATACTTCAAAAAGACTGTGAACTCACTGCAAAGTATATTCCCATGGGCAATGAGTTTAAAAGGCTAAAAATAAAACCTATGTGGCCAAAGTTAAAAAAGCTATAAGCTATTAGAAAAGAGCTTTTAAAAAAATATAAACGTTAAGTAACACTAGTGTCATTTAAATGTTATAAAGAATATAACGGAATATGTAAAAAGGAAATCAAGGAAGCAAAAATTCAAAACGAAAGACAGATTGCAAAAGATAGTACAAACCCCCAAAAATTCTTCAAAGATATTCGTAAAAAGGTCAAGTCTGAGCATGTAGGCCCTTTGCAAAATAATCTAGAGTGGGTGACTGAGGACAAAGAGAAGGCTAATCAATTAAATACTTTCTTCAGCTCTGTGTATACAAAGGAGCATGGGGGAGCTCATGTCCATAATGGGGGTGGTATTGAAACAGCCCCAAATCCACAATGGCTCAAAAGTGATATGGTTCAGAAATATTTGGACAGAATAAAGCTGGATAAAGCACCTGGACCTGATGGCATCCACCCACGGATCCTAAAAGAATTGAGCTCTGTAATTTCAAAGCCATTGTATCTAATTTTTAGGGACTCATTAATGACAGGAATAGTACCACTGGATTGGCGCAGGGCCAATGTGGTGCCTATATTTCCAAAAGGGAACAAAGTCTTTACCAAGTAACTATAGACCTCAGGGGTTGACAAATTTGTTTTGAATTTAGGAGCCAGTTTTTATTTTATTTTTTAGAGTGGTATGGATTGTCAGCTCCCGGGGTAAGGCCACTCATTTTCACCCCCTATCCCTAACTCACAATGGAGCACCCAGTCAATAACTCCAATGAAACGCTGTTACATCAGGGTTATGGGCTGACCAGAAAGAGTAAGGCTAGCAACAGATGGAACTGGCTGGCACTGGCAGGTGACACTGGTTGGAACTGGCAGGTGACACTGGTTGGAACTGGCAGGTGGCCCTGGTTGGCGGTGGCACTAGTTGTCACTGGCAGATGGCACTGATTGGCAGTGGCACTGGTTGGTGTTGGCAGGTGGCACTGGTTGGCGGTGGCACTAGTTGGCACTGATTGGTGATGGCACTGGCAGGTGGCACTGATAGGTGGTGGCACTGGCAGGTGCCACTGGCAGGTGGCACGTTGCACTGATTGGTAGTGGCAGGTGGCACTGATTGGCAATGGCACTGATTAGCGGTGGCACTGTCTGGCACTGGCAGGTGGCACTGGTTGCCACTGGCAGGCACGTGGAACTGCCAGATGGCATTGGCAGTTGACACTGGTTGGCATTGGCAGGTGACACTGGTTTGGAACTGGCAGGTGGCCCTGGTTGGCGGTGGCACCAGTTCTCAAAAAGGATATCGGGGGAACTGGAGAAAGTGCAGAGAAGGGCAACCAAACTGATAAGAGGCATGGAGGAACTCAGCTAGGAGAGGAAAGATTAGAGGAACTGAATTTATTCACTCTTGATAAGAGGAGATTAAGGGGGATATGATCAACATGTACAAATATATGAGGGGTCCATATAGTGAACTTGGCGTTGAGTTATTCACTTTACAGTCAACAAAGAGGACAAGGGGGCACTCTTTACGTCTAGATGAAAAGAGATTTCATCTCCAAATACGGAAAGGTTTCTTCACAGTAAGAGCTGTGAAAATGTGGAATAGACTCCCTGCAGAGGTGGTAATGGCCAGCTCAGTAGATTGCTTTAAGAAAGGCCTGGATTATGTCGCAAGTGTACATAATATAACTGGGTACTAACATTTATAGGTAAAGTTGATCCGGGGAAAATCCGATTGCTTCTCGAGGATCAGGAAGGGATTTTTTTTTCCCCTGCTTTAGCAAATTGGATCATGCTCTGCTGGGGTTTTTTGCCTTTTCTCTGGATCAGCTGTGGGTGTGGAGTTGGGTATATGGGATTGTATGATATAATTTATTTTTATTTTTTTATGGTTGAGCAGGATGAACTTGTGTCTTTTTTCAAGCTAACTATGTAATACTCAATAAGACAGTACTCAGGTACTCAGACAATACACAGGTCTCGCAGACCAGCGTGCACCCACAATACACAAGTACTAACGATCCACACACACACACACACACACACACACACACACTACTCAGACAATACACAGGTACTATGACCCCTGTTATAACCTCCTGTTTTAAACTCTGGATTTTAACTTGCCACTTAGTTAAGTTCTACTTGGACAGAGTTCCAGCAAACGCAGATGAGCAGGCTCCAAACGAGTTCTACAGAAATTTATATAGGCTTCAAGCACCTGTGACCAATTAACCACTTTTAATTAGTAGGCTAAGGAAAAAGACCCAAAAAGAACCTCAAATGCAACACAGCCGTCAAAAGCAAAACTTGATCACACTCTCCACTCAAGGTCCCCACTGTCTAGCCTCCAACCAACAAGACTGTAAATGTAGGATTCTCCATCACAGAAAAATTGTTGCAGATAGTAATTCAAAACAATCGCCTCCTCCTCACTACACGTGTCACAATCCTCCTAGCGAATGCACTTACCAGATGATACTGGGTTATACGCTTATCCATCAATGGATGATGTCTGCTCACTGCATACACTCCGTCAGATGATCCTGGGTTATACACTTGGCTTGCAATGGGTGTTGTCAGCTCTCTGCATGTAATCCATCTACAGGTTTGCTCATCACCAGCAGAGAACAAAGATACACATAGCGTAAACCAGTACTAAAAGGTATTTATTATAGGTTTCCTTAAGATTACACACTTACAATGTGATTCAAAATAAAAGAGCATGTAACAACAATGTATCACAAGTCGATATTCCTGACTCCCTCTCACCGGTCCAGTGGTGTTCCCGGGTAAGGCAAGCAGTAAAGCCGATGATGTAGGTTGCTGCTTTGCCAGACCCTAACAGTCTGTCCGTTTTTCATTTGATGCCATCAGATCCCATCAGATCCCATCTGCTGGACAAATGGCGAACATATTGCCATCAGTTTGTTTTGAGTGGATCTTGTCAGATTGGATGGCAGGAGGGTGTCAATGGACACATCTCCGCTGACATCCACCTGCCCATAGAAGTCAATGGGAGGCCCGTTCGGATTCGCCTTAAAAACAGACACTCGTGTCGATTGTGTGATGGGGCTAAGGGTTCTAAATGCCTGGGGGCGGGTATTCTGACCATGTGACCGCTGTGGTTGGCTATCACAGCGGTCGCTTGATCGGAACGCTCCCAATCGCAAATGGGCATCAGGAGCTTTCTGGTTCCTGCCAGTAACTGTGCTGGGGCATATGCTTTCAGCACAGAACTGTTACCATTTAGACGACCTATGTGTGGCTTCTCCACGTTAAAGCCCACCCGCCAAGAGGCTGCATATATGCGTGCGGCTGGTGATAACAGGTTAACGGAAGCATAGACGGCAATAAAAACTGACAGGCATTCTAATCTCACTCCACCCTATCCAAAACTAAAAAAAAAGTCACACTGGACCTTTTTTTCTTTTTATGTGTTTGGTCTCCTCTTCCTCATCATTTCACAAGTTTAAGACTGAATTCGGACAAAAGCTTTTGCTGACCTCCTACACTGCAAGCATTTTGTGGTGTGCTGTGAGCTGTGTTGTCCATCGTCATGTGATGAAGGTGTGAGTGCACACCAGAAGGGCTCGAGTTTGGGACACAACCAGAAAACATGAAGCAGTTTCCCCCCCATTCTCATCTCCAGGGAGGGGGAGATGAGCCATAAGTGGGCCAATGAGAGCTGCAGAACTGGAGTTGTGCCTCTGTGTAAAATCCAGGAAGCGAACAGGCTTCAGCTGCCCAAATTTAAAATGATTGCAGCATATTTGGCAATATGCATAACATAATATGCACAGTGGTTGGAGTGAAGCTTGAGAATGGCAAAGATGTTTTTGTTATGTGAGCAGACTGCAGTTCCCCTTTAATGATAAGGCACATTTGTATTGTTTGAAACGCATCTACCAGGCAACTTGGTTGTGTCCTATGGTGCCACTTTTGGGATGTCCAATGAAGGATCTTGGAAGTAGTCGTGGTGTGCTGGTATTTCTTGGTTCTATATTGCATACGGAGGCGAGCTGGGGTGGGCACCCACAGTTTCTATTGGGCTGCATTGCCTCACTTGGAGTGGCAAGTTCTTTTCTTTCATTCTGGTTAAGGTTTCTGACTTTGCTTCCTGAGTAAGGAGCTGGTTCTCTTATTTGTGTCCTTATGATCTGGTAGGTGTATCATTAAAAGTGTTGTGTTTATATCTCTGTGAAAAGTGTAAAATATAGATTATTGATCAGAACTTCCTGTGCACTCTCTCCTCTGCTGCTTTAAAATCCCAAGCAGGGTTATCCATGCACCTCAGTGAACTACAGAACAACCCCCTCCTTTCCCCCTAGGCCAGAGATGAGAAGGGGAGGTGCTTTTTAGTCCAAATCTAGAGAGAGCTGCCGGGGTCACAGTGCTGCTTCTCCATAGATATAGTACAGTGAGTATTTTTATCTTAAAACAGGAAGGGGAATATTACTAAAACTGGATCCCAGAGAATCTGGTGCAGATGTTCATAGTAACCAATCAGCTTCTGAGTTCAGCTTGTTCAATGAAGCTGTGACAATAACACCTAGTAGTTGTTTACTAGGCACCAGACATTTGGAGAACAATAATTCAAGACAAGTGGGTCATCTCAGTTATATCTTGCAATTACAAGCTGGAGTTGCGGGGGGTTCCCCCTCACAGGTTTTTAAGATGCAGTGTTCCCTCAGATCCTCCAAAAATAAACTTATTGCTTCAGGCACTACATCTAGTGCATCAAGGAGTGATTGTAGAGGTTCCGGTATCTGAAGCGGGCACGGGGTTTTACTCTAAACTGTTTACGGTTCAGAAACCAAATGGGGACACGAGGCCCATTTTGGACCGAAGATCCCTGAACAAGTATCTACTGATATAGTCCTTTCGGGTGGAGTCTGTCCGCTCAGAAGTAGCATCACTCCAGAGGGGAGACTTTCTAGCCTTCATCGATTATAATAGACTTGTATTTACACATACCTATCTTTCAGCCTCATCAGAAGTCCCTATGTTTTGCAGTAAAGGAAGGTAATTTTCATTCTGTGGCTCTACCCTTTGGGCTGGCTACAGCTCCCCGGGTGTTCACAAAGCTCCTAGCACCAGTACTGGGTCTTTTAAGGGCCAAAGGGATCCTAATGCTTGGGTATCTGGATGACCACCTGCTCAGAGATCACTCTTTACAAGCTCTAGAACAGAGCATAATATGCACAATGCTGAATTTGAAAAGCTTAGGCTGGATCACAAATACCGAAAAGTCTGCCAGTCAAACCAGCTCAAAGTCGTAAGTATTTGGGTCTGATCCTAGATATGGTTCAAGCAAGAGTATTCTTGCCACCTATATGGATCTGTGCCCTGGAGGTTCAGGTGCGTCAGATAAGGGGCACCAGGCAACCCTCCGTTCGGCTCTATATGATTCTTCTTTGGAGGATTGTATCCTCCTTCGAGGCAGTGCCCTATGCCCAGTTTTGTTCCAGGCCTTTACAACAAGACATCTTGTTGGCCTGGATCAGAAGCGGAAAAGCCTTGGATTATCTGATGTGCTTATCTCTACGGGCACGCTTAAGCCTAAACTGGTGGTTGCAGGATCAGAACCTGTGAAAGGAAAAATCCTTTCTCCTGATAACTTTGAGAGTACTGACTACAGATGCCAGTCTCTCAGGCTGGGAGCGACCCTAGAAGGGCTCACAGCTCAGGGTAAACAGTCAGGGACAGCAGATCCTACCCATCAATGTCCTGGAATTACGGGCAGTACGTCTGGCCCTATGGCCTTGGACGGTAAAGCTTCACGACTGCCCTATAGGGGTTCAGTAAAACAATGCCACTGCAGTGGTCTATATAAACCACCAAGGCCAGGCGTCGTTCTGCTCTGAAGGAGGTGAACCACATACTAGCCTGGCCAGAGGGACATGTGCTGATTTTATATCAGCAGTCCATATCCCGGGAGTAGAGAACTGGAAGGCAGATTATCTCAGCCGCCAGCAGATCTGCCTGGGGGAATGGCCCCTACACCCAGGGTTGTTCCAGGAAATTTACCAGCCTTGGGAATGGCCAGAGGTCGACCTATTGGCATCCAAGTTCAACAACAAGCTACAGCAATTTGTTTCCCGAACAAGGGATCCTCTGGCAATTGGAGCCAAGACTTTGGTAGTTTCATGATAGACATTACTCCCTGGTTTATGCTTTCCCTCCGATCCCTCTCCTTCCATGTTTGTTGTGCAGGATTCGGAAAGAGGGGGTTCCAGTCATTCTGGTGGCACCAGCCTGGCCCTGAAGTTCCCGGAGATTGTGAGACTGACAATAGATGGGCCATGGACTCTTCCACTTTGCCCCGATCTACTGTCTCAAGGCCCTATATTCCACCCCAATTTACAGTCTCTAAATTTGACAGCATGGCTATTGAAGCCAGGGTGTTAAAAGGACCGTGGATCTTTGGATCAGTAGTGTCTACCCTAGTGAATGCTAGAAAAGCTGTCACTAGAAAAATTTATCATAAGACTTGTATTGCTTGGTGTGAAGCCAGAAAATATAATTCTTGGAAATACGTGATTGGGAGAATTCTCTTTTCTAAAGTCAGCTGTGGAAATCAAATTGGCTTTGAGTACAATCAGAGGTCAAGTTTCGGCCCTATCGGTATTCTTCCAAAGGCCTTTAGCCTCCCATTCACTGATACAAACCTTTTATGCAGGGGGTAACTCGCTTGCTTCCCCCCCCCATTAGGTCACCTATGTGTCCTTGTGACTTGAACTTGGTGTTGTCTGTGTTACAGAAACGACCATTTGAACCTATCAAGGAAGTTTAATTGGCTTGCTTGACAGCACGTCTAGCCTTTCTGATGGCCATCATCTCGACTAGAAGGGTGTCTGAGTTGGCGGCCCTTTCATGCAGGGAACCATACTTGATTCTTCACCACGACAGGGTCCTGTTACAACCTGTTCTATCCTTTTTGTCAAAAGTGTTATCAGCCTTTCATTAAAATTGACATTATCTTGCCTTCTTTTTTTCTCTCTCATTAGGCAGAAGAGAGACGACTGCACTCCTTGGACGTTGTCCGGGCAGTCTAGGTTTACTTGTCTAGATCTGCAGAGCTCCGAGGATCAGACTCCTTTTTTTTGTTTTACCAAAAGGACCCAAGAAAGGGCAGGCAGCTTCCAAATATTCCATTGCCATTTGGGTCCGTCAATTGGTCATTCAATTGGTCTGAAACGTAAACTCCTCCCTTTTTAGGGTGAGAGCTCATGCTACCAGGGGTGTAGTAACCTTCTAGGCTTTTCGCAATCGGATATCTGTCTCAGATTTGTAAGGTTGCTACCTGGTCTTCAGTGCATACGTTCATAAAATTTTATCAAGTGGATGTTCGAGCAGCCAAGGATTTGGCTTTCGGGCACAGTGTACTGCGTATTATAACATATAAGTTCTGATGGCTATTGTTTGGCAGGGTGTCTCCCTCCCCTCAAGGCTTTGCTCTGGGATGTCCCAGTAGGTAATGAATATTAGCCTGACTCTGTGTCCTATGATGTATGAAAAGAAAAGTATTTTACAGGTAAGTATGATGAAAAAATCCTCTTTTTATTTCATGTAAAAGTCATGATCTCTTTTTATCGTGAAAAATAGTTTTGAGGGTTTATTGATTCAAAGCATTGCTATTTGTTTCAGCTAATCTTTTATTTCTGTCTTTGCACAGCTCTTATGGAAGCGTGTTTAAGGCCATTCACAAAGAGTCTGGTCAGGTCGTTGCAATCAAGCAAGTTCCTGTGGAATCAGACCTTCAAGAAATTATTAAGGAAATCTCTATAATGCAGCAATGTGACAGGTAAGCAAATTTCTGTGTTGCTATGTGCTTCTGTCTATTTTGGCCTACTATGGCTACTTTCTATGTTTCATATTTGCTGTGTTTGCTTTTCATACAGAAGCTTCGGCTACTGTCCTGTAATGTGCTGAGCGGTGCATTGCTGAAACCACTGTACCATGTATATCTGTATTCTGTGGTCACGCACAAGATTCCTTCTTAATGTTGCTGAACTTTGCCCTGTTTTTTTTGTGCAAACTCCAGCAAATTGCGTTTTACAGTGAGTTTAAACCTAAAAGGAAAACTGCAATGGTTTTGCGTATAATAAATGTACACCGATCGGCCATAACTTTATAACCTACCCACCTAACAGAGTAGGTCCCCATTTTGCTGCCAGTAATCCCCTTTTGCTCCCAAAACAGACTTGACCCATCGAGGCATGGACACTACTAGACCTCTGAATGTGTGTTATCTGGCACGAAGCCGCAAGTCGCAGATCCTTAAAGTGGAAGTAAACCCATCGATTAAAACTGTTTAAAAAAAAGGCATGCCGGGAATGCTAACTGCACATTGGCTGTGCTCTCAGCCAAACTATCAAACCATCCAATGCCTGGTGTCCTAACAAATCACATGTGCAGCACCATAGCAGTTGAAGATTAAACAGAGGCAAAGATGGTAGCTTCCTTGGCTGAAAACGATAGGGGAGTTTACTTCCACTTTAAAGTCCTGTAAATTTTAAGGCGGCTTGTCCATGGATCAGATTTGTTTTTCCAGCACATCCCACAGATGCTCGATTTAGATTGAGATCTAGAGAATTTTAAGGCCCAGTCAACACCTCTAAGCCGTTGTGTTCTTCAAACCATTCCTGAGCCTGTGTTGCAATGTGGCAGCACACATTATCCTGCTGAAAGAGGATGCTGCCATCAGGGAATACATGGTGGTAAGTGTCAAAGTAATATTCCCATGAATAGCAGGACCAAAGATTTGCCAAAAGAATGTTGGCCAAAGAATCGCATTGCTTCTGCTGGCTTGCCTACTGACCATACTGCATCCTGGTACCATCTCTTCTCCAGAGAGACACACAGCAGGCCATCCATATGATGTGAAAGAAAATGTGATTGATCAAACCAGGCCATTTTCTTCCATTTTTTTTTTTTGTATGGTCCAGTTTTGATGCTTGTGTGCCCATTATAGGTGCTTTTGGTTGTGGACACAGGTCCGCATGGACTCCCTCACCAGTCTCTGGCTATGGCCATACACCACAAACTACAATGCCCATTTCTTTTCTTTCAACATTTAAACGTTTGGGACAAAATGTTTACTTGCTGCTTAATACATCCCACCAATTTTAAAATTCCACTGTAACAAGATCAGTGTTATTTACTTAACCCCTCAGTGATCATAAAGTTTTATGGCTGATCAGTGTGTGTGTGTATGTATGTATAAGTGGAATACACATCCCATACAATGTCTCGATATTGTCCATATATGATCCATAACAGAGCTGCATACGATTCAAGCCTACAGACTCTTCCTCAGGATTGTTCGACTTGAGGAAGAGATGGGAGGCTTGGCATTGTTGTGCAGCTCTTTAACCACTTACGGACCACCGCATGCCCATATATATGTCCTATGTTTGAAGAGGAATATCGTTGTTATGGCAGCAGCTAGCTGTCATAACTCCGGTATCCTCTTTTTTGGCTAGCGGTCCGCTTTCCGATAAGAGTGGTCTCTGCGGTGGATTTGCAGCGAGATCATTTTTATGTCGCATGGTATTTGCACAGCACTTTTTCAAATGTGACTTTTTTGGGAAAAAAAACACTTTGATCAATAAAAAGGAAACAACACTAGTTTTTATTAGCCTTACTTTTTTTTTTTTTATGGTATAATATGACAGATGTTACCCAAGTAAATAGATACTTCACATGTCGCAATTGAAAATTGCACACACTCGTGGAATGGTGCCAAACTTCGGTACTTAAAAATCTCCATAGGCGACGCCTTACATTTTTATTTTTTTTCCAGGTTACCTTTTTAGAGTTAAAGAAGGTCTTGGGCTAAAATTATTGTTCCCGCTCTGACATTCGTCTGGCTTGAATGTTGTTTACATATTCATACGTGACCTACGTATGCATATGGTTTGTTTTTGTTTGAATTTTTTTTTTTGGGATCACCTTTATTCCTATTACAAGGAATGTAAACATCCCTTATAATAGGAATAGGGCCCTCTTCATGGAGAGATGTGGGGTCTATAAGACCCCACATCTCTCCTCCAGGCTGGATAGCCTGAGATAAAAAAAAAAAAAAAAGAAAATTAATGATTTCGGTCTTTCCAGTGGAGTCCCCAGCCTTGTTTACATTCCGCCGACCCGGATGTGATGTCATAATTTCAGGCCCGGGCCTCCAAGAGTCATAGAGACTGCCAGGGACCATCTAGCTCTGTTTTCTCTGACTAGCTTCTAGCACCAGCGGATTCCTTTTAAGGCTCGCCGTTTGCACGGAGCGAGCCAGTAGAAGCACCGCCTTTAAGAACGATCAAGCAGCTATGATTGTTCTTGCGGTGAAGGGAATTGCCTGCTGAAAAAACATGATATCTGAATGATGCCTGTAGCTGCAGGCATCATTCATATATCACCACCGATAGCCCAGGATGTAATATGACGTTTTGCGGTATGGAAGTGGTTCAAGTGGAAGTATATTTAGAAAATGAAGTCCTGCTAAATCACTAATGGAGGGTATAGTTATATAAAACATAAAAAAATTCCCTATATGGTTTAAAATCCAGTAATACTGTCTCACCCTGCTCTGTACATGCTCAATTTCTCTCCATTTTTAGGCACTACTGAATTAGTAGCCTTTAATTTGCTGACAGCCTTAAAGTGGAATTATACCCTCCTATACTTAACAGCCAAGAAAGCTGCTTCTGTTTGATCTGCACTTGTGATCAGTTAAAACACCAGACATTTGATGGTTTGATAGTTTAAGGACAGAATTAATTCTAACTGTTTAAAAAAACAAAAAAAAAAACAACAAAATAAAAACTGACAAATCGATGGGTTAAATTCTGTTTTAAGATTTACAGCTGGAGCTTTGGGCTTCAGAAAAATGGCAGCCTCCAGCAAGAAGAAACTGGAGCAAAGCTGGAGGCAATTTACAGCATGCACTAATTTCGGTACCATAATTATCAAATGTATGTTCCTTGCTAAAAATACATGAATTTTTATCAAGTTATGGGTAAAGTTCCATTTTAAATACAGTAAAAGCTGACTAAGTACCTTGTTCAGTGTAAAATGGTTTATCTCATTACTCTGGGCTTATTTGGACTTGTGGTTGGGGGCTTTAAAAACTTGCATTTGAGCTGTGTTTTAAAGTTCCCCAACCAGATGAGTTTGGTGTGGCATTTATGGGGTAAAACAGGCGGTGAGGAGGTGCCATGCTGTCTCCCTAAAGCTTTTTGGCTGCCTCTGAAAAGGACAGCTTGGGCTGTTAAGAGGGTTGAAAACAGACTTGCTGCCAGGATCGTCGGGTAATAAACTTGTTTTACAGAGGGACTCAGAAAAACAATGCTACTGACAGACTGGATTATACTGTATATGCCATTTTTGATTTTGGCAATTAATTCAACTTTTAATATTAAGCGAAATTCATTTTACAAATGATCTTTAAATACTGATGTACTCTGCATGTAAATATTTATCTTTTTTTTCCCCTTTCTTTTTGCAGCCACTATGTTGTTAAGTACTATGGCAGCTATTTTAAAAATACAGACCTGTGGATAGTTATGGAATATTGTGGAGCTGGTTCCGTCTCAGACATTATTCGATTGCGGAATAAAACGGTAAATAAATGCCTGGCTACGAGTTCCTCCTGTTGAGATCATTTGGAGTATTCACTCTGCAAACAGTTTAAATATAAAAGCTGTGTATCTGCTTAGGTGTCTCCTTACTCTGAAATGTTCATATAATTGTATACATTGCAATTTAGAAAATATTTCCTGTATCAGTATAGCCCAGCATACAAGGAATGGATAGTGTTCTTTGTTAGGAGCATGTGCGCTGAAAAACTAGAGGTCGACCGATATGGGTTTTTCTCTGGCCGATGCCGATATTTAGAAATCATGGCGGCCGATAGCCGATATATGATGCCGATTTTTTTGGGCCGATATGTTAGGCCGATTTTATTTTATTTATTTATTTATTTTTAATCCCCCTTGATCTAACACACCTTTCCCACTGGGGCGTTTTAAGGCGCTTTTGGGCTAAAAATAGCGCCTGTAAAGTGCCTGTAAAATGGCTCCCCTGCAGTCTGCGTGAAAGACAGAGTGCTTTCACACTGAGGCGATGCGCTGGCAGGATCTTAAAAAAAAGTCCTGCAAGCAGCACGTTTGGAGTGGTGTATACCGCTCCTCCACCACTCCTGCCCATTGATATGAATGGGCACCACTGCCGGAGCGCATGCAATGCGATTTGGCAGCGGTGCTTCATGGGCTCATTTAACCTCTTCCTTGGCCGCTAGCTGGGTTATATGTGCCCCACTAGCAGCCAAATAGCACCGCTAAAATGATGGTAAAGAGCCGCTAAAACTTGCGTTTTACCATCAACGCCTGCCCGCTCCAGTGTGAAAGCGGCCTTCATACGTGATACAGAAAATTTCTTACACTTAAACATTTATTAAACAAAACAAACCTCCAATCAGTTTACTTGTATGTATGATTTAGATAAATAAAATAAAAAATAAAATATATATATATATATATATATATATATATATATATATATATATATATATATATATATATATATATTAAATAAAAACAGGTAGTCAAAACTTTTGGACAAAAAAAAAAAGGGGCTAACTTTACTGTTTTTATTTTATTTTTATTTTTTAAATGGTGTATTTTTTTTCCCAAAAAAATGCATTTGAAAGACCTCTGTGCAAATGCCGTGTGACATAAAATATTGCAACAACCGCTATTTTATTCCCTAGGATCTCTGCTAAAAAAATATATATCTTTTTTGGGGGGGTCTAAGTGATTTTCTGGCAAAAAATACAGGATTTTTACTTGTAAGCAACAAGTGTCAGAAAAGATTTAGTCTTTAAGTGGTTAAACTGAGAACTTCTACACACAGAGATGACTTAATTCATTCAAGTGTAAACATTGTATCTTTCTGTTCTTTTCTTGGCAGCCTGCCCAGAGAGGAGGAAAGGGTTGCTATGACGACTCAGTCAACTTTGAAATGACTTCTGTATAGAAGTCAGTCAAAGTCCCGCTGTAGTTCTAAATCGGCTTTTTATCAGCACAAATCGGCCGATGCCGATTATTTAAAAAACGGCAAATATCGGCCGATATATCGGTCGACCTCTATGAAAAACCTCTGGATCCGTGTGCAGAATTTGGATTTTTTTTTTTTCAAAGAAACTTCTGCTATGTGGATGTAAACCTCAGACATGAAATATGAGCAAAGCTTCTATACTGTGTACTTGTCTCTATCCAAAGCATTGAGTGAGATTTCTCTTGCATCTGCCTTGTTCCTCCATTATCTGCAGTGTGTCCATTCTGTCTAATCAGAGCTCTCCTCACTGAGCTCTGCACTGTGAGATATGAGATCCCTGCTCCCTTCTTATTAGAGCTGAGAGATGCTGCGTAAAATGTGTGTTTTATAACGGTACAACTTTTATAGGGGGGGTTTGTTTCACCTTTGTATCAGCGGAGGCCAGTCACTTCACTGGTTATATGTAAGGGGTTACAGCCATCAGTTCCCCCAAATACTTACCTAAGCCTGATCTGGATTTTAGTCCTGTGCACATCTGCGGCAGCTCTTCTTTTTCCTGTGTGATAGATGTTTACTATGCTACAGTTTGTGAATGAACAGGGAGACACTGCAGAGCTCTTCCTGTTCATTCATTCTGTGCACACAAGGCTGCAGAGGTGAAGATTAAGGACTGTGTCCTCAATCACTTCCTCTTTCAAAAGTGAGCCCCCCCCCCCCCCCCAACAGGGCTGTTTAACTTTTTTTTTTTTTTTTTTATGTACTGTATATAATAAAGTATAAACTACTGACACCATCTACTGCTCTACTGACACCCTCTACAAGCTGTCCACTGCTCTATTGGCATTGTTCACTTAAAAGGTAGGCTTAGTTGATCATTTTTATAGTCACAATCGCCTCTTATATTTTTCAAAGTGTTTTCCTCACTATTTTCTAAAAAATAAAAATAAATAAATAACCTAGCAGTAAAGTATTGAACACGATTCTATAGCTAAAAAGATAGTAAACCACTGCAGAATAAAAAACAAACAAAAAAAAAACAGATCCCTTCCAACGGGGCCCTGTCACTGCTGAGAGGGATGACCTATTCCCCTGGCCTGCCTTCTGGGTTTGCGGGCTTCGGCGCTGTGAGTGGCTTGAGCCGCAATGACTCGCACGTATGTGCGTAGAAGCCCTCGGTTCTGGCATGAAGGCCCGACACTGTATGCTGGACCTTCAAAGGGCATGCGCCGGTGACTTCAGTGGTTGCATGCAGGGTGAATAGCTCCTAAACAGTGCACGTTTTAGGAGATATTCATTTTACCTACAGCTAATTTTTATTATAGACTCGCCTGTAGGTAAAAATAACAAAGTGGGCTTTGCTACTGCTTTAATGATGGATGTGTTTTTTAATGTGGGTTTAATGTTCCTCTGATAAGGTTTTCATCAAAGCTCATAAAATTTGTGCCATAAAAGAAAAAGTACTGAGATAATATTGTAGAATTTTTTAATTTTTATTTCTGACCTCTTTCTGAAAATGCATGTTGCCTGACTGTCACTGGCTCTCTGGCAAAGCTTTCTGAAGGAATGGCCTGGAACAAGCATACAAGTTAGGTCAGAACAGTGAAGTCAGGAATGCTAACCTGTTCTTTGCCGATTGCTCAACACTTATCAGTACCATGGACAGTGGCAGGACCTTCTCCTTGTCTATAGCAGGCATCTATGAAACTCAAGACTGCATAACATGTATTTGATGATGCATTCAGCCAGTTAGAAAGTACTTTCTGACTTTATATACCAGTTTTATAGATTTTAAATGATTTTACTACATTTTGCATGGCTGTCGTTGCAACATGTATGTTCTACGTTATTGTAAAAATGCATAGTGAAACATTTATTAACGACTCAACAAATCCAAAATAAAGTAAGTGAAGTCTTAGTGAGCTATTGAACATTTTGGGTTCCCATTCAAGTAACTTCTTAAACTATCCAGAGTCTGCAGTTAGAGGGCCTCACATTGTTTGTTTGCTCCTTTTTTTGGGTTCAGTTTCTGCCAAAGACATTACATGAGACAGAAAGATGAAGTCAGATCTGTGATTTGGACTCTCTACAGCAGCCTTTCTTAACCTTTTCAACACTGAGGAACCCTTTTAAATAGTTCTCCAGTCTTGGGGAACCCCTGCTAAAAATTAGAAATCTACAACTCATGATACATTAGTGTGATGGTCAGTGGGAAGAATACTCCTTACACTTGTGGTTAGGGATGCACCGAAATTTCGGCCGCCGAAACATATCGGCCGAAAATGCCCTTTTCGGCAATTTGCTGAAAGGAAAAAACGGCCGATAATTGCGCCGAAAATGGGGTGGGGCCTGGGAGCGGAATTCCGCCTCCGCCCCGCCCCTGGTGCCGCCCATGATGGGGGTGAATAGCGCAGGACTGATGCAGCCAGCGATGCCCCTCTGCAGTGAAGAGAGACGTCTGGTTGAATAGAGCGCCGGGAACATCACAGCTTTAATTTTAATAGCTGTGTGTTCCCCGTCGCGCGCTGTCACACACAGCCCCTCCCCATTGTCCGGGGAACTTTGATAGACAGATCACCTGTCCAGATTGGACGGGTGATCTGTCTATCAAAGTGCCTGAACAAGGGGGAGGGGCTGTGTGTGACGGCGCGCGACGGGGAACACACAGCTATTGAAATTAAAGCTGTGATGTTCCTGGCGCTCTATTCAACCAGACGGCTCTCTTCACTGCAGAGGGTCATCGCTGGCTGCATCAGTGGGGGTCATCGCTGGCTGCATCAGTGGGGGTCATCGCTGGCTGCATCAGTGGGGGTCATCGCTGGCTGCATTTATCTCTTTTATCATGTCGCCAGTCTCTGACCACCTCCTGTACCATTTCGCCAGTCTCTGACCACCTCCTGTACCATGTTGCTAGTCTCTGACCACCACCTCCTGTACCGTGTCCCCAGTCTCTGACCACCTCCTGTACCATGTCCCCAGTCTCTGACCACCTCCTGTACCGTGTCCCCAGTCTCTGACCACCTCCTGTACCGTGTCCCCAGTCTCTGACCACCTCCTGTACCGTGTCCCCAGTCTCTGACCACCTCCTGTACCGTGTCCCCAGTCTCTGACCACCTCCTGTACCGTGTCCCCAGTCTCTGACCACCTCCTGTACCGTGTCCCCAGTCTCTGACCACCTCCTGTACCGTGTCCCCAGTCTCTGACCACCTCCTGTACCGTGTCCCCAGTCTCTGACCACCTCCTGTACCGTGTCCCCAGTCTCTGACCATCTCCTGTCTAAAAATATTTTTAAAAACAGTCATTTTCGGTATCGGTGCTGTTTCGGTATCGGTTTTCGGCCTAGTGTATTTTTCATTTTCGGTATCGGTTTCGGCACCAAAAAACCCATTCGGTGCATCCCTACTTGTGGTCATTGGTTAGAATTACTTCCTTACAGATAGCTAAAAAGATCATTGGTGTCGGTGGGAACTTATCAGAGAGGCAGAAATGGCCCAATGCTGAAGGAACCCCTAGCAACCTTTGGAGGAACCCTAGGGTTCCACAGAACCCTGGTTTAGAATCTCTGCTCTAGAGTGCTAACTCATATTAAAAGCAATAAAGGAACATGACGACAGATGTGTTTTCGAAATAAACATTGAAGTGTAACGTTATAGCTAAAAATGTATTTTACCTTTGAATAGAGAGGGTCAAAGTTATATTGCTTCCTGTGCTTTGGAGATTTCCGTTCCCTTTCTGTCCTGGTGAGCACATAGGAAGTGAAGAGATCAAGCAAGGGACACTGGCACCAAAAAAATGCTTGAAAATGGGGTTCTACTGTTAACATTTGCGATACAGCATTAATTAAAAAACAAACAAACAAACAAAAAAAAAAAATCCAAAACAAAATCAAGATTTTCATGTTTGTAATATATTCTGTTCTCTGATAAACAGGCACACACACTCAGATTATTTATGCAGTTTCTGTGTTCACTGTAGGGTTGCTTCATGTGACGTTCTTTCTAGCGGTGCACCGAAATTTCAGCCACTGAAACATATCGGCTGCAAACAGTTTTTAGCATGCGGTCAGAAGACAAAAAGGTGCCGATTTAACCACTTAAGCCCCCAGAAGATTTGGCTGCTCAATGACCAGGCCCTTTTTCCGATACGGCATGGCATCGCTTTAACTGACAATTGCGCAGTCCTGCGATGCTGTACAAACAAATTTGGCGTCCTTCCCCCCCCACAAATAGAACTTTTTTTGGATGGTATTTGATCACCTCTGCGGTTTTTATCTTTTCCGCTATAAACAAAAGAAGACGACAATTTTTGAAAAACACTATCGATTGGTTTGCGCAAAATTTATAGCGTCCACAAAATAGGGGATAGATTTATGGAATTTTAATTATTATTTAAAATTATATATATATTTTTTTTTTTTTACCAGTAATGGCGGTAATTTGTGATTTTTATCAGGACTGTTATTGTGGCGGACAAATTGGACAATTGACACATTTTTGAGACCATTAACAATTATACAGCGATCAGTTCAATAAAAATGCACTGCTTACTGTATAAATGTCACTGGCAGGGAAGGAGTTAACACTAGGGAGCAATTAATGGGTTAACTTAGAACACACGATCTGTCTCCCCTGAGAAAATCGGAATCTGTGTGTTTACACGCACAGATCCCAGTTCTCGCTCTGTCACGAGCGAACCCTATGGTGCCAAGCACTCATTGAGCCTGCCGGTTACTCACATCGACTCCGGGCGCACCCACCCTTAGTGGCCAAAAAGTGAAGCGAGGTAAGGTAACGTCAATTTACCAAGAAAACTTGCCAAAGTAAAACTGCCGAGGCTGGTCCTGAAGTGGTTAATGGCACCAAAAAGGGGGTGTTGCTTATTGCGTTGGTGTCATCCTGGTGACTCAAGGTCTTGTCCTCCTCTCCGTGCAGAGCGGGCCGTAGTAACAATGTCCCGTGTTCTGTGATAGATGGCACAATGATCTAATGCTGGGGCACTGAATTAGTGCGACATGATCACAGGAGGCAGGATATTGTTACTGTGGCCGGGAAATTCAGATCCAGCTCCTCGACACAGCGGGAGATCGCCATGCTGATTGGGACACTGGTGAGGCTGCATCTGACAGGCCCTGGTGAGGCTGCATTTGTGGACACTGGTGAGGCTGCATTGATCTCTTGTATCTCCTATGTCTGCTAGAGGTGCACCAAATGGAAATTTTGCTAATACTATTAGCAGTGTGTTTAAAGGGGTTGTAAAGTAAAAATTTTTATTTTTTTAAAATAACAAACATGTCATACTTACCTCCACTGTGCAGCTCGTTTTGCACAGAGTGGCCCCGAACCTGCTCTTCTGGGGTCCCTCGGCGGCTGTCTCTGCTTCCTCCCGCAGGTGCTTCTCACGTTAATGCGAGCTCCCTTGCATTGGTGAGAAGCACTGCGGGCGCGCTCCCTGGATACAGCCGGCGGCTATAGCCGCTCGCTGTATCACAAGGCCCCGCCCCCCGGCGCGCTGCGTCATTGGATGTGATTGACAGCAGCGCGAGCCAATGGCTGCGCTGCTTTCAATCCATCCACTCCAGCCAATCAGCGGCCAGGCTGAGCGGCGAAGAGGACGGCGGGGGCGAGCGCGGGATTTTCGAGGGGTCAGGTAAGTAAAACAGGGGGACTGGGGGCGCCGGCAGTGTGAGATGTTTTTTCACCTTAATGCATAGAATGCATTAAGGTGAAAAAACATTTATCTTTACAACCCCTTTAAGTTTACGTAAGAGATTGCAGACATGATACTAGAGATAGTTGGAGACTGTGGACCGAATACAAGAGATGGTTAGAGACTAGGACTGGGGAAAAAAATTAGTTTTTTAATCTTGAATCGAGTTGTGAGTTCAAATCGATTCAGATTTGAAGAAAATCTTTTTTTTTTTTTCCCTTCAGAGTTTCCGTAGCAGGGGGCATGTCCGCAGGCCCGTCACGATAGTACAGACAAAACAAACGGCTTTGCAGAGCACACAGAGGACACAGGAGGCTGTATGCCCGATCTAGCCAGCAGTGAGGGGGCTGGGCCAGGAGCTCCACTGATGCGCTGAGTCCGCCCCATGTAGCCTGTATGCTCAGAAAAGAACGGCCAGAAGCTCCACTGACGCGCCCACTCCGATCACTGCTCTAACTACAGCCACTCTGTTCCGAGTGGAGCTCCCAGCCCCGCCCCCCCCTCTGCTAGCTAGCGTGCAAATACAGCCTCCTGTGTCCTCTGTGCAGTGCACTCTGCAAAGCTGTCATCTGGGCCCCAATTCACAGGTAATCTCATGCAGTATATCCGCAGTCTCTGGTAATCTTGTGCAGTATGTCTGCAGTCTCTGGTAATCATGTGTAGTATGTATGTCTGCAGTCTCTGGTAATCATGTGTAGTATGTATGTCTGCAGTCTCTGGTAATCGTGTGCAGTATGTCTGCAGTCTCTGGTAATCGTGTGCAGTATGTCTGCAGTCTCTGGTAATTGTGTGCAGTATGTTTGCAGTCTCTGACCCTCTCCTGTAGTATGTGTATTATTGTGCTGCTTTACTTGCTCAATGACTTTTCAGTTAGAGAAAGGTTTTGCCTTTGCAATTTTGTTTTTTGATGCACTTTAAGATAATAATAATAAAAAAAAATCGATTTGAATCGTAAATCGAGTTTTTTTTCTTTAATAAAAATTTTTTGGGGGAAAATCGCCCAGCCCTATTAGACTGTGGACCGAATACAAGAGATGGTTGGAGACTGAGACTTGAGCTTTTCTTGCACTAAAGGTGCATTTAACGGCCAACAATAAATTTCATATTTAAATTTATGATGTTAATTAAATCGAATATGGCAGTAATTTGTGATTTTTATCAGGACTGTTATTGCGGCGGACAAATTGGACACTTGACACATTTTTGAGATTATATATAAATATGTATGGTTTTGACAGGTACCCACTTCTAGGTAAGATTGTGGCGGCTATCTAGGCGTATGTTCGACCCATCTTCCTTTCCTCCTTCCTCCACTGCCTTCTGGGATACACACAGGTCCCAGAAGACGGCGTGACCATTCTGATAGCACATGTGACTCGCACATGCACAGTAGGAAACGGTGAAGTCTGTCTATGTTTATATATAATAGTATTTTATTTGACTTTTTAATAAATATCAATTTAAATGAATATTAATTTATTGTTGACCATTATTGGCAACTTTAGTGCAACAAAAGCTCAAGAAAAATGCAGTCTCTAACCATCTCTTGTATCATGTCTAAAATCTCTTACCTAAACACACTGCTAATAGTATTAGCAAAATTTCTATTTAGTGCACCTCTAGCAGACATGATACAGGAGACTGAGGCAGCCTTGTCAGTGTCCGGATCAGAGTGGCGATCTCCCACTGTGTTCCGGAGCTGGATTTGAATTTCCTGGCCTCAGTAACAATGTCCCACCTCCTGTGATCACGTCACACAGATTCAGTGTCCCGTAATTGAATCAGTGTGCTGTCTATCACAGGAAGCGTGACATTACTATGGCCGCCCGGACAATTCCACTCCATGACACGGGGAGATCACTGCTCTGCGAGGGAGGGGAGGACAGGTGTGTTTGTGGATGCAGCCTCACCAGTGCCTGTGGATGCAGCCTGCCTGTGCCCATAAGATGCACCCTCACCCGTGCCTGTACCAGGATCAGAGCGGTGATCTCCCGCTGTGTCATGGAGCTGGATTTGAATTGCCCGGGCCGCAGTAACAATATCCTGCCTCCTGTGATCACGCCACACTCATTTAATGTCCCAGCATTGGATTAGTGTGCTGTCTATCACAGGAGGCGGGACATTGTTACTAGGCCGCCCGGACAATTCAGCTTTGCGACACAGAGAGATTGCCGCTCTACGAGGAGAGGAGGAGGGAGGGAAGGAAAGGACCATGAGCAGCCAGGAAGACACCTAGCAATGAGCGGCGTGGCCACCGCTACTGTGCTATTGTGGCAACTTTTTTTTCTTTCGGCAAAATGTCGAACACTATTTTCGGCTGCTGAAATTTTGGTGCATCCCTAGAGAGCACTATGCATGTCATTCATCTAGGCTAGTGGTTCTCAACTCCTGTCCTCAGGGCCCACTAACAGGCCATATTTTAAGTATTATCTTCGGGAGATGCAGACTAGAATATTGCAATCACTGAGCAGCAAATGATATCACCTGTGATGTATTTTAGTTATCTTGCAAACCTGACCTGTTAGTGGGTCCTGAGGACAGGAGTTGAGATCGCTAGGGGAATGATGTGCATTAAGAGGCAGGGCCATGCTATTTTCAAATTTAAGATCAAATAAAAAAAAAAAAAAAAAAAAAATACACAAAAAAACAAACCCTGCCTGATTTCATGTAGATGAGGGATAGGGAGGGGGGAAGCTGATATAGAGGGTGAAGGTCCGCTTTAATTATATCTAAGCCAAAGCTCTATTTTTTTATACTTCGTAGAGTGAGCGATTGTTAAAACCCCTATCGTAACAAGCATTCCCATTAAAATATTTATTTTTTGGCAACGACTCAAAATTTTGGATTTTCCCTTACTTTCCAGTCCCTATGACAAAGGTCAGCAGGCCAGAGAGACAGTGAGTGATTATCTTAAAGCGGAACTAAACGCTCTCACAATTAACTAAACTTAATCCTTATGCTGCTAGCATTAATAAATAGGAAGATGTACTGTATTTACTTGTTTACATTTTTTTTTATTTTTTTTAAATAGCGTTTTGGATACCTTCTTACCAAGATATACTCTGGGGAATTCATAAAGGGTGTTGTAGATGCCTTTTTAGAATGCTGTTGGGGCACAGCACCAAAAGTGTTGGTAAACAAAAATACAAAAAAGAAATCCATGCGCTACCAAGTGTACAAGTGACAAAAACAAACACTGGCTAAGTGGTTAGCACTTCTGCATGGCAGCACTAGGATCATTGTTTTGAATCCCAACCATGGCACTAACTGCCAAGACTTTGCATGTTCTCCCTGTGCCTCTGTTTGTTTCCTCTGGATGCTCTGGTTTTCATGGTGGTAGGTTAATTGTCTCTTGTCTAAAATGTGAGTTAGGGACCTTTAGATTGGGAGTTCCTTGAGAGCAGGGATTGATGTAAATGTACAATATATGTGTAAAGCACTGCGTAAATTGAAATTGACAGCGCTATATAACCTGTAATAAAATTAAAATAACCTACATAGTAGAGCCGCACAATTAATCGTTAAGAATCAAGATCGTGATCCCCCGATTCTGTGCAGGTAGTTCTCTGTTCCAGCCGACAGCTGTAAAAAAAAAAAAAGTCTGCGAGGTCGCGGAGCTGACTATAAACATTGTAACATTTTGTTCTTTAGATCAAAGGAATGACCTTCGGTCTGTAAATGAGGATTGCTCTGCATTTTTATAGATTTGTCTGCCACCCAGTGGATTTCAGAAAGAGCAGCAACGCCTGGAGTGGATTGAATCCTTTTTTAGATGTACTCTAGTGGAACTGTATAGGTGGGGACAGCGCTGTTCTTGATTTGAATATACAATTTTGCATTTGGTCTGTAAATGAGGGCAGTTTAACCGCTTAAAGACTAAACCTTTTTACTGACGCTTGTTGGTTTAAATTTAAAATCATTATTTTTGTGTATGAAACCCCCAAACATTCGATTTTTTTTTTTTTTTTTTTTTTTTTTTTTTTTTTATAGAAAAGGCCCAGAGAATAAAACGGTGGTTGTTGCAATATTTTACGTCACACTGTATTTGCGCAGTGATCTTTCAAATTAAAATTTTCCTTTGTACGGAGAAAAGGGCATTAAAGGTGTAGTTATCGCTAACTCTAACTAAAGAATAGGGACACACATAGAGCTAGAAAGGTGTTGCTCGCCCCAATTATCAATACCACAAAATTTGTTTCCCTGGGGGGTTTTTTTTGCAGCAAAAAAAAAGGAATGTCAATTTTTATTTTATTTTATTATTTCTATAAAATCAATAAGGATTTAAAATATAAGCTCTGGTTACAAATACTCCCCTTGTGGCCCAACAGC
Source organism: Lithobates pipiens (assembly GCF_037356315.1). NCBI lineage: Eukaryota > Metazoa > Chordata > Amphibia > Anura > Ranidae > Lithobates > Lithobates pipiens. The sequence goes on along the minus strand of NW_027507764.1, from coordinate 505,006,598 downwards.
CATGATAACATTCATATGCCCAGCATATATACCAGGGATATGCAATTAGTGGACCTCCAGCTGTTGCAGAAGTACAATTCCCATGAAGCATAGCAAGACTCTGATAGCCACAAGCACGACACCCAGAGGCATGATGGGACTTGTAGTTTTGCAACAGCTGGAGGTCCGCTAATTGCAGATCCCTGATATATACCAACGGAACTTTACAAAATTGATCCTGGCCAAAAAGATGCCCTAATGTCAGAAATACTTTAAGGTTATGCAAAACATCAGACCAGTAGCAATAAAGCTTGGGGCAATGCCAGATAAGATGAATAAGATCAACCCTAATCCTATAACGAGCGGGTCTGCAAACAATCCCATATTATGAAGCTTATAAGGAGTATGATGGGATTTCCAAACTACATACAGCTAGGACAGCCTTTGCAAAGTAATCTTGATAATCCTAGAGCTGATGACTACGGATTGGAGTGCTTCCTCCCATTGATCTCCCAGACAACTGACCCAGGTCCCTCTTCCAATGTTGAAGTGCGTTAGTGGGATAATCTTCCAAATACGTGTTCAATAGCATGCTGTGACATTGGGATATAGGGTCCCTGGCATGGTCAGCTGACTAATAAAAACTGGGCGTGGTGATAAAATCTAGTTAACACTATTTCCCTGGGCTCTGATTGTGTGCTCCAGTTGGATATAATAATTCATATACCGAAGGCAAAGATAATTTTGCCTGTAAGCTGGGAAAGGGAGCAATGTCCATTCTTGGAAAATATTAAATGGGTCGCGTGTTGTCTATTATTAATCCACACAGCAGGGCTCGATCACTGGCTGTAGATCTTATACGGACATGCCACACTCTGAGCATTGGTGTACCACTGTATGCCAGGTCAGACCGCCTCTTAATTACCGCCAATATGCTAATTGGAGAACTGGTGGAAAAACTTCAATAATCTGTTGCTGCCACAGCAATAAGTTCTTAAAGAGGAGTTCCACCTGGGGAAAAAAATAAGTCGGCAGCTAAAAATACCATAGCTGTTAACTTTTTTAATATATGGACACTTACCTGTCCAGGGAGCCTGCGATGTTGGCGCCCCAGATGGTTTTTGGATCAGCACTCAGGTGTTGAAGCCGCCATTGGTGGTAAGGGAAACCAGCAGTGAAGAATTTCCACTTCACAGCTGATTCCCTTCTGCGCATGCAAAGCATGTTGCGCTTTCTAACTGGCCCGGTGATGGAGGAAGGAGGTGGGGGGGGGGGCCAAACTTCCAAGGTGCCAAATCTCGCACCGGAAGGAGAGAAGAAGCAGATCAGCAGAACTTCCACATTTGGGTGGAACTCCGCTTTAAAGTGGCAGTAGTGAGAACTACCTGAATTTGCAGCACAGGTAATGTTACTGGCGCAAGTGCTTGCCTGAATTTTGGCTCCGGTATTTAAGGCCCATACACACGATAGGACTTTTTGACAACAAACATGCAAATGAGCTGTTTTGGAGCAACATCCAGCCGTATGTACACTCCATCGGACAAACTTTTTCATCGCACTTTTGTTGGCTGTGCGAACGGACAAACTTTTTGACAACATAAGTCAGATGGAGCAAAGTCCGATCGTGTGTACAGAAAACCATCGGACTTTACAAACACGCATGCTCAGAACCAATGCAAAGGATCAGACAACAATACAGAAGTTGACCAAAGGTGGCGCTGTAATTGAAGTCCTCTTTTGAAGTGTCGTCAGTACTTTGAAACGTCACTGCGTTTGCTGTCTAAAAAGTCTGATCGTGTGTATGCAATACAAACTTACGGCCAATGCCCTTTGTACAAAAGTCCACGGGAAAGTTTGTACAAAGTCCGATCGTGTGTGTATAAGGCTTTAAAGTAACTACCTTCAGAAAATTGTCCTTGGGACTTTACGGAGCTCTCTTGACTAGTTTCCATCTAAACCGCCCATACCCTGAGGGTTATTTGGGGGTTATTTGCTAAAGCTGGAGAGTGCAAGATCTAATGTAGCTCTGCATAGTAAGCAATCGCCAATGCTCTGGTTTTAGTAACCCCCCCCCCCCCTGTGTGTACATAGTTGTGGTAGGGATATTAGGCTAGTTATTTTCTCTATAAAGAACTGGATTTTCGAAAAAAAATTCCAGATGATAAATAATTAAAACAAATAAAATGTAACTCACTGAGGGAAAATTGTAGGTGGTTCTCTGTAGTCGAAGAACATAAGAATAGACACTTTGGGTTATGGTAGGTCATTGACTGGTTGTGCAATGTGCTCTTTAAATATAAGTGTGGTCCAATTGCTGCTCCTATCTTATTTGTAGCCATTATCTGGAGAAACAAGAGAGCTCTGAGAAAGTTTACCATGGAAACTTCTCTAATAAGATCCATGATTGTTTTACATCTAAATTGCTCAAAAATAGAAACTACTGGAAAATTACGAATTATGTGTGGTGAGCATAAACAAGAGAAAGTAAATGCAATCTGAGAAAGGAATGTTAATGGATTCAGGCTAAATACATTTTTCTTTTGGTTTCTCCGTCCCCTTCAATCTTCTGTGCATTGAACCAACCACCTCTACTTCCCGAACATGTTCCAAAAGCGCACAATGCCCCTTTCTGACCATACAGCCTGCAGCGCTACCAGCCACACCGATCTCAACTGTTTAATTTTGTTTGCCTGTGTGCTTCTGTCTCCTTTAATCTGTAGGTGAAGCAGTCTTTATTTTATTATGGCCGGATTTGCAATCATGTTAAACCTCAGAAACGTCCCTGTTTGCTGATCACAGTAGATAAGGAAGATTGTACATTTTCCAGCTGCTCGGGGAGAAAACATCTGCAGTCACCACAGAGCAGGAGATTGCATTCTTAAAGGGCTGGCCAACCCTGAATGGGACTTTGAAGTGGGAACTGTGAAATAGGAAGAGATGCATTAACCTTTCTGTGTTTTCAGAGCAAAGTCAAGCTTGTTTATTCCCAGTTGCTTGCTGCACCCTCTAGAGTAGAATTGGTGATTTGCGATCCTATAAATCAGACTTGACAAATACACATGAAACCGTGAGCTGAAAAGATTAGAATTAATCTAACGGAGTTCCACATTATGTCTACTAAGGACCACAGCTACTTAATAATTGCACCTTGGTACCAGTGTTAATTTCGTTGACTAAAACATTTAGTCGACTAAAATACGACTAAAACTAAAATGGCATTTTATTCAAAAGACTAAGACTAAAACTAAATTTAAATTTGACGTCAACATTAACACTGGTCTGTAGTGCATGTTCATACCTCAATGTAATTAATAACATATTCAATTTTTCACTCCAGCTGTATATAATGAGTTTGCAAATTGTAGAGAATTGTTAACTAATGCATTACAATTGAATTACAACCATTAGTTTTTAGTTGACTTAAATGTACTGGAGATTTAGTCGACTAAATATAACTAAAACAATTGCAGAGATTACAATGGGACTAAAACTAAAATGCCATTTTAGTCCTAAGACTAAAACTAAATCGAAATTTGCTGCCAAAATTAACACTGCTTGGTACTAAACATACATTATTTTATTATGGAGAAAAGGGCACTAAAGTGGTAGTAACCGCTAACTTGAAGCAGGAGTTCCGGCTTTTTTTATTTTTTATTTAAAAGTCAGCAGCTACAAATACTGCAGCTGCTGACTTTTAAAATATGGACACTCGCCTCTCCAGCACACCCGTAATGTCGGCTCTCGAAGTCAATCTGTCGCTCGGGTGCTGCCACTGCCATCTTCGCTATGGGGATCAGGAAGTGAAGCCTTTCGGCTTCACTTCCCGGTTCCCTACTGCGCATGCGTGAGTCGTACTGCGCAATACGGATGATCCCTGATGTCTCTGGGACCCATGTGCTTCCCAGCAGACAGCGGGAAGGGACAGGAAGTGGAGTAAATGCCCGCAGATTCTGCGGCTATCTATGCCCGGAAGTGGGTGCAAATACCTGTATTACACAGGTATCTTCACCCCCCTTCTGTGCCAATGGTGGCACCGAGGGGGGGGGGGGTTCCGATGAGCAAAAGTTCCACTTTAGGGTGGAGCTCTGCTTGAAGAATGGGGACACGCATAGAGATAAAAAGGTGCTGCGTGTCCCAAATATCAATAACACAAGAAAATTCCCCTGGGGTTTCTTTGCAGCAAAAAAATAAAAGGAATGTAACAAAATAAATATTTTTATTATTCAAATATTAAAATCAACAAGGATTTAAAATATGAGCTCTGGTTACATATACTCCCATTGTGGCCCAACAACCATGATAACATTAATACGGACAGGTATTACATATATATCAACAGAACTTTTCAAAATTGATCCTGCCCAAAAAGATGCTCCATCGCGTTTCGACCAAACAAGTCATCGTCGTCTTCAGGGGGACTGTATTATCTAAAATTAGGAACATATAATTCAAGGTATTGTAACTTATACATAATCTCAAAAAACTTCAAAAGACTTTGTTGCTGTAACCATCCGAACCTACGATGCATAATTACCTCTAATTGGGAGAAAGAATTTTGAACCGGAGAATTTCAAAACCACATCCAAGACCTGTCCTAGGTTGTTTAAACTGTCCACATGGGAGGGCCCAAAGTTACTGGCTAGCAGTGCAATAGACCATATATGAAGTGCTTAAAGAGGAGGTCCAGCCTCCTTCAGAAAAAAATAAGTCCGCAGCTACAAATACTGTAGTTGCTGAATTTTAATTTTCGGACACTTGGCAGTCCAGGGATCCCAGACGATTTTTCCATCTGCTCTCGCGTGCTGCCTCTGCCATTGCTCATGAGGGAAACCGGCAATGAAGTCTTGCGGCTTTGCAGCCAGTTCTCTACTGCGCATGCACGTGGCATGCTGCTCTTTGTGTATGGCCCGGAGGCAGGGGAAGGAGGGGGGGCGGGGCGGTGGAGGCCACGATGAGATGACCCTGAAGTGGGAGCGGGTACCTGTCAAAAACAAGTATCCGCCCCCCCTCAAATGTGGCACTCGAAGGGGGGAGGAGTCAGATAAGCGGAGCTTCCACTTTTGGGAGGATGGAACAAAGTACACCTATGGCAAAGGATTTCCGAAAGAAATTGATTGGAGATTGAACTTTATGTACAACTATATGTACATGTACTATATGTACCTATATTTTGTGCAAAATGGTGGTCTATGGGGGGAAAAAATAATCTGTCTGCAGCACAGTTTTTTTTTTTTTTTGCCTTTTTAATGTATAGAATGCATTAGGGTAAAAAAAAAAAAAAACTTTATAACCACTTTAAAGGTAATTGTAAACCTATATTTTTTTAAATAACAAACCTATTACGCTTACCAGCTCTGTTCGAAGGTTTTGCACAGAGCAGCCCCGGTCCTCCTCTTGCGGGGTCCCTCACCAGTGCTTCTGGCTCCTTACTCCCGCAAAGTGTCCCAATAGCAAGCTATGGAGTCGTGTGTTTGTGTGTGTGTGTGTGTGTGTGTGTGTGTGTGTGTGTGTGTGTGCGCTCTCGATCCTGAGCTGTCCATTGACGCACAAAGCGCTGCTTGGCTCTGCCCCTCGTTCTCTGCTCACTGTCTCTAATTGACAGCAGCAGGAGCAAATGGCTCCCACTGCTACCTCCATGTTCAGTGAGGAAAGAAAGGAGCACAGCGCTAGATTGAGATGGGGCTCACAGCGCTGGATTAAAGGAGTCTGGGGGGGGGGGGGGCGCTGGACACAGTGTTTTTTTATTTTTTTTTATCCCCCCCCCTCCATGCAGAGAATACGTTAAAGTAAAAAACCTTCTGCATTTGAAACCACTTTAAGCCCACTCAGCCCTCCTTATTGAGTACCAAGGGCCTATTCACACATACGCTGTAAAATGTGTATTCAGTGTGCTCCAACACACAAAGGCAGTACATCAAAATTGATAAAACTTTTTTTTATCATGTGTCCAGTTCTGCTGTCAGCATATGTGGAATGCCTTAAAGCGATGGTAAACTCTTAACAATACTAAAAAAAAAAATAATTTGCTAGTATGCACCACATACTATCACATTATGAAAGACTTGCTTTAAAACAAAGCCCTCCAGCGGCGCACTGTCATTGTTGCAGTTGCTTCCATTTTCACCCGGTCTTCCTCCCGGGGTCATGGACTGCGGCAGCTTGAATGGCCGAGCCGGGATGGCCTCACTCCCGTGGCACACAGCTATGAAGAAACGGCACGGGGGTGTCATTCCTTCAGAGCGCATGCACATGCATCGGCTGCTGCTCACTAGAATATCTCCTAAATGGAGCACGTTTAGGAGCTATTCCTTTTACTTACAGGTTACTATCACTTTAATGTAACGGATGGCGTATGTAGATTCACTTTAATTTCTGTGGTTTGTTAATAGTGGAATGCAGGGTTTGAAGCAGAGGTAGAGTGCAGGTTAGATGCATTGTCTTTCATCTTTCTGTCTTGTTTCTCCAGTTAACGGAAGATGAAATTGCTACAATACTTAAATCAACACTGAAAGGCCTTGAATACTTACATTTCATGAGGAAGATCCACCGAGATATCAAGGCAGGGAATATCCTGCTGAACACAGAAGGTCACGCCAAGCTGGCAGATTTCGGAGTGGCTGGCCAGCTAACGGTAAGTGCTGATCTTGCATTGCTGTTTGGCCGCCGTGTCGATTAGCATTGCTCTTTACTCTGTAGTGGTCTCATTATTTTTATTTATTTTTTTCAGGACACAATGGCAAAACGCAATACAGTAATAGGAACTCCGTTTTGGATGGCTCCTGAAGTGATTCAAGAGATTGGGTATAACTGTGTGGCAGATATCTGGTCACTGGGAATTACATCTATAGAAATGGCTGAAGGGAAGCCTCCATATGCAGACATACATCCAATGAGGGTAAGGCCAGTTTCAATGTCTCTTGATTTTACTTTCTGTGAAAATCATATGTCAGAATTTGTTCAATTCATTGAGCCCTGATTTTAGTCACATGTTGTAAATTTCTCTTTTCTTAAATGATCATCTGAATGCATTTGCCTGAAAGTATTTGTAAACCTCAGACATGAAGTATTAACAGCATACCCTTCTATATAGTCTGTAATTGTCTAAATTTTAAAGCACCAAATGCTATTTCTGTCTATTGCTGCTTTCTTCTGCTATCAACATGAATCACTTCAGATGAGTTTTCCTGACACCAAGAGAAAAAAAAGGTGACTGGGATGCAGCTCCAGCACACAGCCTGAGATTGACAGCCTCAGCTCTGTTCATGTGTGCTGTGTAAAGGATATGTGTCTCTTCCCTCCAATCAGCTCCCAGAGCGTTCATTACTGAGCTCTGCAGAGTGCAATTTCTGCTCTCGGCCCCCTTTATTTCTGACAGCTCAGACAAGTGTTATAAATGATGATGAGCTTTCAGTGGAATTAGAGAAGTCAAGACTGCAAATAAACAGGTACAACTTAAGTAAAATAATTTTTTTCATCTCTGTGCATCACCTGAGGCCTGTCACTTCCCTGGGTATATGTAAGTGTTGTGTGGTGTTTTTTTTTTTTTTTTACTCTAATATGAGCCAAGGCTCGTTGATGCAAATAGGGGCCAAGTCATGTAGTCTGATCCAATAGTAGAGCTATTTAAGCTCAAATTGGAGAAACAGTTAATACTGGTTCTGATATGTATCAGAAAACAAAGTGCATCAGCAGTTTGTTGTGTATGGGACTGTGTAGCCACAGACCAGTCAGGGTGTTCGTGCTGACCCATGTCCACAGTTTCTACAATGGGCACATGAGCATCAGAACTTGACCACAGAGAAATGCAAGAAGGTGTTATTGAGGTGTTGACTTGGCTCCCAAATTCTCCAGATCTCAATATAATTGAACATCTGTGGAATGTGCTGGAAATATAAGTCAGATCTATGAAGGCCCCACTTTGCAACTTACAGGACTTAAAGAATCTGCTATTGACAACTTGGTGCCAGATACCACAGCATACCTTAAGAGATCTAGTGGAGTCTCTGCCTTGATGGGTCGCGACTTTTTTGGTTGCATATGGGGGACCTACTCCCATATTATCCATATTAGATGGGCGGTCATTTTATGGCTGATTGGTGTAAATGCTGACTGTCAGGGAGAGGTGTTTCCAATCACAGCTGATCAGATTGTAACCAGGAAGTGCCAGTTATCACCTTTTCCACTATTCACGCTTGCCAGAGCAGGAGTAGAGGAGAGCCGATAAGTAGGGGGGTCTGCTCATTGGTTATTAGCAGTACCCACAAGTGCCTACCTAGAGCACCAATCCGTACCCACCAGGGATGCCAATCGGTGCTGTATATCAGTGCTACCTATCAGTGCCCATCACTGCTGCACAATAGTGCTCATCAGTGAAGGAGAAAACTTTCCTTATTTACAAAATTTTATAACAGAAACAGAGAGGAGCTTTTTTTTCTCAACATTTTCGCCTTTTTAGATTTGTTTAGCTAAAATTAAAAACCCCAGTGTTGATCAAATACCACCAAAAGAAAGCTCTTTTTGTGTGATAAAAATTTCATATGGGTACAGTGTTGCATGGCTGCACAATTGTCATTCACAATACGACAGCGCTGAAAGCTAAAAATTGGCCTGGGCAGGAAGGGGTTTAAAGTGCCCAGTATTTAAGTGGTAAAGCTACATTTTTACAAAAGGCTTTTACATTTTTATTTTTTGGAATATTAATTGATTTTGTACTTGTAGTGAACCCATAGTCTTTAGTTGTGTCACACATTTTTTTCTGCTTCTGAATCCACTAGGATCTGTTAAGAAATGGGGATCACAGAATACTAGATTTCTGATTTATGTATTTATTTTTTTCTTCACCTTTCACTGTACAGGTACACCAGAAAGTATGGAGGTAGAATGAAAAATAGTGTCAAGTTTTTAATAGCCACTCTTGTGAAAACTGTTTATTTTGATGGCTTCATGTATTTTTTGAGAAGTATCTATTCAGTTACGTTACCTCTCTTGCTTTTATATTTGACTGCACATTTCCATGCAGCTTAAAGGGTAGGTTCACCTTTACAGAAGAAATTTACACTGGACCCCCTCCCCATCGCACTCGGCCCCGCTGTACCTGAAGCCGGTGATATCCCGCATGACACATCATAAAGCCGCTTTTACCAGTTGGGTTGTGAGGATATCCGCTGTGGCTTTCTCTCCTAAAAAATATACCTTGTAAAGGTACAGATAGGAGACATTCTGAATGGTCGGCGCGGATCAATCAGAACCCGTGCAGCCCGTCCTGTCAACGTTGGAGAAGAGGAGAGAAAGCCGCAGGGATTTCAATTCCCCGGACCGATAAAGCGCTGATCCGATGTCAGTGCGGGATATCGCTGGCTGCAGGTACAGCAGGACCGGGTGCGATGGGGGAAGGGGACCAGTGTAAGTTCACCTTTTACAGATTTTCTGTAAAGGTGAACTTACACTTTAAGCTGTCTAGGAGAATTGTCAGTTACAGGTGTTGGGACAAACTCTAACACTGCCAGGGGTGCTGACAATGGTCATATTTTAGTCTTAAATACAATGTTCACCCTTTGGGAAAAATTTTTAAGGGTTGAACACGCAACATGTTCCCACTGCTGCAATTGCTCCTCGCTCCCCCCTCTCTCTCTGACAGCAGTGAGGAGAAGTTCCCTACTAGCCTGTCGCTTTTTGAAAAGAGCGCGGCTGTGTGGGGCTCCGCCCCCAAACGACCACGTCATTCATTTACAGAGTTCTGTGAATGAAAGAATTACAAGTAACCTACAGTAGTAGTTGAGTCTTCCTGTCAGTGTGGAACTATGAAGTACAGGCAGACGTTTCACGCTGACAGTCTGCAGGAGACCTGCATAGCATCTGCTATTTGCTTATTGGTGCAATGCTTTTCAGGCTCCTAAGAAAAAAAAAAAAATAGTAAATGCCCATTATTTTTTCCTGCAAAAAAATGGGCATTTATTTAGTTTTTTAAAGTATACTTATCCTTTTTAAGTTTATTTATTTTTTCAATAAAAACTATTGCTGAAACTGCTCAAGCAACCTTGACTTTAGTTTGTTCCTTAGGGGGAGATTTAGACCCCTTTCACACTGAGGCAGTTTTCAGGCGTTTAAATGCAACCGTTTTATTATTTATTTATTTAAAATTTCCTTTTATTTGTTAACTTTATTGTTTATATAGTGCTTTTGTATTACACAGTGCTTCACATACAGTATATAAAACCTCTCACCTTAAGGTGCTTCCAATGTTTTCTCCCTGACTAAGGTAAAAGCCAGCTGGTAGAGCTATCGGAGATCCATATAAGAACCATTTTATTTTTTTCATCAGTTTTTTTTCCCCCATTGTAATGTTCAGAGTTCAGAAGGCTATGGTCTTGTGCGGAGAACAGTCCAAGCAGGAAATCATAACCCAAGGATAAAAATAAAACAAAACCAAACAAGAATAGGCCATTTGGGGGGGGGGGAACACTCTTCATAATCAGCAGATGGTCGATTGTATGAAACGGAAAATCTGCTCACTGAGCGGCCTGTATTGATTACAGATTAATTATTTGATTGCCTGAGCTTGATTTTCAGTGTAATATTTTCAAGCTTAATGTAATCATCCACTGCACATCTGGAATCACTCAAAGCTCTTAATTTCATTTAGTTGCATTGGTTACCAAAAAGGTAAGGGGTAATTTTTCTTGAATGAGTTTTAGGAGGTAATGATAAAATTCAAGAGATTAGAGTACTTTAATACTGATAATCGGATAATCTACGGATAGAGGACTGCGCTCATGATGTCACAATTACTGTAAAAGTGATGAGCTAGGGTGCCACGTCAAAGTCTCAGTAAAACTGAGGAGCTAGAATAGAAATTTCTGACTTTTTTTTTTTTATATCTGATTTTCTGATAACTGCGTCCTGCGCTAGTTGATGGGTAATGTTTTTGGGCCTCAGACTTGGACAGTGCATGTACCTGAACACCCTTTTTCTCTTTCAATCGTGTTTGTTTTTTTTATTTTTATTTTTTATCTTTTTTATTGCAAATTTTAGACATAAACACATACACCAAAGTAAGTGCTGAACAGTACATCCACAAGACCACTGTGTGGTATAACATTGCATTTCTCTAGGTGTATGTTTTTTTTTGTTTAATAAATGTTTATTAAAGATAAACAACAAACATATACTGTAAAATCCACATACAGCACCCAGTCCCATATACCAGGGGACAGGATTAGCAATTAGCATCAGAGCATCTTGGGGCAAACACAGTAAAGCAATAACGGAAGTGCCAGTGAAGAGAAAAAAAACAAAAAACCGAAAAACATTCTAGAGAGAATGAGCAAAGTACACAGCCCTGATTCAAGGACCGGGTATCATGTTGTCTATCACAGAAACTGAGAAATGGAATTAAATAACAGAAAAAGGCAAGAGAGTGTAAAGGGGGGGAAAGAGAAGAAGAGGAGGGTCAAGGAGGGGAGAGCGAGGGTGAGGGTACGGTGGCTTGCGTGGTGACAAGTAGAGGCTTAGTTTGCGCTGCTCAGTGGGGTTGTGCTAAGATATCTTTGTAGAATGTAGTGGAGGTAAATTCCCTCCAACAAGACTCTAGGTGTATGTTGAATGAAACAAAACAAACGACAAGAGTTACTAGGTTCGCCTCTCAATCACCTGAAGAGGATGCTCTCAACTGGTCACATTGCCCGCCAGCCTATACACTTAGGGATAAATATGTACATACAGGTAGATGCACACATCATGCTGTCCCTCCTCTTATCCATTAGGCCGTTGTTGGTTCAGCCAACAATGTACTCCATATCTTATCATATTTCATGGGGCATCCTCTGTTCATGTTCCTATCCTTATATAATGGAAGGCTGTCATTAACTAAACATTTCCATTGAACTAGAGATGGGGCGGAGGGTTTTTCCCAGTGCATTGTGATGTTTTTCTGGGCATAGAATAGCAACCTAATCAATGTCCTTTTTGCAACAGTTGGTATTATGGTTTCTATCAGCCCCAATGTGACCGAGGCGACCAGACTTATCAAATCTAGCACCTCTGTCCAATATTGTGGAATCTTTGGGCAGTGCCCAAAGATGCAGATTAATCCACCAGTTTAATCACCTTTAAGCCCTTGGGACTTGAACTTAGTTTTGTCAGTGTTACAAAAACAGCCATTTGAGCCGATAAAACATATTATCTTAGTCCTTCTGACAAGGAAGCTGGTATTTTTGGTTGTTATATCCTCAGCAAGGAGGGTTTTGGAATTGACTACTCTTTCTTGTAAAGAGCCATATTAGATTATTCATTAGGACAGAGTGGCGTTGTGCACTCGTCCAGGCTTTTGGAAAAACAATGGCAGGACAATTTCTTTGTTCAGGTGAAAACCTGAAACCACTTTTGCAAAAACCATTCCAGGGAAGAAAAGTCACTACATTGTCTTGATGTGGTGAGAGCAGTGAGGATCTATTTAAAGACAACTGCTTGGATTCTTAAGACTGATGTCTTATTTATTCTGCCAGAGGGTCCTACTGTTGCTAAGTGGATTTGGCAAGTGATAATTCAAATGCATAATTTAAGGGGTAAGATTTCCCCTTTTCAAATTGAGGCCACACTACCAGGGTGGTTAGTGCTTCTTGGGCAGTGCGTCACCAGGCCTCCATAGCTCAGATCTGTAAGGCCGAAACTTGGTCTTCAGTGCGTACATTCACAAAAATGTTATCAGGTGGATGTAAGGAGGTATGAGGATATTGCCTTTGGGCACAGTGTGCTGTAGTCAGCAGTACAAGTCCTCAAGTCTGGGGGTACCCTGCTGGTTCCCTCAAGTAGCATTACTAAGGAACGTCCCATTAAGTAATTACTTAGGTTCTGTGTGCCATGATGTACGATAAAGAAAAATCCTATTTTTGTGATACTATCTGTGATATGAGTTTAACATTGTATTTGATCCATGCGTACAGGTCCAACATTTTGTAAAGGTGAGGCATGTTGAGGTTCAACCAAGCAGTTGGGGAAATTTTTGTTTGTTTTATATTTTTCTACTGCTTCTTTCAATCGTTTAATAAACAATTTCAAAGATATAAAAATACATTGATACATTACTTACAATAACCAAAGAGTAACTGGCAGAAAAAAAAAAAGTGGGTGAGGGCAAATCACCCCAATATGTGTTCAGTAATGCAACAGCAGGTCTGCTGTTAGAAAAAACAGGGCCCCCATACAGCTTACTTGACATTTCAAAAATTATAATTTTTTATTTATTTGTTTTACAATGTACTTTGCTCGGTTATGAATGGACACAGTAATGAGCAGTACTGGGGAATCAGATGTGAGCAGCACACAGACAGAAATCGGTGCAACGGGATGGGTGGACAATTACAGAATGATGCACGGTCTCTCCCTCCAGCAGCTGAAAGCCATCTGGAGGGAAAGGGGAAGAAACCATCTTTCAGCTGCTGAAGGGAGGAGGCACAGACGCAGTGCATCATTCTGTAATTGTCCTGCTGCACTAATCCCCCGTGTGCCCAGGCCCCCTACAGGAGGACCTCTCCCGCAGTATAAGACATAAGAAAGAGTGTTAGATTTGCATATAACATCGTTTAGGACCCTGTTGCATCAAATATAGATGTAGGGGAGATAACCTTACAAAATAGGATGATGTAAAAGTAAAAATTACTTTACAGTCTAAAGTCTATATTCATACACCCTTTTCTAAATGGAAAGCAAAATGCTCAATTTCTGAATCTTGATGTATCCTGATAGGACTATTTCCTTCCATGTTAAACAAACGTACAGATACCTATTTGTTATTGTGATGGTAGGTATAAACTTGTGTTTTATGCATATATTATTGATTGTCAGTCTTGTTTAGTTTTGAAGATCAAAAGTTGATTGGTGGCAAGGAATGTATTTTCCAGAAAAGAATTGAAAATGCTAGGTGTCCTTTTTTTCTCATCAGATAGATATTAGGAAGTATGCCATAAATATTCTGGCCAGTGTGAGAGCAAAGAGCAGGTCACAATAATGGAGTTCTCTCTTTTTTTATCGCTCTTAAACACACCAGAGGAAAGCTGAAATATTATTCTTTGTATGCACATGAAGTTTCTTCATCCATTAGTTTGCAAAACGGAGAATTAGGTCTTGTGATCTGCCTTCTGAGACAGAAATTCCTTTATTTGCTCTTTGGAAAGACGATTATTCATATTTGTCTTCCTTATATGAGTATATGGAAGGATATTTATGATAAAACAATCTGGTGACCTTGACTGGAAAATTTGCTAGTGGTCATTAATTTTACATTTATCCTAATGTTTTCTATTTGCTGTTGACGTGACCACAGCAGACTCGTGCAGTGATAAGATTTATTTATTTTTGTTTCCTAGTAATGTGAATCCTATTGATCAGACCAAAGTACAGTTTGTGTATGGCGTATATATGCTTTGTAGTTTATAGATTGTGACGTATAAAATTTGTTTTTATCAGACTCATTTATTCACCAACCAAAGATATGCGATTCCTATACAAAGCCATCAAAGTTATTGCTGTAAATGTCTAGTGAAGCTGCAGGAGTCCATCTCCCACACCTTAAGCTTTTACAGTAGTGAGCCCCTTTAAAATCTAGTTCTTAAAATGGACTTTAACCGTTGAAGCTGTGCTCAAAAAGGTCAAGCATAGGGCAAAGGACAAGTTCCTGCCAGTGGGCTCCTTGCAGCTGTTATTATTTTTTTTCTTCTTCTAATATTTACTTGACTTGCTTTGTTCTGCATTATCACTCTATGTGGAAGCGGATTCCTTGGTAGAGGCATGGCTTTTCTTCCTCATATCGGAGATATCCCCTGATAAATGGTGGTCTGATGACTGTTAAGGTAACATTTAAGAAGCAGCAGTTGAGGTGTAAAAGGCACAGATCCACAGAATTAATGAATCGAAAAAAGCAGGGTGCTCCATATTCTGAGGTACAGCTTCCTCTGTAGCAAAGAAAAGAGTGAATAGCAATCCAAATCACATGAGTCAAATAGTCACAGGAAGCAGTACCTTAGATCTCACACTGTAAACTTACAGCTATTACAATTTAGGCACAGTCATGTACAGGTGTGCAATGCTATTTTTCAGAAGGAAATTAAGACAACATTTTTTTTACAAGGTATGGCCTAGGGGTATTTAACATTTCTAGATGTTGCGTATGAGATAACTAATCTTCACTTTTTGAGTTGAGGTTCACATTCGATTTATTTAAGGAATTACACCCTCCTAGAAACCCCTCTCCCTTCACTCTGTAGGCAGATGTAGAACCCTTATTGCGCTACTGTACATGCACTTATATAATGCAATGTCAATTTTAGTGCAAGCACCCAGATGTACCTGCTAAATATTCTTTGATTCCCTTCTATTCCAAGGGACCTTGTAAACCTTGGGTGCTCTAATGTTCAACTGGATGCAGCTCACTGTTGGTCAGTAAGGCTACCTATCAAGCTGATAGACCAGTAAAAGTGCTGTTGGTTTCAAGGGGCTGGACCAATCACTCTAGTGGAATAAGTGGTTTCATATTAGAGCAACCTGGGTCTAGGAGTTCCTGGTCTGTTTTAGAAATAAGGTAAGTTATTTAGAAGCTGAGCTAACATTTGCCTTCTGCTGGATCAGCTATGGGTATAGGATTGTGTATATGGAGTTTTGCTTTTTTTTACATTTTATTTATTTATTTATTTATTTATTTTATTGAACTAGACAGACTTTTTTCAATCCAACTGTGTAGCCATTTATATTTTTGGCATTCTGAGCTTTGTCCAAACAAAAATGGCTTGATCCTATCCTCTGATAATAATTTCCCTCCACTTTCCTAAAGTTCTGGCCTATTTAGGGTGACCCTAAGGGCAATAACGCGTTTTTCTGGCATTATTTTCAAAATGGTTTTCAGTTACTTGTAAAATCCATGTGTTTTGGCTGATGTATTTTGTGACTGTTTTTTTGGTTGGGGGGTATTTTGGAAAACTGTTTCTTTCTGTGGCCATTCTTAAACTTGCCATAAACCAGTAGAAGTTTTATTTCTAATAGTTAATGGGGTCAAATGGATAGTTTCATAGTTTAATAGTTTCATAGTTAGTAAGGTTGAATAAAGACCTGTCCATCCAGTTCAACCTGAGTGAGTGTCTACAATTGTCCCTATCCCTGTACATTGCACACTCACATTGGTCCCTACCCTCAAGGAGCCCACAATCCCCGATCATATACTAGGGCCAATTTTGGACAGAAGCCAATTAACCTACCTGCATGTCTTTGGAATGTGGGAGGAAACCGGAGTACCCGGAGGAAACCCACGCAGGCACAGGGAGAACATGCAAACTCCAGGCAGGTAGTGTCATGGTTGGGATTTGAACCAGCGACCCTTTTTACTGCTAGGTGAGAGTGTTAACCATTACACCACTGTGCCGCCCAATTTTGATGAGGAAAATCAGAAAAGGATGGCACATTTTTCTTCCATGGACATACTTTTAACCATAGGAACCATGTATTGTAATGTGCATACCAAAACCAAACCTATCTAATCAGATTTTTGTTTTGTAAATTCACATCAACATAATGTACTGACTGATTGTATTGATTGGCTACTAAAGGGTCTGCACTTTCTACAGTGGATTTTACGATGGTTTAGAAACCCTATCCAGTTCTTACTGCTGTTTATATCAATGTTAGGGATATTTTCCATCTCTATTTGTCTTAATGACCATTGCCATTAGGGCATTGAGTTGACATTAGAATAGAAATAAAGGCAACAAATCTGGCAATAGGGACATTGGTTTGGGGACACTGTCTAAAAAGTGATGATTTCCCCCATTTCCTGTTGTGTCGACAGGACAGAAAGTAAAGTCTCCTTTTTGGGACACAGGACAAATTAAAAACCTGGCAGATCTTTTAACCATTTCCTAAAATATCCTTATTTATTTGGGCTAACAAAATCCCGCTTTTGTGGCATAAGGCATACTACAAATCTCTTTTGTTTCCTTAGTGCCATATCATGGAAGCAAGTCAATCTTCTTTTTCCTTTCACTTTTTTCCCCTTACAAGTTTTTTTTCCTGATCTGACCTCATAGGCTTTCTGAACATGTGTTGACTTCTTTAGATTGTGAGACTTTGTTTTTCCTTCTGACATTGGACTGATAAAAGTAAGCATGCAGGCCAGGGCTTATTGTCTTTGCTTTTCCTGGACTCAGGCCACGGTCTTCGGTATTTATGTAAAGTACAATTTTTGTTACTTGGGAATGCATGTTGAAATTATTCTGCACACTGTTTAGCTGCAGGCCAGTTGGCACTGCCACAAAGCTAATCTCTTGCCAACAGTCCATTTCCTTTTTGGCCAAGGTAGAGCTTTAAATAGAAGTCTAACATGGCTTTTTAAACAAGTGCTTTGGCACAGGGGAAGTGGTGGATTCCTCGCAAACAAGCATTGCTTCCTTTTGTCATGCATATGTGCAGTGTCACTGTACAGTTCATATGCAGAAGATGGCATGTTTAAGGTCCATTGCCGGAATGGAAAAATTAGTAAATCTGAATCATCTGTTCCTCATATAATCACTTAATCTTCATAATGTGGCTCACAATTTTTTTATTTTTTTTATTTCTATTTATCTTGATCTATATGCCAGATGATCCCAGCAAAATAATTCTCTTTCAATTAAGAGTTCTTTATTGTATGAAGTTACGTGGGTATCAATTTATGCAACCATCACGTAGGGTCTTGTCCATGCCCTTGATTATCCCATCAAGTATGTTTAAAGTGTACCACACCAAACCCCCGCCCTCCCCCATATCATCCTCCGGGACGGAATATGGGCTATACAGTATACAGAAAAAAATGTTAGTCTGTACCCACCTTTATGCTTATTCCACACCAATTTTTCACTAAGTCATGGAGCGTGGATGAAAATGATAGACCTGGAACTTGTTGGGTAAACTGGTAAGCATTGATACCCATGATAAAAGCTTAGTAGCTCCTAGGCTAGCAAGGTCTAATGAATTGGATGCCGCTGACTATTGAGTTCAGGCTGGGTAAAGGTTCATCCCGACCCAAAGCATGTTGTAGAAATAAGAAGAGGGGCATGGCTTGGATGAATCAAGCTGACGCTGCTTTACCTGCTAACCACTCAGGCCCAGTAAGGTGTTATAGTAAGCATTGGTAGCTCTAGTCGTCTGTGCTGATTCTTTACTCCTGACAGCCCGCATTTACATGCATTTCAAAAAATATTTTTAAAGTGGAATTCCATGCTTTTCCTAACTATGCTTATACCTGCATCCACCCCCTTCTAACTCCTATTCTAACTACCCTGTGAAAGAAAGATGCCTGTACTTACACTTAAGAGGGTGATTGTATCCCACAGCTGACAACTGGTGCTCTATAGTAAATCTGTGTTGGTGGAGGTGGGCAGTAATTACTAGGCCTCTGCAATGTCCTAGCAACGTTTTGGGAGTATTCCAGTCAGGTTTCATGAGGCACGTAAATGTCCTACACCTATAGCAAGAGCTTTTTCAACTTTAGTCAGAGCTGCACAGTTTTTATCTACAGATGTTCTTTATCTTCATATGCAATTTTTTTTTTTGTAACGGTGAACTAACCATTAAAACTTAGGCTTTAAAGAGGAACTCTAGGTAAAGGAAAAAAAAGGCTACATAGTAATAGAACACATGTCAACTGTTTTTCTTTTCATACATCAGGAGACACAGAGCCATAGTCGTTACTATGTGGGTTATAGGGCCACTGATAGGTGATGGGCACTGGCACGCCTTAAGGCAAGAAGTGTACTCCCTATATAACCCCTCTCACTACCGGGAGTCCTCCGTTTTTTTTCGCCAGTGTCTAAGGTGTTGGTCACGAGTAAAGATGTACTGTGCTGAGCTCCACTGGAGCAATCCTTGCTGGGGCCAGCCATGCTGACCGGATCCGTTCAATGTCCTTTCATGGGCCTAAGGAATGGTACCCGGGCCTCGTGTCCGAAGAAACAAGGTTTTTCTTGCGAATGCTTCTCTTTTTAGAGAGCTGGACCCTGGGATCCAGTACTTTTTGGTAGTAAAGCCATAAAGTTTTTACTGGCAGGGTGCTGTTGCAGGTCCAGGATTGTGGGTAACCTGTAGGTTCCCCTGTTCCTGAAGGTTTCGGAGCCCACCGTGAAGGGTGAAGATTGAGTTTATCTCAGATAACCCTGCAGCGTGGAAATGTAAGTGGAGATTTTCTTATGAATTTATCCTTTTACGTCATAATGCTGTCATGCCTATGTGTCACCACTGGGGGCTGTATTGGGCACTCACCGCTTGATGCTGGAAACAGCACTGTCAGAAGCCTTTCCTCCTCTCCTCTGGCCACAACAAGCAGTTCCTCCGGTAAGAAAGGGGGGACTGGTTCTCCTCCTGCGCCCCCAGTGTTGACATGTTCCCCTTCGGGGGACCTATATGCCGAAAGCATTTCCTTTTTCTTTAAAAAAAAAAAAATACCCAAAAACGACAAACCGCGCAGCTGCTCAGTAGTGGTTTTACCCCCCCGCCGCCATATCAGCTGTTTGCAAGGCACCTGAAGTCCGCTGCTTGCGCGGGAAAACGTGTTATTTTGAAAGATGGGGGGGCGTAATTGGGGCCGGGCTAACGGCATCACATGCCGACCGCATGTGGAGGAAGTTTTTAAAGTACTGTGTGTAGCTGCTGCTGCCTGTGGAGGGACACATGAGCAGGAGGTTGGCTTACTTCGGGTTTGGTGACACAGGCATTCCCTTTGACATGTTACTACTTTACCAGGCTAGCAGCTTATAGCGCTGGACTAAACCTAGTAGTGTACATTCTTTTTGTAGTGCCTCTGCCTTTGTGCTTCAGCCTATGAGTGGAAGAGGGACCAGGAACTCCTCTAAGGGTTCTAAAGTGTCAATGGTTTCCTCCTCCAAGAGTGATGCAGCCGTAAAGATTGAGCCATCAGGGGAGACTGTTGTTGCAGCTGCACTAGACACTTCAGTCCCTGTATATATCACACACGAGTTTTTTTTTCTTCTACCATTTGTAATTTGGGAATGAAGATTGATGCTATGATATCTCTC
Source organism: Lithobates pipiens (assembly GCF_037356315.1). Classification (NCBI taxonomy): domain Eukaryota; kingdom Metazoa; phylum Chordata; class Amphibia; order Anura; family Ranidae; genus Lithobates; species Lithobates pipiens. The sequence goes on along the minus strand of NW_027507764.1, from coordinate 504,986,568 downwards.
CATAGTGGGGCCAAACGTAGCAGTCCCCATCTAGTGCTCAGGACCCTCTTATTGAAGGGCAAGGAGCAGGGGGTCGGCAAGATCTTCCAAAAGATTTGGAAGATACCAATATATCCTGGGGGTTCCAGCAATTGATGCTGCAATTGCCTCAATGAACAAGAGTCTTGCGTGTCCGGTGGATAATGCGCTAATGTTAAAGGATCCAACAGATAAAATGTTGGAACTTCTTTCCAAAATCAATATGTCTTTAGCAAGTTCAGTAGCGCAGCCAATTCTTGTGGCAATTGGTGTATCTCAGTCCATTAAGGAACAGTTTGTGGAAGATAATGCCTGGTCAGTAGGCCCAGCAATGGGCTGGTGTGTCAGATGCACTATGTTTCACAGTAGATGCTATGAAAGATTCTATCATTCAAGCCTCACGGCTTATGCTTGGATTAGTGCATTCTCGCAGAGTTCTGAGGCTGAAAAATTGGTCAGCTGAAGAACCGTGTAAAAAGCTCTTGGCCAGTTTCCCTTTTCATGGTGAACGGCTATTTGGAGACTATCTGGATAAATACATCCAAAGGATCTCTAATGGGAAAAGCTCTTTTTTACCAGTAAAGAAGTTCAAACATTTCTCCTTTTTAAGAGTGCTTCCTCACCTGTGCCAGGGTCATCAGCCTCTAGGCAGTCTCGACAACCTCAACCGTCAGGTTCAAGGGGAAGATCCCAAGGGCAGCACCAGGGTCAAAAGATCTTGGAGCAGAAAGCCCACAAAGCAGAATGCTAAAGCCTCCTTATGAAGGGGCGCCCTCGCTCGCTTGGGTGGAGGGAATGCTCCTGCAATTTTCAAAGATCTGGCAGGAACAATGTTAAGACATGGGTGGCTCCGTCTCCTCGTTTTCTAAGATTCAAACCTTTTCACGGTTCCAGAACCAAACGGAGAGGTAAGACCCATTATAGATCTCAAAGATCTGAATCGACACTTAAACATCCGATCCTTTCGCATGGAGTCAATCCGATCAGTTGTTTCCATCCTGCAAGGAGGGGAGGTTTTGGCTTCAATCGATATCATAGATGCATATCTCCAAGTGCCAATATTTCCCGCTCACCAGAAATTTCTGCGCTTCGAAATGGAAAATCATCATTTTCAGTTTGTGGCCCTGCCATTCGGTCTAGCCCACAGCTCCACGGATGTTCTCAAAGATTCTGGCGCCTCCTTTAGCCAGGTTAAGGGCTCAAGGCATAACGGTCCTAGCCTATTTAGACGATCTACTTTTAATAGATCATTCAGTCTCAGGTCTAAACCAGAGTCTGCTCACAGCTGTAAACTACCTGGAATCTCTGGGTTGGATACTCAGCCTAGAAAAATCCTCCTTAAAACCATCAAGGAGAATACAGTACTTTGGGGCTGGTCATAGATACCGTACAGAAAAAGGTATTTTTACCCCAGACAAGAATCAGTTCCATTATAGGACTAATTCAACTTGACAAAGCAAAGAAAAATCCTTCCATTCAGCTGTACGTTAGATTGTTGGGGAAAATGGTGGCCTCCTTTGAGGCCATCCCTTACGCGCAGTTTCACTCAAGACTGCTACAAAACACCATCCTGTCGGTGTGAAACAAAGATTCAGGCTTTGGATTTTCCAATACACTTGTCTCCCGACGTACGTCAGAGCCTAAATTGGTGGTTGATATCCAGCAACCTCCAAAAGGGAAATCCTTTCTGCCAGTATCCGGCAAAAGTAGTGACAACAGATTCCAGCCTTCTAGGCTGGAGAGCAGTCCTGGAAGAAGATTCTGTCCAGGGGAGATGGTCCAAGTCAGAAAGGACCTTGCCTATCAACACTTTGGAGATTTGGGCAGGAAGTCTGGCCTTAGAATCTTGGACGGTCAGACTACGGGATTGCCCTGTCGGGATTCAATCCGACAATGCCATGGCTGTGACTAACATCAATCACCAGGGGGGCATGGGGAGTCGTGCAGCCCAAAAAGAGGTGAATCGTGTTCTAGCTTGGGCAGAACACAACATTCCTTGCCTATCGGCAATTTTCATTCCAGGAATAGAAAATTGTCAGGCAGACTACTTGACCCCGACATCTTCCTAGCGATATGTCAGAAATGGGGTATTTCGGACGTGGATCTATTCGCGTCCAGATTCAACAACAAAGTCGATCGTTTTGTGTCGAAACGAGGGATCCGTCAGCATGCGGAACAGACTCATTAGTCTTCCCATGGGATCAGTTTTTACTGATCTATGCATTTCCTCCAGTTCTGCTAGTTCCGCGTCTTCTCTGTAGGATCAAGCAGGAACAAAAGGAGGTGATTCTGGTGGCTCCAGCGTGGCCCAGAAGATCTTGGTTTGCGTGGCCCAGAAGATCTTGGTTTGCCAAGATCATAAAGATGGAGGTAGGAGTCCGTTGGACCCATTATGGCCAGACCTTCTTCCATCCTACCTTACGGATGCTAAATTTAACGGTTTGGCTATTGAAACCCACATTCTAAAGGATCGTGGGTTATCTCCTTCAGTAGTGTCTACTTTGATTAATGCCAGGAAGCTGGTTTCCAGAATCATTTATTAGAGTCTGGAAGGCATGTGTTTCTTGGTTTGGATCCAGGAAGTATGTCATAGGTAAGATCCTTGATTTCCTACAAATGGGATTAGAAATGAAGCTGGCCTTGAGTACTATCAAGGGTCAGATCTCAGCCTTGTCAGTGTTTTTTCAACGGCCTCTTTCTTCCCACCCTCTGGTGCGTAGCTTTATACAGGGGGTAACATGGATCAATCCCCCTTTCAAGGCACCTCTAAATCCTTGGGATCTAAATTTGGTCTTATTAGCTTTGCAGAGTCAGCCTTTTTAGCATTTGTGGGAAATTCCCATGGGTCTTTTGACGAGAAAGATAATCTTTTTGGTTGTCATTTCTTCTCGTAGAAGAGTATCAGAACTAGCAGCTCTGTCCTGTAAAGAGCCATATTTGATCATGTATAAGGATAAGGTGGTTTTGTGTGGTTTTGCATCCTCATCCTGAAATCCTACCAAAAGTGGTGACAGGTTTTCCTTTAAACCAAGATATTATTCTTCTTTCTTCCTTCTTTCTTCCCAGAGCCTCAATCTAGGGAAGAGAAGGCATAATTCCCTTGATGTAGTAAGAGTGATTGGAGTCTACTTAAAGGCGACCGCTCGGGTTCGCAAAACAGATGTTTTATTTGTACTGCCAGAAGGTCCAAAAAGGGGACAGGCAGCATCAAAATTATTATTTCCAAATGGATTTGTTAAGTGATTATTCAAGCTTACGGCTTAAAGAGGAAAACTCCTCCTTTTCTTGTTAAGACACACTCAACTAGGTCGATTAGTGCCTCTTGGGCGGTGCAACATCAGGCTTCTATGGCCCAGATCTGTAAGGCCGCAACTTGGTCTTCAGTTCATACATTTACCGGATCAAATCGATGTTAACCACTTCCCACCCGGCCAATGCATATATACGGCCGGGTGGGAGCCGTCTACTCCTGATAGGACGTTCCTGAACGTCATTCAGAAGTAGCGGGATCGCGCGCGCGCGTGCCCGCGCAGCGGCGCGATCCCGATGTGCTCGTGTCACCCGGACACGGCACATCTGAGATCGGCAGGAGGGCTCTGTGATTGGCCCTCCTGATCACATGACGGCCGTGTCCAATCACGGCCGTCATGTGATGTAAACAAACAGCCGGTTGCTAGGCAATCGGCTCTCCTCTCCTCACACGGAAGTCATCGCTGAGTAGAGGAGAGCAGAACGCTGCAGCCGGCTGATGATCAGTGAGTATGGGCTGCTTTTTACAGCTTTTTACTCACTGATCATCAGTCTAGTGTCAACACACAACACACCACACAGTACAAACACAGTCCCCACATATGTCCCCAAAACATACATGTCCCCAAATAATAAAAACATGTCCCCCACATATGTCCCACTAAAATCACATGTCCCAATGATTATCTGCACACATATGTACATGATCACCTGCACACATATGTCCATGATCACACAAACCAATTATTATACAGTTAACTGAATTTTTTTTACCAAAAACATGTAGCAGAATACATTTTGGCTTAAATTTATGACAAAATTAGATTTTATTGGATTTCTTTTCAAACAGAAAAAAATATTGTTTTTTTTCCAAATTTCCGCTTTTTTTGCGCTTATATCGCAAAAAATAAAAAACGGAGTCGTGAATAAATAACACCAAAATAAAGCTCTATTTGTGCGAACAAAATGATAACAATTTCATTTGGGTACAGTGTAGCATGACCGCGCAATTGTCACTGAAAGCGCGAGAGCGATGAAAGCTGAAAATTGGGCTGGGAAGGAAGGGGGTGAAAGTGCCCTGTATTGTAGTGGTTAAAGATCATGAGGATATTGCCTTTGGGCGCAGTGTACCGCAGGCTGCTGTCCTCTGGCCTTTTTTTGCCCTACTTTTTTGTTGTCTCCCTCCCTTCATTTGCCATTGCTATGGGACGTCCCTCATAGTAACTACTAGGGTTATGTGTCCCCTGATGTATGAAAAGAAAACAGGATTTTTAAAACTGCTTACCTGTAAAATCCTTTTCTTTGATGTACATTAGGGGACACAGAGGCCCCTCCCTTCTTGGTGTACACTTGTATTGCTTGGCTACAAAACTGAGGACTCCCAGTAGTGGGAGGGGTTATATAGGGAGTACACTTCTTGCCTTAGGGCGTGCCAGTGTCCATCACCCCTCAGGGGCCCTAAAACCCACATAGTAACTACTATGGCTCTGTGTCCCCTGATGTACCTCAAAGAAAAGGATTTTTACAGGTAAGCAGTTTTAAAAATCCTGTTATTCGCTGAAACTTTTTTGTAATTCTGTTAAGTTGTGTGATTTTTTTTTTTTTTTTTTACTGCTGTACAAATCCAGAAATGTGAAATCCATAATTCATGTTGGAGTTTGCCTATTTTGTCAAGTTTCCAAACTCGCCCATGAAAAGATCCATAGGGCTATGTGGTGTGGCACGGGTCTGTATTACATGCCATTGCCACTATAGAGTTGATCTTATGTTCATAATATACACATGCAAGAATGCAAAACGCTGGAAAAAGATTTGGATGATCTATTAAACTGGTAGTAAGACTCAAAAAAAAAAAAAAAAAAAGTCCCCGCAGGATAATCGCATAATGTGCAGTCTATGCATTGAATACTAGCATAATATGAAAGACTTGCCTTAGAACTAAGCCCTCCAATGGTGCGCTAACACTGCTGACAGGGTTCCATCTTCACTTGGTCTTCCTTCCTGGTTCACAAGTAGAGGTTGGCCGACATATCGGCCGATATTTGCCTTTTTTTAATTAATCGGCATCAGCTGATTGTGCTGATAAAAAGGCCGATTAGAACTACAGCGCGACTTGCAAATGACTTCAGTAATAGAAGTCAGTGCAAGTTTCCTGAGTCTTCAGAGAAGCGACTTTCCTCCTCTCTGGGCAGTCTACCAAGAAAAGCGTAAAGAGATACAATGTTTACACTTCTGAATGAACTGAGCTCTGTGTGTAGGAGTTCTCAGCTTAAAGTGGCTGTAAACCGTTACAACACACTTTGACCTACAGGTAAGCCTAGATTAAGGCTTACCTGTAGGTCCAAGAAATATCTCCTAAACCTACACGGTTTAGGCGCCGTAGACAGCGGCGCGCAGGCGCACTGAGCGCGGCACCCGTCAACGGCGATATGCCGCACTCGGCGGCTCCTGTGCGCATGCGTGGGAGTGACGTCATCGCGGCTTCGCCGAATGACAGCGGCGGAGCAGCGAGACCCACCGAGAAGATGGATGCGCCGGACTACAGGGGGCAGTGGTGACATCGCTGGCTCCTGTGTCAGGTAAGTGACACATAATGGACTACTATGCGATGCATAGTAGTCCATTATGCTTTACCTTTGCAGGGAATGAAAGAGGAAGTGAACTCATCAGGGTTTACTTCCTCTTTAACCATTTAAAGACTAAATCTTTTCTGACACTTGTTGCTTACAAGTAAAAATCCTGTATTTTCTGCCAGAAAATCAATTAGAACCCCCAAAAATTATATATATTTTTTTAGCAGAGATTCTAGGGAATAAAATGGTGGTTGTTGCAATATTTTATGTCACACGGCATTTGCGCAGAGGTCTTTCAAATGCAATTTTTTTTTTTTTAATCTAAATTATACATACAAGTAAACTGATTGGAGGTTGGTTTTGTTTAATGTTTAAATGTAAGAAATTTTCTGTATCACTTAAGGCTGCTTTCACACTGGAGCGGGCAGGTGTTGACGGTAAAACGCTGCTAGTTTTAGCGGCGCTTTACCGTCATTTTAGCGGTGCTATTCGGCTGCTAGTGGGGCGCATATAACCCAGCTAGCGGCTGAGGATGAGGTTAAATGCGCCCGTGAAGCGCCGCTGCCAAATTGCATTGCATGCGCTTCGGCGGTGGTGCCCATTCATATCAATAGGCAGGAGTGCTGGAGGAGTGTTATACACTGCTCCAAAGGTGCTGCTTGCAGGACTTTTTTTTTTAACATCCTGCCAGCGCATCGCCTCAGAGTGAACGCATTCGGGCTTTCACACAGACTGCAGGGGAGCTGTTTTGCAGGCACTTTACAGGCGCTATTTTTAGCTCAAAAGTGCCTGAAAAACGCCCCAGTGGGAAAGGTGTCTGTTAGATTTTATGAGATGGGGGGGGGGGGGGGGGGGCAGGATAAATAAAAAAAAATCGGCCGAACATATCTGCCCAAAAAAATCGGCATCATATATCGGCCATCGGCCGCCACGATTTCTAAATATCGGCATCGGCCAGAGAAAAACCCATATCGGTCAACCTCTATTCACAAGCTTCTGCTACTTGAATGGCTGAGCCGTGATGTCCTGCTGCTATTGTAAATGCATCTTAAATGCTGCCCGTTTGGAGGAGATATCTACTGTGCCTACAGATAAGCTTTATCATAGAATTTACCTATAGGTACAAGTAAGCCAAATGGGTTTTACAACCACTTTTAAGTTGTAGTGCAAAGCCTAGTTTTGCATAGAAAGTATTATAACATTGGTCAAGTTACTGTCCTTACTACTGCAGTTCTTTTCCCTGCTAGGGAAATTTAAGACTGCCATAAATGGATCACATCTCAACGGGTTTTGAATCCATCTATGGGCAGGCTCGTTGCACTAAAGTCAATAAATCAATCCACTTTAGTACTACCAGCAGATTTTTTGCATGTGATTACTACTACACAAGTACTGACAGCTCGAGAGGATAGCCTATAAGCAGCTTTCTTCAGTGGGGACATCTGTGCAGCTTCATCAGTGCAAATCGGTGAAGGAGAAAAACAACTCCTTTCCAAATTTTTCTAACAGACTAAAAAACAACTTATTTTTCTTAGTTTTTTTTTTTTTTATGCCAAGCTAATAGGAAAAAAAAAGGAAAACCCCATGGGTGTTTAGCACCATAAGAAAGCTGTCTGGTTCATAAAAATTATAAAAAAAAATTATTTGGGTACAGCGCGTATTGTACTGTATGACTGCCAGTGCCACAGTCCACTGATTCTTTCATCCTGGAATGTAAATGGTTCCTGATGACATGGCCCCATGTTCTGTTTATGGTACATTTTTTTTGACATCTGCAAGGACAGTAATAGTATAGTTAGAGACTGGCATGCGGATCAGATTTATCAGGCCAGTTATCACTGCAGGAACTGGCGTGGAGGATGACTGGTCATCTCTGAAGGAATTGGCACATAGGAGCTTCACAGGACTGCTGATTAAGAGAAATATTAGTGTGTTTTAGCAACTTCTTTTATATACATTGAATCCGGAAAGTATTCACAGTACTTGACTTTTTCCACATTTTGTTTCGTTACAGCCTTATTCCCAAAAATAATTTCATAATTTTCCTCAAATTTCTGCAAACAATACCTCATAATGACAACGTGAAAGAAGCTTATTTGAAATCTTTGAAAATGTATTTAAAAACAAAAAAAAAAAATCACATGTACATAAGTATTCAAAGCTTTTGATCAGTTGATTGGACATGATTTGAAAAGTCAGATAGATAGATAGATAGATAAATAGATATAGATAGATAGATAGCTAGATATAGATAGATATAGATAGAGATAGATATAGAGATATATATATATATATATATATCTCTATATATCTCCGTGCATGTCAGAGCACAAACCAAGCCATGAAGTCAAAGGAATTGTGCGTAGATCTCCAAGATAGGATGGGATCAAGGCACATATCTGGGGAAATGTCCAGAAAAATATCTGCAGCTTTGAAGGACCCAATGAGCACAGTGGCCTCCATCATCCATAAATGGAAGACGTTTGGAACTTGGAGCGGGTTGCCCGGCCAAACTGAGCGATCAGGGGAGAAGGGCCTTAGTCAGGAAGTTGACCAAGAACCCAGTGGTCACAGAGCTCTGAGAGGAGAACCTTCCAGAAGAACCATCTCTGCAGCATTCCACCAATCAGGCCTATTTGGTAGAGTGGCCAGACGGACGCCATGCCTCAGTAAAAGGCACATGATAGCCTGCCTGGAGTTTGTCAAAAGGCACCTGAATGACTCTCAGACTATGAGAAACAAAATTGTCTGGTCTGATGAAACAAAGATTGAACCTAGAGGAAGCCAGGCCAATACTAGCTGTACAGTCAAGCATGGTGGTGGCAGCATCATGCTGTGGAGATATTTTTCAGCGGCAGCAACTGGGAGACATGTCAGGATCGAGGGAAATATGAATACAGCAATGTACAGAGACCTCCTTGTCAAAAACCTGCTCCAGAGCGCACTGGGTTTCAATTATTTTTCTAACAGGAGAACGACCCTAAGCACGCAGCCAAGATAATAAAGGAGTGGCTACAGAACAACTCTGTGAATGTCCTTGAGTATAAAACAAGCAAATCAATCAGTGCAAAGATTGATTTGCTTGTTTTATACTCGAGGACATTCGCTGTGTTCTCCTGAGGTGTAACTTGCGGCTATGGGTAATCTTTTGATTTGTTTCCATGGCTTCCCTTTATGCCTAACTTGTCCCTTGTTTGGAGGCGTTATGTTTTGGGTATTTATAGCGGGTGCCGCACGTCATTCCGTCACAGCTGATGAAGCCCCACCCTTTTGGTATGTAATGCGAACGGAGCCACGTGACTTAGTGATGGCACCAGTGTCCTCCCTTGATTCTCGTGTTACTAATTGTTTGTCAGTCTGCTTCATTTCCCCAGCACTGGGGCATAGTGCTTGAATTGTAAGTGCAATATACTTTTTAATAAATGTTTTTTACCTTATCCAATGGAGAGCACTATACTGCACCGTTTGTCATTTTATGTATATAAACATTGGAGCCTGTGGCTATGTCACGTGGGATCTATTATTACCAGCACACATTCATCTCCCTTCGTCCCAGCTATTTAGTGGATCTGCGTTTTTACCCTATGAAGGGACTGCTCATTAGACATGTGCATTCGTTTTCGTCCGAATGCATTTTCGTCCGAATTTCAGCTATTTTCGTTTTCGTTTTGACAAACGATAACGAAAGCACAAAATCCGAAAAACGAAAGATCCGACATAAATAAATGCTTTATTTTCGTTTTCATTGTTACAACAGTTCGATATAGAATAGGAGATTCGACATGACTCTGACGATAACAATCTGTCTATAGAACCTGTGGTCGAATGTGCTTAACCTTACCTCTATTAGTCCAAGATTATATAGAGAAAATATTCGACAGAGAAAAAAGATTTGACAGAGAGAAAAGATTCTGCAAGTTACTGTCCTAAAAAGTGTTTGGGGACCCGGGTACTGCCCCAGGGGACATGTATCAATGCAAAAAAAAGTTTTAAAAACGGCCGTTTTTTCGGGAGCAGTGATTTTAATAATGATTAAAGTGAAACAATAAAAGTGTAATATTCCTTTAAATTTCGTAGGGGGGGGTTGTCTATAGTATGCCTGTGAAGGGGCGCATGTTTCCCGTGCTTAGAATTGTCCCTGCACAAAGTGTCATTTATGCAGGAAAAAAAGTCCTTTAAAATCACTCGCAGCTATAATGAATTGTCGGCTCCCGTAATACAGAGAACACTCATTGAAAGTCATTGATAAAAAAATAAATAAATAAATTAAAAAAAAAGCGTGGGGGTCCCCCAAATTCAATTTCCAGGCCCTTCAGGTCTGGTATGGATATTAAGGGGAACCCTGCCTCAAATTTAAGAAAAAATTTGACGTGGGGTTCCCCCTAAATATCCATAACCAGACCCTTCAGGTCTGGTATGGATATTAAGGGGAACCCCGCATCAAATTTAAAAAAAATTTGACATGGGGTTCCCCCTAAAAATCCATACCAGACCCTTTATCCAAGCACGCAACCTGGCAGGCCGCAGGAAAAGAGGGGGGGACGAGAGAGCGGCCCCCCCTCCCTCCTGAACCGTACCAGGCCACATGCCCTCAACATTGGGAGGATGCTTTGGGGGTCCGTGACCCCTCAAAGCACCTTGTCCCCATGTTGATGAGGACAAGGGCCTCATCCCCACAACCCTGGCCGGTGGTTGTGGAGGTCTGCGGGCGGGGGGCTTATCAGAATCTGGAAGCCCCCTTTAACAAGGGGACCCCCAGATCCCGCCCCCCCCCCCTGTTTGAAATGGTAAGGGGGTACAAAAGTACCCCTACCATTTCACAAAGAAAGTGTAAAAAATGGTTAAATAAAACAAACACACTTTTGAAAAATTCCTTTATTAAAAATAAAAAAAAGATTCCAGCGGCGGTAATCCACTCTTGCTATCCAGCGACGGACGGTCAGCTCTCCATCGATGTCTAATGTCATCCAGCGCAGCGCAGCATCCTTCTTCTGTCTCCGTGGAGGAGACACTACAGACATTCCGGCGGCTTGACGTTTCTTATATAGGGTGGGCGGGGCCACCCGTCACCTGACCCCGCCCCCCTCTGACGCAAGGGGAAACCCGGGGTTCCCTGTGACGTAGGGGTGACCCGCACCCCTCTGATGTAACACAGGCAGGTTTCCGTTACATCAGAGGGGGGCGGGGTCACCCATACGTCACGGGGAACCCCGGGTTTCCCCTTGCGTCAGAGGGGGGCGGGGTCAGGTGACGGGTGGCCCCGCCCTCCGTATATAAGAAACGTCAGCGCCGGAATGCCTCCAGTGTCTCCGTGGAGGAGACAGAAGAAGGATGCTGCGCTGCGCTGGATGACATTAGACATCGATGGAGAGCTGACCGTCCGTCGCTGGATAGCAAGAGTGGATTACCGCCGCTGGAATCTTTTTTTATTTTTAATAAAGGAATTTTTAAAAAGTGTGTTTGTTTTATTTAACCATTTTTTACACTTTCTTTGTGAAATGGTAGGGGTACTTTTGTACCCCCTTACCATTTCAAACAGGGGGGGGGCCGGGATCTGGGGGTCCCCTTGTTAAAGGGGGCTTCCAGATTCTGATAAGCCCCCCGCCCGCAGACCTCCACAACCACCGGCCAGGGTTGTGGGGATGAGGCCCTTGTCCTCATCAACATGGGGACAAGGTGCTTTGAGGGGTCACGGACCCCCAAAGCATCCTCCCAATGTTGAGGGCATGTGGCCTGGTACGGTTCAGGAGGGAGGGGGGGCCGCTCTCTCGTCCCCCCCTCTTTTCCTGCGGCCTGCCAGGTTGCGTGCTCGGATAAAGGGTCTGGTATGGATTTTTAGGGGGAACCCCACGTCAATTTTTTTTTTAATTTGACGCGGGGTTCCCCTTAATATCCATACCAGACCTGAAGGGTCTGGTTATGGATATTTAGGGGGAACCCCACGTCAAATTTTTTCTTAAATTTGAGGCAGGGTTCTCCTTAATATCCATACCAGACCTGAAGGGCCTGGTAATTGAATTTGGGGGACCCCCACGCTTTTTTATTTATTTATTTATTTATTTATTTTTTTATCAATGACTTTCAATGAGTGTTCTCTGTATTACGGGAGCCGACAATTCATTATAGCTGCGAGTGATTTTAAAGGACTTTTTTTCCTGCATAAATGACACTTTGTGCAGGGACAATTCTAAGCATGGGAAACATGCGCCCCTTCACAGGCATACTATAGACAACCCCCCCCTACGAAATTTAAAGGAATATTACACTTTTATTGTTTCACTTTAATCATTATTAAAATCACTGCTCCCGAAAAAACGGCAGTTTTTAAAACTTTTTTTTGCATTGATACATGTCCCCTGGGGCAGGACCCGGGTCCCCAAACACTTTTTAGGACAGTAACTTGCAAATTAGCCTTTAAAATTAGCACTTTAGATTTTGAACGTTGGAGTCCCATAGACTTTAATAGGGTTCTAAAGTATGCTATATAGTTAGCTCCGTCGAATCTTCTTTATACATTCGACAGACACCATAAGCCTTCCAAGACAGATTCGACCGTAATTCATGTGGATTTTCGGACGAATGCAATTTTTGAACGAAAAACGAAATAAATAAAAACGAATTTCGGGAGTAACTAAATAAATTAAGTTTTCAGACGAAAACGAAATTCCGAAACGAAATATTTTACTCTGCACATGTCTACTGCTCATGTGACCTGACTGATTTACTTAGGGGTCCACATGCTGAGGTGAGCATTTAAAATTCATTGTTGGTGAAAGCTGCTACATGATCACCTGGTTTGTTGCCCATAGGATCACCATGCTTTTGGACACTTTTTTGGTGCTCTTTGTGAACATTTTGATTACAGACTTTTCTCACCACTATTATCTTGATTTATATGTTGTTTGTTTGTATATATGCTGCACTGCTTGTATTATAATGTCCTTGAGTAGCCCAGACTTGAACCCGATAGAGCATCTCTGGAGAGATCTTAAAATGGCTGTACAGCGACTCTCCCCATCCAACCTGATGGAGCTTGAGAGGTCCTGCAAAGAAGAATGGGAGAAACTGACCAAAATAGATGTGCCAAGCTTGTAGCATCATACGCAAAAAAAAAATTGAGGCTGTAATTGGTGCCAAAGGTGCTTCAACAAAGTATTGAGCAAAGGCTGTGAGTACATATGTACATGGGATTTTTTTGTTTTTTATTTTTAAAAAATTTGCAAAGATTTCAAACAAACTTCTTGCACGTTGTCATTATGAGATATTGTTTGTAGAATATTTAGGAAAAATATTGAATTTAATCAATTTCATAATAAGGCTGTAACATAACAGAATGTGGAAAAAGGCAAACTAACGTACCTGTACATTGCCCTTTTAAGAGGCGGCCTATGGGCGCACACGCCAAGCTCCGTGAGTCGGGTTGCGGATTCCGCGGTCTCAATGTCCGCGAGGATACCCCGCGATCGTCTGACGGCGAGGAAGAACGGGGAGATGCTAATGTAAACAAGCAGCTCATCGTGCCTAGTGACAGTGTCCCTGATCTCTGCTCCCTGTGATCAGGAGCAGAGATCGGGGACATGCCACACGTAGCCACGCCCCCCCACAGTTAGAATCACTCCCCAGGACATAACCCCTACACTGCCCCCTAGTGGTTAACCCCTACACTGCCAGTGCCATTTATACTGGAATTGGTGCATTTGCATAGCACTGATTGCTGTATAAACGACAGTGGTCCCAAAAATGTCCGATGTGTCAGCCATAATGTCTCAGTCACAATAAAAATCGCTGATTGCCGCCATTACTAGTAAAAGAAAAAAAAGAAAAAAATTAATAAAAATGCCATAAAACTATCCCCTATTTTGTAAATGCTATAACTTTTGTACAAACCAATCAAACGCTTATTGTGTTGTTATTTTTGGTTAAAAATAAAAATAAAAAAAAATGTAGAAGAATACATATCAGCCTAAACTCAGCAAAATTTTTTATATATTTTTGGGAGATTTTTATTACAGCAAAATGTAAAAAAGAATGCGTTTTTTTTTTCAAAATTGTCATACTTTTTTGTTTATAGCGCAAAAAATATAAACCACAGGGGGGTGATCAAATACCACCAAAAGTGGGGGAAAAAAAAAGGACGCCAGTTCTGTTTGGGAGCCACGTCGCATCACCACACAATTGTTAGTTAAAGCGACGCAGTGCCGAATCGTAAAAAGTGCTCTGGCCTTTGGCCAGCAAAATGGTTTGGGGCTTAAGTGGTTAAGCTGCATACGGTTGGGCTTTAAGTCGTATCCCAGACTTGTGACTGGTATTTATTAAGGGCTTGTAGTAGTGTTACAAATATTAAGTAAATTGTGATTTATGTGTGGATTCGTAGTGGCAAAAGTAGAGTTTTTATAACAGAAAAAGTACACCATTGGATAACAGTCAGGATTGTTTATAAAATCACACCGGCATGAACAGTAATGAAGGCTTACGGGGAATTAAATATCCCAAAATATCTCTTTGTCGAATTGAATTAGCCTCTGAGATGCAAATATTTTTGTTTTATAAGTACATTTATGGAGTGTGAAACCCGTCACGTGGCCATGTCATGCTGTAGAGTAAATTTACATATTTTTGTACAAGCCTTGTTTGGCCGGTTGCTGAATTGCGCTATTTAAATGGTAATCATTAGCCAAACCTCGGAAATGCACGGGCTGTTATATGAACAGATTGTAAATACATCTTTCAAGCTGTGCAATCCACTAGTGAATGAAAACATTCCAGATGTTTTTCTTATTTAAAATCAATTTCACCTGCCAAAATACACATAGATTTTCAGTGTACCTTAGGGGTTTTCAATTTAGTTTCATGCTTTTTGCATAGCTTGGTTAAAGAGTTACCAATGGACATCAAAGTTGTCTTTGTACCCCCTTGGATTAGATCTGAGATGATCCCATCTAATACGATTGATTTGGTTATTGATATTGATAATTTTATCTTTATTCCCATGAGATCTCCATCCTGTCTTCAGTTGTTTTGGATATTGTGGCTTTCTTTTTCATTTTCTCTCTGTTACAGTATTTTCTCTTTCAAAGCTGACTTGAATACTTTTCGTAGACCTTTCATGCTGTCTACATGTTTGTGTGCAGGTATCCTGCAGTGTTATCTTTAAAAATTACAACAGCCCATCATATAAAAGTCCAGTGTATGCAATATTTTTATTGTAATGTGTTATTTACAAATGTCATGATTAAAAAAAAAAAAAAATCTCATTACCCCATTTCCCTCATTGCCAGGAGCCACTGTTTGCATGGATTGGCTGTTATGCACAGGCGCTGCCTGCTAACTTGGATCTGCCCTTTTCTTTGTGGGACTTTGACCAGGCTTTACGCAATCTATGCAGCTCCAGGAATGGAAGCATAGGCTGCAATTTTGACAGCGTGAACGCTAGCCTCCGGTTGGTGGGATTCTGGGAGGCCACTCCCCTTCACCTGTACTGTTAGTAGCATGTCCTTAATAATAGGCTTAGCAAGCATGCCAGATCTGATTGGAGGCAGATGGGGGTCCTTGGACACTTATCCCCCACATCACTGTTTGTGACATTTTTCCTTTCACTAACTCATGTCTAACTCATGGGCAACAGACTGGCTCTGACTCTAATGCAGCATCTGCTTTCACATCTACACTTACTCTTTCTAGTGCTCCTCCCCCAAGAAACTTGTGTCTAAGGGGGTATTCTCAGCTGTGTTAGGCACAGTATTGAAACAATTGGCAGTATATGAGAAGGATTTGCAGTGGTCTCCATAACAGAAGATACCTTGTCAGTTTGCCCTCCCACCCTTTTGAGTGGTAGGTGGAGGAGGGAAGGGTCTGTTGAAATGGATTCTTCCACCTCTGAGGACGTGTTCACTATCCAGCATTGCCCAGGCGTAAAGTTCTGTGGTAAATTTGCTCACAGAGGTAGACTGTAATAATCCGAAGCCATCACTGCCAGAATCTTCAGGGCCAGAACTGAAGGTTGGAGAACTAGACCATGCTCAAACTGGCAAAATACTTTCCAATTCACCCTCGCACTGAGGAGAATCTGTATAGACTGGGGCCCACCTGGATAAGGTATTTGCTTCTCTCCATCAGGTGGACTTCCTGGCCTCAGTGGATGTCAAGGATGCCTACCTACACATCCCCATTATTCTGCCTCATCAGCTCAATCTGCTTTTTTTCAGTGGGGGAGAAAACATTTCTCTTATATTCCCCGACTGACACATCTCCTCTCTTAGCCATTGGGTTGTTATGCCCATTACTAGGAGAATACTAGGCATTAGTTGTAATACAAAACTCAGAACTCTTTAGTTCTGCCCAGGGGGTGGTCCCTTGGGCAACAACCCTCAAGCCTGCCATGCAGTCATCAGTTTTATTTTGCCTAGTGAAGAAGGACCTAGAAACCCTGCGGGCCCATCGGTCTGTGCTTTTTTTTTTCTGCAAAAATGTTACTTTTTGCGCAAGATGGTTGATCCTGTGATCTACTCTAAACAGCCGGCTGGGTGACAGGCTGGATACTCTTATCGTTGTATTCTCTCCAGTCCGGCCATCGCGTGTGTGCAGGCTGCAGCTATGCGCTTGGCAGGCCACGATGAAACCTCAGCTCCAGAGGTGGTCGGTGAGCTTTTATGCTACGGGGCATACATATAACCCTGTACTGATCAGTGAGTGGGTCTGTGATGGAATGTCTTCCAGCTCTTCAGGACTGCTAAGTACAGCGGTCCCTGCCTTGGTGGGGCTGAACATCTGGGCATTCCCTGGGAGGTCAATTCGGGGGGCCCCTCATCTCCCTCTCTTCTCTCACTGTTCCCTCCCTGACAGGGTGGGACTGTCACTGTCCCAAGTCCCCTTCGGGTGGCAGACAGGGTAGGGTCAGCATGGCTTCAGAAACTGGTGTTTCTTCCCCCGAAATCCAGGCAATTGCAACTGGGTCGCCTGAGGACTGCGCAGTGCCCGTGGACACCCTGACGGCAGTCCTCAATTCGTTCATTGCCAAGATGGAGGCGGCACGTGGGAAAAAGGGTGCAAAAAAGCGCCCCCTGCACCGTCCTCTGGGGAGAGATCTGACGCAGACTTGGGTCCTACTGAGGCTGGTGACCCCCTGCTCTGTCTTGTCAGATGACGCTGACCGGGACCGTTCGAAAAGCGAGGACGAGTCCCCGTCCAGGTTCGCGCGTGACAAATCGCTTGTTGGAGCACTTATCAGAGCTATGTGATACCCTGAAGATTCAGGAGCCAGCAGATCCCTCTGCTGATGTAGCGGTCCCCTTTGGGTCCCGCAAGCCAGCACATTCACCTAAAGTGTTCCCGTATCTGACTTATTTTGACAAGTTCATTTACCAGGAATGGGGTCGCCCGCAACTGACCTTTTCGGTCCCCAAATCCATGGAGGTGCATTGCCCTTTTGAGGAGAACCTTCTCAAAAAGTGGTCGGCTCCTCCGGTCGTGGACCCCCCAGTATCCAGGTTAAATAAGTAACCATGATCCCATAAGAGGGGAGTCCTGCATTTAAGGATCCCATGGACAGGAAGGCCGAGGAAGTGGCTCGTTCCTTGTTTACGGTTGTGGGGTCAGCCGTGCGACAGTACCTAGAGGCGATTCAGTTCGCATTGTGCGCTATACAAGTATTTCATTCATTCATTCAGTACTGGCATCCGCACTTGTGTCGCAGACACTGAGTGGGCAAAACTGTTGCACCGTGAATTGGGAGAGCAACAGGCTTCTTCTGTCTGCTTGGAACTAGCAGACCAACTAGTGCAAGGCCTTAACCACTTCCCACCCGGCCAATGCATATATACGGCCGGGTGGTAGCCGTCTACTCCTGATAGGACGTTCAGGAACGTCCTTCAGGAGTAGCGGGATCGCGCGCCCGCGCAGCGGCGCGATCCTGATGTGCTCGTGTCACCCGGACACGGCACATCTCAGATCGGCAGGAGGGCTCTGTGATTGGCCCTCCTGATCACATGACGGCCGTGTCCAATCACGGCCGTCATGTGATGTAAACAAACAGCCGGTTGCTAGGCAATCGGCTCTCCTCTCCTCACATGGAAGTCACCGCTGAGGAGAGGAGAGCAGAACGCTGCAGCCGGGTGATGATCAGTGAGTATGGGCTGCTTTTTACAGCTTTTTACTCACTGATCATCAGTGTAGTGTAAACACACAACACACCACACAGTCCAAACACAGTCCCCACATATGTCCCCAAAACACACATGTCCCCAAAACATACATGTCCCCAAATAATAAAAACACATGTCCCTAATAATAAAAACATGTCCCCCACATATGTCCCACTAAAATCACATGTCCCAATGATTATCTGCACACATATGTACGTGATCACCTGCACACATATGTACATGATCATTTGCGTACATATGTCCGTGATCACACAAACCAATTATTATACACTTAACGGAATTTTTTTTACCAAAAACATGTAGCAGAATACATTTTGGCTTAAATTTATGACAAAATTTGATTTTATTGGATTTCTTTTCAAATAGAAAAAAGAAAATATTGTTTTTTTTCCAAATTTCCGCTATTTTTGCGCTTATATCGCAAAAAAAAAAAACGGAGTCGTGAATAAATAACACCAAAAAGCTCTATTTGTGCGAACAAAATGATAACAATTTCATTTGGGTACAGTGTAGCACGACCGCGCAATTGTCACTGAAAGCGATAGAGCGCTGAAAGCTGAAAATTGGGCTGGGAAGGAAGGGGGTGAAAGTGCCCTGTATTGTAGTGGTTAAGTACGTTTGATGTGGCCCTGGGTACTCTTCCTCTGTTATTCAGGGCTTCAGTGTTAGCAGTGGTGCTGAGGTGCCTGATTTGGTTAAAATGCTGGTCTGCTGACCAGGCATCCAAAAAAGCCCCGACGGATTTTCCCTTCCTTTGCGACCGGCTCTTTGGAGCCTCTTTGGATGACCTTATTAAAAATGCCACTGATGGTAAGAGTACCCTACTCCCACAGGCCAGGAAGGTGAAGAAGACACACCGTAGGCAAGGGCCCTCTCTTTCTGCTTACAAATGGCTCTTTCGTCCGCCCGGAGCTTCGACTAAACGTCCCCAGCCCGACAGGATGACCATGGAAGTACAATAACATCCCTGGAACTGCAAGCCTAACAAGCCCGCAAACAAAAGTGCTACCGCATGAAGGTTTGCCCCCACCCATGTCTCGGGTGGGGGGGGTCACCTTCGGGAGTTTGCAGCCCAGTGGTCCTCTTGGCTATCTGACCAATGGGTCTGCGATCTGATTTTCTCCGGCTACAAGATCGTTTCTCTCTTGGCCACCAAACAGATTCTACCCTCCAGCATACACGTATCCCCGGCTCGCCAGGAGACCCTCTTGGGGGGCAGTAAGGGACCTGCTGAGTCTCAGGGTGGTTGTACCGGTTCAGGAATCAGAACATTTCCAGGTATTCTCTTAAAATCTGTTTGTAGTTCCCAAGAAGTAAGGGGTACGTCCAATCTTGGACCTAAAAGTCCTCAAGCACTTTGTGACAGTGCAGAGGTTCAGAATGGAATCCGTTCGCTCAGTAGTCACTGCACTCCATCAAGGGGACTCCCTGTCGTCCTTAGACATCCAGGATGCGTACCTGCACATACCCATATGCCTTCGGCATCATAAGTTTCTGCGCTTTGCAGTCGGGGAAGCCCACTACCAGTTTGTTGCTCTTCATTTTGGTCTGGCGTCAGCCCCCCGAGTCTTTACCAAGGTATTGGCTCCAGTTTTGGCATTGCTACGGCAATGTGGGTTACCTGGAGGATCTCCTCCTGAGGGTATCTTTCGCCTCAGAATTAGAGGAGGATGTGGCGATAACCATGCAGACCCTGCAAGAATTTGGATGGCTGTTGAACCTAAAGAAGTCGGTGATTGTACCGACCCAGCGTCTGGAGTACCTGGGCTTGCTACTGGACTCCAGGGAAGCTAGAGTTTTTCTTATTTCAGACAAACTGCAGATTCTCAGATCCGCGGTAAAACTGCTGAGGAACCGCAAGTGGTCATTGCTCCGCTTCTGCATGCGAGTCCTGGGACTCATGGTAGCCTCCTTCGAGGCAGTACCAAATGCCCAGTTCAAAACCAGAGTCCCGCAGAAGGAGATTTTGACAAAATGGGACAAATCTCAGTTGTCCCTGGATCGACAGATCCAGGTGAGCCAGTCAGAGATTAACTGATCTGGTGGCTGAGGTCCCCGGTGATTGTCCGGGAAGTCGTTCCTTGGGCAATCGGAACGTCTTGGGCCTTCCCACACCAAGCGCCTGTCACTCAGGTGTGTAAAGCGGCGACCTGGTTGTCTGTCCACGCGTTTACCAAGTTCTACAAGGTAGACGTCACTGCATCGGCTTATGCCTGTTTTGGCCGCAAAGTTTTGCAGATGGCCGTATAGTTGCAATTGAATATGCAATATATTTAATTTTTTCTTGGTTTTTCGATAAAAACGCAGTACCGTTAAGTTAATGCGCTGTTACATTACATTCCGCAGTTTTTGGTGCGGTTGTGGGTAGTCACTCCTGTTGAGGGTACCCTGGTTTTGTGGTGGTTTTCTTCACGCACTGTTGTTTTTTTGTGGGTAAAGTTTCACTAGTTCCCACTTGCCATGCTGGATGCAGTTTCTATGCTGTTTTCCCACCCCTCGTTTGGCACTGCTTAGGGACGCCCCAATGGCTGAGAGAGGAGCTGTGTCGGTCGGGGAATATAAGAGAAAATAGGATTTTCTGTACTCGCCATAAATTCCTTTTCTCTGTAATAAACCGACTGACACAGCACCCACCCCTCCTTTTTCTTTTTAAGTTATTCTGCTTGTTGACGTACTGATGACTGCATGGCAGGCTGGATGGTTGTTGCCCACGGCACCGCCCCCTGGGCGGAAGTAAATAGTTCTGAGTGTTGTATTACAGCTAATGCCTAGTATTCTCCTAGTAATGGGCATAAAAACCCAATGGCTAAGAGAGGAGCTGTGTCTGTCGGTGAATTACAGAGAAAAGGATTTAACGTTGAGTACAAAAAAAAATCCTATTTTTCAGTTTGTGGTTCTGCCCTTTGGCCTGGCTATGGCACCATGAGTATTCCCAAGTATTCATAAGTTGTAAGCCCTGGTGTTAGCTCTTCAGGGAGTAAGGGGGATTTCAACTTTTGGATATTGAGTCTGCTTTCTCCCTGTGGTGTGGAAGGTGCTGATGATAAATGCCAGCCTGTTGGCTGGGGAGTGGTCTTGGACTGAATATCACATTAGGGGGCTTGGTCACCAGAGTATTTTTGGATGCTGTTTAGCGTTGTGGAGTTGAGGCCGATTCAACTTGCCCTTGAGCACTGGACCCCTATACTCTGTGGATTGCCAATCCAGAGCCAATCCAACAAGGCTATGGCAGGGGCATACATAAATCATCACATTGAAACCAGTAGTCAGGTAACACTTTAAAAAGTGGAGCTCATTTTGACTTGACGTTCTGATCACCCTCTCAGAAGCTCCTGCATAGTCTGCTTTGGAGGATTGAGACGGAAGGCATCCTGGTTATTCTCATTGCACCGAATTGTCCCAGGAGGGCACGGCACTAAGATCTTAGATACTTAGCAGATTCTCCATGGTCCCTATTGAACCATCCAGACCTGCTTTCTTAACCTTCCATATTCATTACTGCTTCACACTTGCTGGCTTTGACGGATTGGCGTAAAGGGTAACTCCACTTTTGTGGGGGGAAAAATAGCACAAAATATAGCACATATGATTGCAACACTAATAATTTTGTAATTGAATGTTATTAAACATTCTTTCCCTTTCAATCTGCAGCCAATGTAATTTTCAGAGAATACATTGCAATATGGCTACCTGGAGTTTTCTGTACACAGAATGTACAGACCACTCCCCAGAAACATCATTTACTTCTTGTGTGATTGGCTTACCAATTTTCACAGAAGTCTGCCTAAGATGCAAGTCAGATTTCAGGCATCCCCTGCAACAAAAGTCATTTTTTTGGTGATACTTTCAATAGGAACATGTCTAAAGGGTTGTAGGCCCAACAGATTTCCTCATTGGTGCCTTGTAGCTCCACCCCTGACAGTTAATTATGAAACCACTCTCCTTAGACCTACTCTGAACAGAGGCACAGCAGAGAAACACACATGGTTTTCTTTAGAATAACAAAAGGTAGGAATCAACAATTTTTTTTATAATCCCTGCAATGTACATTAATCACCCAGAGGGGAATGTTTTTTTTTTTTTGTTTTTTTTTTTCTTAACAAAAGTGGAGTTGCGCTTTAAAGGATAGGCGTCTTTCAGATTCAGTGATTGTCCCCCTTACTGGAGGGCAGAAAGCTCTCATGCTGTAGGATTTACAATTGCACATGGAAATCATACTTGGTGCAAGAAGGTGAAACGGTATACCGGAAACTATTTTGTGACATAGTTACATAATTAGTAAAGTTGAATAAAGACACCAGTCCATCCAGTTCAACCTGAGTGTCTACAATTGTCCCTATCCCTGTACATTGCATACTCACATCGGTCCCTACCCTTAAGGAGCCCACAATCCAAGGTCCCCACTCATATACACTAGGGCCAATTTTGGACAGAAGTCAATTAACCTACCTGCATGTCTTTGGATTGTGGGAGGAAACCAAAGTACCTGGAGGAAATCCACGCAGGCACAGGGAAACCATGCAAACTCCAGGCAGGTAGTGTTGTGGTTGGAATTTGAACCAGCGACCCTTTTTACTGCTAAGTGAGAGTGCTAACCACTACACCACTGTGCCACCCATATGTTTCATCATTCCTTCAGTAAAGATTGGATAAGTCTTTTACCCCGAGGACTATTAAGGGTCAGATTTCTTGGTTGGAAGTGCTATTTCAGAGACTGCTTGCTGCCTTCTAGTTACTTGGCCAATGCCTTTGTTTAAGGGGAGCAGACATTGCACCACCAGTACACTTTTTTGACACTGTGGGACCTCAAGCTGGTATTATCGATCCTTCAGAAGCCACCATTTTGAACCTATTTCAGGACCTTTCTCTCCTTATCCTTTCCTGCAAGGTTGCTTTTCTGGCAATCACTTTGATTAGGAGGGTGTATGTACTTGTGACCTTATCCTGTAAGGAGCTGGTTCTTCTTTAACAAGGGCAAGGTTGATCAGAGACATAGTTACATGGCAAGGTTGAAAGATGCAAGTCCATCTAGTTCAACTAATGAATGGGGAAGAAATAAAAAATAAATAAAAATCATACAATCCCATATACACAATCCTATACCCACAGTTGATCCAAAGGAATGCCAAAATCCGCAAGCAAAGCATGTCCCAATTTGCTTCAGCAGGGGAAAAAAATCTTCCTGATCCCCCGAGAGGCAATTGGATTTTCCCTGGTTCAACTTTACCTATAAATGCTAGTATCCAATAATATTATGTACATTTAGGAAATAATTCAGTCCTATTTTAAAGCAATCTACTTAGCTGACCAGATCCAGCTCTTGAGGGAGTCTATTCCACTTTTTCACAGCTCTTACAGTGAAGAAACCTTTCTGTATTCAGAGAAGGTGTGTATGTATGTATGTGTGTGTATATGTATATATATATATATATATATATATATATATATATATATATATATATACACACACACACACTCCCTAGGGCCCAAAACCCAACCCCCCCAGGTGTAGTGGTTTTTTTTTTTCTTCTTCTTTTTTATCATATAGTTAGCAGACAGGGTTGTGTAATTAGGGCAGCTTGATGTAAGAAAATTGCATCGCCTTTAATTGCATAGTCTGCTTTAAGAGGCAGCTACTAAATTAGATACCATATTTTTGCTTTTTTACTTTATTGCTAAGTTTAAGATAATTTTATGTCTGTAGGCAGTCTTAGCTGTGCACTGCAATTGCTCCATACTTCATTTTGGAATAGGAAATGGTTATTTCTAAATTGGCAGTTGTCAGTCATGGAGATTTTACGGAAAAGATTAGGTTTGGAATGTGTAATCAAGTAGCAAGCCTGGAACTAGCAAGAAATGAATAAGTCAGAGAGCAATTGAAGTCTTAATTGGTATTAAATGGGATACATGTACTTTGTGTTTTGCAAATGCCGTTTTGATTAAATGGAATAAGTTCATTTTTTCCCTCTTTTCTTTATGTACATATATACACACTCGTATAAAACTAGGAAATTTGAAACATGCTCCATTTGATGGTTGGCTTTCTCTTTGACTTTGATTAATCACTTTCAAAGTAAGCAGTGAATCAGTTCTGTAATTTTAAAATTGCACACACGCCGGTTAGCTTGAAACCCAAGCCACGATAAGTGAAGGGTAACTGGAGGTTGGTTATGTTTATGAGGTTCTGTATATTTTTGTAGCATAACTTGCATTCTTATAAGTGCTAATCTTCTACAAAACTGTACCATGGTCCCACTGAGGTTTACGTGAAGGCTTAATACACAAATGTTTAAACTTAGGATATTACTTTCAAAGCAGTGGATCCCTTAATACGTAAATCGTAAAGCTCTGTTGAATGGTAATTGATAGTTTTTAGACAGAATTTTCTCTGTAGCGTTTTGTAGGTTTTCGGTCTTAAAACCTTTGTGGTTTTCATCACTGAGTTTTGTAATTTTAAATAGATGGGTTTACATTTTATTTAAAAACAAAATTGCGTATTGAAGTTTTATCCACAGTACTATAGTTGACAGATAAAGTGTTGTCTGAATTAAAGCTCAGTTCCATTTTGACAAACATTTTTAAATATCAAAATTTTTTGAAAGGTATGAAAAATTTTTGGCAAATTTTGTAATTACTCTGTTGGTAAATTTAAGCAAGCCTTTACTCAAAAAATAAAAATAAAAAATCAGATGGCCCAATATTTGGAGCAGAACTTGCGTTTTAAATATCCTTGGCACATTGGCATTTTCAGCAATATCCTGGAAAGGTCAAAATGCTCCAGCACTGTGCAGGAATGTCTTATTGCACGATTTTGGAACTTGACTGTCCTTTAGTATTTTGCTGGGTGGCCCAGGGTGTCACTCTCCCTTGGGCCAGCAAATAGCAAACTTTGTTTATTTTTTTATTTTTACCCTAGTATGTGAATATTTAGGATGTTTAATACACTATATTGTCAAAAGTATTGTGCCGCCTGCCTTTACACGCACGTCAACTTTAATGGCATCCCAGTCTCTCTGTAGGGTTCTATCTAGAGTTGGCCCACTCTTTGCAGCTTTACCAGCTTCAACTCTTCTGGGAAGGCTGTCCACAAGGTTTAGGCACATTTCTATGGGAATATTTGACCATACTTTCAGAAGCGCATTTGTGAGGTCAGGCACTGATGTGGATTAGAGCTGCACAATTAATCGTTAAAAATTTGTGATGTTTTAACCCCCCTCACGATCTTAATCCAGTATTTCCACGATTCTATGTAAACAGTGCAGAGCTGTTCTCTGCTCACTCACAGCTGACCACAAAAATAAAAAGAGAGCCTCAATGTTTATCAGCATTGGAGATAAACAAAGTATCTTTTGGTTCTTTTAGATCAAAGGATTGGTCTGCAAATGAGGTCAGTTTAACCACTTAGAGACTAAGCCTTTTTCTGACACTTGTTGCTTACAAGTTCAAATCTATTTTTTGCTAGAAAATTATGTGGGACCCCCAAACATATTAGATATATATATATTTATTATATATTTTTACACTTTTTTTTTTTATTTGCATAGACCCTAGAGAATAAAATGGCGGTCATTGCAATATTTTATGTCT
Source organism: Lithobates pipiens (assembly GCF_037356315.1). Taxonomy (NCBI): domain Eukaryota; kingdom Metazoa; phylum Chordata; class Amphibia; order Anura; family Ranidae; genus Lithobates; species Lithobates pipiens. The sequence goes on along the minus strand of NW_027507764.1, from coordinate 504,960,980 downwards.
AGCTGTATTTGCGCAGTGGTCTTTCAAAAGATTTGTTTTTTTCAAAAATACATTTCGGTGAATTTCAAAAAAGTACTAAACTGTAAAGTTAACTTCCAGAAGTGCATTTGTGATGTGATTTTGGAGGAGAATGGTTAAACATTTGCATAGACACACTCCTAAACCTTCTGGACAGCCTTCCCAGCAGAGTTGAAGCTGTTATCGGGTGGGTCAACGCAAAATTTAACCCTGCGGACTAGGATGCCATTAAAGTTCATGTGCGTATAAAGGCAGGCGTCACAATACTTTTGACAATATAGTGTCTTGTTTACGCACAGGGGCAGGAGTCTAAAAAATAAGCAGACGTTGCATTTTAATGCAAGGTCTGCTCTAAAATTGAGAGCAGCTCCAGAACTAGGGGAGTTCACTTAGGCAAACCGCTTTGAAGATTACAAGTCTGTTTACAGCTTAGTGCTTTAGGTGCTTTAGGTGCATCTTACTTCATCGTAAAGTACATTTATGAGACTTTGGCAATTCATACTAAGATAGTGATGAAAAAGTGCATAATGGTTATATTTGTTGCAAATTATCAGTAGATCCATGTTGGCCCTTTAAAGTGATGGTGGCCTTATTGCTCTAGTTAGAGCAGGTTCACACCTCTGCAGTTTGAGTGCAGTGCGATGTATCCATTTTTTTTACGTGTAGCTTTAGGTGCACTCTCATTGACGTCTGTTAGACCATGCCTTTTCATGAAATTTTGATGTGATTTCAGAAACCACACACCCTAATAGAAGTCAATAGGAACAGAGTGTAAAACGCCAATAAAATCTCACTTACCCTGTGCTGTGGCCAAACCACAGCTCATCGGTGTGAACCCAACCTTAGATTTGGCAGGTAAGAAGAGGACATATTAAAACCATTTTATTCCAGAACACCTAAAGACTGACAAATAACAGCCTTCATCTCTGTATCTACAGATTGCTTTGACATGCAGTGGTCATTATTATATTGATATATAGGCATTCTTTTTATCATATGCTCATTTTGATTTTACCATATTTCTGACAGCAAATTTAAATCAAACCTGTGGAGTGTTTTACCAGTGTATAAAGAAAATTGTGGATTAAGTTTCATTTTTACCTTGCAGTCCCTCTCTTTCTAGATGCCACATTTTTATTGGCCTACTTGAAGGTAATTATGATGAGTGGCATCAATGGTTAATGGGGTTGTGTCTAGTATGCAGGGTTGAAGTAGAGGGCTAATATATTAACCACTTCAATACTGGTCACTTATACACCTTCCTGCCCAGGCCAATTTTGAGTTTTCAGTGCTGTCGCACTTTAAATGTCAATTGCGCGGTCATGCTACACTATACCCAAACTAAATTTTTTAGAATTTTGTTCCCACAAATAGAGCTATTTTTTGGTGGTATTTGATCACTTCTGCATTTTTTTTTTTTTTGAAAAAAATAAGTTTTGCTTTTGTTTCTGTTATAAAATTTTGTAAATAGGCACATTTTCTCTTTCACTGATGGGCACTGATAAGGCGGCACCGATGAGCAGGCACCGACTGACAATGGGCACTGATATGCGGCACTGATGGACACTGGTAGGTGGCACTGATATGCAGGAGTGATTGGCATTGATAGGCGGCACTGATGGGCCCTGATAAGCGACACTGGGCACTGAAAGGCTGTAAAGATGGGTACTTTTGGGTGGCACTGTTGGGCACAGATGGGCATTGATACATGGCACTGATATAAGGCATTGATGGGCATCCCTGATGCCACTGGTAGTTCTAAGCATTGTCTGTGGGCACTGATTGACAGCTGCCTGGGCAGAGATGTGCATTTCCCTGGGGGTCTAAGGGGGGCATACCTGGTGGTCCAGTATGGATGGCCATCCTGGTGGTCCTGGGTGGCTTGATGGTGGTCCTGGGCGAGATCCATGGGGGACTGCGCTGATAAACAAATGGCACAGACCCCCCGTCAGGAGAGCCACTGATCTGCTCTCCTCTACTCACGTCTGTCAGATGCAAGTGAGGAAAAGCCGATCAACGCCTCTTCCTATGTACATCATGATCAGCTGTGATTGGACGCGGCTGATCATGTGGTAAAGAGTCTCCATCAGAGACTCTTTACCTAGATCGGTGTTTAGGGGGTGTCAGACTGACACCCCGCAACAACGATCGCCACGATGTGCGCCCCCGGGGCGCGTAGCGGCTTACTATCCTGAGGACGTCATAGGTCGCCCAGTCAGGATATTGAAACCACTTTGCCGATGTCATTTTGCTATTTGGCGGGTGGCAAGTGGTTAAGCCTACATTGCCACATCAGAAAAAGTGGAGTTTTTTTTTTTTGCGACTTTCAAGGAACCGTTATAATATATGTATTCAAACTATTAGCGATTTGCCAAGAGTTTTATTTTAAAGTTGAACTTCAAGCATTTTTTCATCTTTCCATCTATTAAATCTTTTGCCCTTCTTGTATTAACTTTGGATAGTAAAACATATTTTTTTTTCTGCTAGTAAATACCTCATACAGCCCACTTCTTGTTTCTTGTCTGGTAAAAAGCCTAGGCTTATGACAAAATGCACAGCTTCAGGAAGAGAGAGGGAATGCGTCATAAGAGGGCCATAGAGAGATGCAGAGCTAGAGGTGTGCCTCTGTCTGTGTAAATCCAGGAAGTGAACAGGCAGCAGCTTGAGCTGCCCATGGTTAAAACGGATACATCTAGACTCAGTGGAGAGAGATTTCTGCAGCATATTTGACGAGTACACAATCACAGTATATATAAACTACTTAATGTGATTGAAGGGAAGCTTCAGAATGACAAAGATGTTTTTATTACAAATTATTGAGCAGACTGCAGTTCCTCTTTAAAATTAAGGTATTTTTTTCTAGTACTAGGCAACTATTTGTTCCACATATATTGTCTGAGATTGCCTTTTAAGTGCAAACTGTTCCTGTTCATTTGGAATGCAGCTATTATTATTATTATTATACAGGATTTATAGAGCACCAACAGTTTGTGCAGCACTTTACAACATGAGGGCTGACAGTACGCTTGCAATACAAATCTATACAGGAGAGATCAGCGGGCCCTGCTCGTTAGAGCTTACAATCTAAAAAGAAATATCCATTGTTTCCATAGTCAGACATGTCCCTTTCCGACTGCAAATTTTTTCATCAATAGCGATGACCTGACCCTTGCCAACCAGTGCTATGTTCCAGGGGCAATGGAGAGAGCTGCATGAGATCTGGAAATACTGGCTGACATGGTCCTTTAAATTATTATTTATATACAGGATTTGTCTAGAGCCAACAGTTAAGTCCTAGCATCTTCTTCCTGGCTTTTTGATATGTTATAATCTGTTATTTTTCAAATATAGACCTCAGTGGCAGCCAAAGGGTGCAGTGATTTATTGTCTGCAAAGGTCTACAGCGACTTTTTAATTTGCATGTATGTGCATATGATATTTCCTCAATTTACTTTTTTTTTTCATGGATTTGCAGCTAATTATATCCTATGTATATAATAACTGATTACTTAATGTCAGCGCATGCTAATGCTAACCACAGCTTGCACGTATTTACCTTTACCAAGCACTTAATAAAAAATGTTCGCCCCTGTTGCAAAAAAATAATTTTCAAAGGCCTTTTTCCAATCATTTTGAATTTCTCGAGTTAAAATGTGATGGTCCACAGACAATTTATAATCCTTTTCCTGTTAAAACCTTTTAGTAAATTTTGATGCAGTTTGTACTGCGTGAGTTTATGGAAACACGACTTCAGGTGGTTTTGAGTAGAGCAAAATCTTTCATTTTAAATTTTGATCACACCTGTTTTTACTTAGTTCCCCCAGCAACAGCGTGCTATCTAAATGGTTACAAGACCACCCTGAAATTTGAAAGCAGCGCAATGGAGTGAAATCATTGTTTCCGCCCGCTTTCATTTTTATGACAGATGTTGTTCTGATGTTCTGCATTTGCAGCAAGTGTTTCAGATCTTTTCAAAGTTAAACAAATTTAGGTGGAACCATCAGTGCTGTGAAGACACTGGACGTGAGCATGTTTTATTATTTTTTTGCACTACCCATTTCAAGGTGCCGATCATTCTATAGTTTGTAAGTATAGTTTGGTATTTTATAAGCTTTTAATTCTTTCAGAACTCGAAGCAATGGCACGTGAGAATCACAAACACCTTGAATTTATTAAAATGTTAATGTTGGGAAATGTGGGTCTTTTGTTTCTATCAAAAATATTTTGCAGTCAGCTCTTGAATCCCTGGCCATTTTGATTACGATAATCTCAAAAATGTCCTGTTGGTTTGTTCCCAGTTCCTCCCACCTCTTAGGAAAGTTAGAGGTACCTCACTGGCCAATAGGAGGTACAGGAGCCAAGGTAGGGTGGACAAGCATCTTTAACAGGTAGTGCCAGGGAATTGCCTGATCAGGACAACCATGGTCACTGCACATTAAACTTGTTAGCAAAGTTTTTTATTTTTATTTTTTTAAGAAAGTTTTACAACTATAGTCTTATCAAATTATAAGATTTAAAACCCTAGAAGTTGCACCTGAAATAAAAACGTTGATATTGCCTGCTTCCATTTTGAAGGACATGTTAAATAATCCCTTAATCCCCTCCTCAGCCTCCTAATTTACCCCTAATATACCCCGTGGAAGTACGCTGCAGCTTCCAGGGTTGTCTACATTCTGCCTGATGAAAATCTAGTGCCTGGGCTGCTTGAACATGGACACTAACCTTGACTTTAATAGGGCATCTGGCAATATGGATATATCTTTTCAAGTCTGTAGGATGTAAATGGACAAGCATGGGCAGCCTGCCACTGCAGGGTTGAGGTTGGGAGCGGAGGTCAAGTTATCTGTATTGGACTGAATTTATTTTAAAAATTGCTGGAAAATAAGGTAATATTCATCAATGTGTGTTGCCAGCAGTATTCCAGGTTTTAGATGAGGCTTTGTTTTGTGCTCATTGCCTGTTTTTCTGACACTTTTAATACCTGTTTACTTTAATTTTTGAAGCTTCCTTAGCAGATCAGTTTTATTAAGCCCAAAACAGCAGTTACGCTACGCCCATCAAAATTAGGTCTATAGTAATGGAGATTTAATAGCATATCTCAACATTTTGATCTCATCTTAGCCCCTTAGGTTTCCTGATGAAAATCTTTCAATATAAGTAAATGTCTGACAAAAAAAGAAATGCTACTGTGATATAAATATGCCTCTAATATTTATATTGGTTTCCTGTGCATATTTCCAGACTGAAAATATGTTCTCAGCTTCTCTGGAAAAACCAGGTATTGTGTCTTAATAATTTGATCTTTGGCCAGGGATCAGTGTCTTAAAAAGGTTCTGTCCCTTCCTTAAAGTACATTTTTATGTAAAGTAAATTTTAAGGGCTCTTGCATATGGTCGTACGTTAGGATGTATGACTGTACAGAGTAAAATTTGCTTCTCGTTGTGAATCCCAAAAGCTGCAGTGTAATCTTGCCCATTGACATTTATTATAGAATACCCTATGGCCTTAACTGCTTAAAAGTGCATGCATATGGGTGTATTTTACAAAACATTAACGTCTACACCACAACAACAAAAATATTTTACTCGGTATGGTTAAAGGGACGGAAGCAGTGCCCATTAAGTGTAGTATGTAAGAGCAACCACATTTATTCTGAAGTGAACAATTCACATGTAGAGTATCTTGAGCATTGCATATACGTTTTGGTGTCCTGTGGTGTCTTTAGTTCAGTCTCTTGCAAGCCAGCAAAGAGCTGCAGCATTCCGGCTGAATAGACAGCTGAACACTGATACTCCAGTGGCAGATCGGATGTGGGACCAAAAGTGACATCAATGGGGCTTGGCGCGCGTTCAGAGCATGCGTGCTCCTTCCTCTGGTTACTTCTTCAGAGACTGACCCAGGAATACAGCAAGACACCATTACTTGTATGCAATGCTCAAGATCCTCTACATGTGAGTTGTTCACCTCAGAATAATTGTGGTTGTCCTTATATACTACACTTAGTGGGCTCTGCATTTTTTCATTTTAATATTCTACAGAGCTGCTTCTACTCTCTCTCAAGCTGGCAGCCATGGTGTAGCCCCAGGATGGATTCCTCAAGAACAGTCTTCAACTTCTTCCCTTTTTTTTTATTTTCTATTTTATAAACTCAGACTTATTTATTTGATTATTTTTAGCCCCTTGAGTTCTCTCCAACCCCCCCCCCCCCTCCCCACTCCTTTCTCTGGATCCTAATTCTGTAGCTTAGTAGCTCAGTGCACCTGCTGTAGAGGAATGGTAAAGGTTTCTGTATCACTGGACCTTCTTTGCTGTCATATTAATGCATCGCTACCACTGCTGTCTTCCACACTGTAATTTTAAAGTAGTAGTAAACGTTCACAGATTTTGACATCAATACATTATATATTGGGTACAATACATTATTGCGCCCAACCAGTCTTAGTTTGTGTTGCAAAGCTACTGTGTCCTGCACGTTCAGAGCTTCTTCCTGCCTGGGAGAGCATGCACAGTCACAAGGAAAAGTGGTCTTCGGGTGCTGTCACTCATGTATCTTGGAGATGGAGGGAGCAGAAGTGTGTCTTGCTTTCCCGAGCTTTCAGTCTTTGTGATTGCTTTGACGTGTATGGACAGTTGGCTGGGAGTATGGAGGTGTATGGACAGTTGGCTGGGAGTGTGAACACAAAGGTGGTTCCATAGGATTGTCTCAAAGCGATATTAAAGACTTGTTTGTTAAAAATAAGACAAACGCATCATACTTGCCTGCACTTTGCAATGGTTTTGCACAGGGCAGCCCAGATTCTCCTCTTCTCGGGTCCCTCACCGGCGTCAAGCCCTTCCCTCCTGCCGAGTGCCCCCACAGCAAGCAGCTTGTGTGCTTTGTGTGTCCAATCAGCCACTGAGCCACGACTTGGCTCCACCTCCTCATTGGCTCACTGACCATTGGCTCCCGCTGCTATGTCTCAACGAATCAGGAGGGAGAATCAGGGACAGCCGAGTGTCTCATGCAGCATCGCAGGATCGAGATGGGGCTAAGGGGGGCTGCTGCACACAGGTTTTTTTATCTTAATGCATAGAATGCATTAAGATAAAAACCTTTTTGTCTTTAGAACCACTTTACGTCCTTGTTGGTGAGGTAGGCCTCATGCCCTTCTATCTTAGCCTGTGTGTCCATGCACACATAGGTGTTTACAAGTGTTTAGTGGCAGAAAAAAGAGAATATCCCAGAGCCAGTGCATGCGGGGGAGAGAGCGTTTCAGTGTAAAAATACTGTTGACATGCTTAATTACATTTAAATGCATTTAAGCGCTTAGTGCCTTGAGCACTTGAATGTTCATTCATTCCAATAGCCAGAATCTGGGCAATGTAACGAACGTCCAAACACTTGATGCACCGGAACATGTTTACAAAATGTGGCTTTACGTGCGTTAACGCCACTTTTTCCTCCCCTGCAGCAAGGCGTCTATGGGAGGAAAAAAAAATGTCCAGTGTGCAAGAGGTGATCAGGATGGGAGTAGCAGAGTGGCTTGGCAAGGTCTCTCGATCAATCTCTTAGCTTGGCTTACTCTATAACACATTTTGGTGACATTTTTTTTTAGAAAGTTCCCGCCAATAGACAGTAGTGTATATAACTGATATTTAGGTTAATCTAAAAGGCGCTTCTGAAAGTCACCTAGTCTTCTTTAAAGTGCTATCGTTATGCCTTTTATAAGATGATGAATCTATCTATGTCTCCACTTAATCTCCTGACTTGTATAGCTACGTTCAGCATCCATTTTATGGTTGTTTACATATATCAGAAAGAAGCAGTCTGTTGCATCCTCGTCTGCTTTTATTAATAAATAATCCATTTGATAGACGCTTTAACCTAACACAAACCTACAGCATCTTTAGGGCAGCGGGAAATGAGGGGACATTTTTCCAATGGAGACTACTATTCCAGTGACAGTGGTCCCCTCACTTTGAAAAGATTTCTTCTCAATTTCTTTAGAGCTTCCAAGATGGGAAGTGAAGGCAATTTCCCGATGCCAACAGCAGAGAAAAATAAATAAATGGCTACATAGTAAGATTGAATAAAGACACTAGTCCATCCAGTTCAATCTCAGTGAGTGTGGGTGCGTGTCTACAATTATCCCTATTTATTCAATTTATACAGTGCTCCACAAATACATTGCATACTCACTCCCTACCCTCAAGGAGCCTACAATCCAAGGTCCCCAACTCAGATTCATATACTAGGGCCAATTTTAGAAGCCAATTAACCTACCAGCATGTCTTTGGAGTGTGGGAGGAAACCGGAGTACCCAGAAGAAACCCACGTAGGCACAGGGAGTACATGCAAACTCCAGGCAGGTAGTGTTGTGGTTGGGATTTGAACCAGCAACCCTTTTTACTGCTAGGCGAGAGTGCTACCCACTACTCCACTGTGCCGCCTGAACTACACCACTGTACTGCCCGAAAAAAAAAAAAAAAATTTGGGCTTTAGATATACTTAAGGGCTTATATCCTTCCTACATCCTAAAGTATTATAACAGTCTGGAGACCGCATGCAAAAAAAAAAAATCTTTTAATGTGCTCAGTACTGACTTTTTGTTATAATTTTATGTTTTCTGTCATTTTTTGAAGAGCATAGTTCTTTCCTTTTACTTGTTGTATACACATTTTTGGTTGTATAAAGTTGTGGTTAGTTCTTCTTTGGTCCAGGTCACTGTGATCATTGTACTCCACTTAGTAAAGGGAAGCCAGGTTGATTGCTGCGTTCTTTCTGTTATAGAGAAGGGAAATGGATACTTGTACTATGTCTGGGGGAATTGAAGCTACACAACATCATTCTATATTACTTGGCCCTTTTCATTTATGGAAGTGGATTTCAGGAAACCGCCTGTGATAAAGAATCAATGTGACCTTACTAACTAGTAGCTAAAAAATGTAGAGTAAAAGGTCCCCAGAGAGCCTTCCATATTTATCCCAGGCTGCTATCAAAACCTAATTATTCCCATATTGTGATAGTCTAAGCTCCATTTTACAGTTCATGGAGCTTTGATGGAAGTCTGCCCGAAATTAGTGACAAATATCATTACAAGATGTTTGCTATGGAACTCTACCGTTTCTCAGGATGACAGCTTTATGTTCTACTTGATTTACTTAACAGTATTAAATTTAGTATATCTGACAATGCAAGGCTTCTGATTGCTGTTCATTGTGCATCCTGTGGAAATAAGATAACTTGACTTAGAAAAAATGGATGCTTCTGGCTCGTGCCTTTTAAAATTTGTGTCTTTAGGAATATAAAGCATTTTTTGTAGGTTTTATGGTAATCCACCCCACACTATCCAAAGCTAAAACAAAATGTTTGGCTTCACTATATTCAAACGTACACCTACAGTTAACATGAATTTTTCAGTGTCTGTAATTGTGTTACATATGCTCCCATTCCTTATAATAAACAAAAACAAAAAAACAATTTACTCATACCCATACTATGGAGAAAGTTTGGACATATTCCTTTGTTTCTCAATATTTTTTCAGTCAAGGCACCCTTTAAAAATATGGACAATCTTGAAGTACCCTCCAAAATTATGCACAGTCCCGAGGCATTCTTTACAATTTATGGACAGTCTTGAGGCACCTCATGCTAAGAAAAAAAATATTTTAATAGTTGTACCTAATGCAGCAACAGCTACACACAAAACACCAAATGTTAGATGTGCAAACTATTACTGACTAGTATTTCAAGGTTCCTCTTCTTCCTCCAGTTTTTCTCCATCACTCAGCTAATGTGACCCCAAAGCTGATGGAAAGGGGCAGGGAGGGTCAAACAAGGAGGCTCTGCAGGTGACTGACATCCTCCTCATCAACTGATGATGTAATTGGTCATTAGAAGGTCATAATGTTGAAAACCTGTGGCTTTGTGTAACTCAAAGGCAGTCTTCATCTACCCATCGCCTGTATACAATTTTTCGGCAATTTTGAAGAAACCATAATTTTAACTGCAGACTGCCAGCCTACTGATGTAAACAAAGAGCAGGTGCTGATCGCCATTACATGCTGAGTGCAACCAGCCTTCAAACTCTATTGTGATCTTTGAAGGTTAAACTCAACTACTCCACAGTGCATACAGCCACAGAAGTCCATAAGGACTTGTCTACCAAAAGTTGTATATGTTTAGGGATATTGATTAAAATGCAAGATGAACTTGTTGGGTGGTATGTGGGTCTAACACCCAAAAGCATCTGGTCTGCTAAAAACAGACAGAGGGGGATTAGACTAGATGACAATTGGATGAAAACAGGCAGTTCATTTCTCTCTGACCGCCCCATAGAGAACAGTGAGCTGTGTCCGTGTCTGCTCTGCATAGCAGAGCAGATCCGGACCTGTCATCCACCTGCTCAGCAAGTGGATCCGCTTGGATGGACTCCGCCCCATGTGAAACGGGGCCTAAAGCAACGTTCCTTGCGTTTGACCAACTTTAGATAAATGCATGGGTTTAATATATTGGTTAATAAGGATAAACAAGATGTGAGCTTTGAATCACAGATGACTACTGTATAAAGAACCCTTTCACACTGAGGCAGTTTTCAGGCATTTTAGTTCTAAAAATAGAACCTGAAAACTGCCTCCCATGCTGTCCGAGTGTGTAAGCCCAAGTGCTTTCACACTAGGGCAGAGCGCTTGCGGAACATTAGAAAAAGTCCTGCAAGCAGCATCTTTGGGGCGGTTTGTGAGCGCTGTATACAGCACTCCCAAAATGCCCCTCCCCATTGCAATGAATGGCGTTTTTTAACCCCTTCGGCTGCTAGCGGGGGTTTAAAGAGCCTCGCTAGCGACCAAAAATAGCTGCTAAACCGCTTGCTGACTGGCTCACGCCGATATACATCAGCAGAATGACTTGCCTGTGCAAACTGACGTACCTGTAACGTCAGTCCGCAAAAGCAGGATATCGGACGCCCGCCGCGGGACCTGGGGACTCTATGTCCGGCAGCCCGCTATCACGGCAAGGAGAGGCAGTTCCCTGTTTTGCCTAGTAACATATTGTTCCCTGTCATTGGGAACATCAACCTCTGTCATGTAAGTGTTAGCTCATCCCATCTACAGTTAGAACATGCTAAGGGAACACAATCCCTTGATCATCCCGTAGTGTTTAACCTCTTCCCTGACAGTGACATTTATACAGTATCAGTGGCTATTTTTTTTTAGCTCTGATTGCTGTATAAATGTCAATGATCCCAAAATAGTGTCAAGTGTTTGACCTGTCCGCATTTTCGCAGTCCCGATAAAAATCGCAGATCAAAAAAAATGTATAATATTTTGTAGGCGCTATAACTTTTGTGCAAACCAATCAATATACGATTTATTGCGATTTATTTTATTTTTATTTTTTTGGGGGATAATTATTATAGCAAAAAGTAAAAAAAAAAAATAATTTTTTTCAAAATTGTCTTTTTTTTGTTTTTTTTTTTTGTTTATAGCGCAAAAAAATAAAAACCGCAGTGGTGATAAAATGGCACCAAAAGTGAGCGCTATTTTTGGGAGAAAAAACGCAAATTTCATTTGGGTACAGCGTCGCATGTCCGCAATTGTCAGTTAAAGCAACGCAGTGCCAAATTATAAAAAGTGCTCTGGTCAGGAAGGGGATAACATTTTCCGGGGCTGAAGTGGTTAAATGGATGTGCAGCACAGCTGAAATGAGTGGCGCTTTACCCACTAACGCACGGGCGACCCCAGTGTGAAAGGTCTAACTTGTAACAATACATTGAGTGATTGTTGCTCATCCCCAGAATCTAATTGACGCAAACTCATATTATTTCCTCCTTGAGGCTTTTAAATGCAATATTAAAAATTCCATTATGACTATAAAAAAATGACATTACATCTTTATTGCTAGAAATGAAAACATTTCACATTAAGTAGGGGGTATACCAGGGCTCGTGTGTCTTTTTAATGTGTAATGTTTTAATTTTGTATTAATAAAGCTGTGTTGGAATTTTAGTGATAATGAAGTATTTGCCGCATTTAAAAGTTTCCAGGGAAGTAATGGGATTTTGTATTAATTGAATCTCAGGTTACAGAGCGATTAAACCTTTCAGCAATTATTTCATTGGTATTCTAAGAAGACAATATTTCTCTTTGGAAATTATTTCCATTGGTGCAATGAATAGGTAGTGCACTGGTTGGAAAGTATCTTTACAGGTCATGGGAAGAACAATTGGCATTTATAAACTTGTTGGGTGATTTCCCAGGGTCACTTTTCTGTGATGTAGAAATTAGATGTTCGCAGCCATTTGGCTGCTTATATACTAGATGGTTGATGACCACAATAGGAAAAAAGATTGAGTCACGTTTGTTTTACAATCTGAATTCCTTGTTAATAATTAGTCTAGTACTGTAGACTAGAACAAACATTTAGTTTTTTTAATTTGGTGACACTGTGCCACCTAGTGGATATCTATTACAATCCTCCAGGCAGAGCTTAATATAAATTATTACCTAACAGTATTGTATGGATAATAATTGGTTTTATTATTGCAGGGATACCAGAGATAAAATTCTCATTACAAAAACATTTTATAATGTAGTTTTTTCTGACCTATAAAAAACAAACACAAATGTAAAAATGATGCCTTTTAATTTATATGGTAATATGCCTTTGGGAATTTTTTTCTTTTTAAATTCTGGCACGGATACCACCTGAATTACCGTACAGAAAACTGGATCTTACATTGAGCTATTCATCACCTAAAAGCTGAAATATCGCATGTGCTGGATATACCTGCTAAATAGATGGGTACATAGAGAGGACTCAAGGACTCAGCATGGCATGGGGTGTCATCAGTGTGTGATTTATGCTTGCATAAATGTGTATGGGGGGGTGAAAAAATCTTTGTATGTACATGGTTATGGTTATAACAAAAAAAATGTGTGCATTATATTATTCATCTCTTAAGTGGTAAAACATTTCCAAGCGCCTCTGTTCTGCTGGATCTCCTGGCTCGGCGAGGGATTGCTCAGCTGAGCAGGCAGATGACAGGTACAACTCCGCTTACTGATCAGAGCAGAGATGGACCAAGTCCTGCTCTCTATAAGGAAATTGGGTGAAAATGGACCACTTGTCTGTTTTCATCTGACCCGCCAGTCGATTTTGCCGGGGAGGATCGGATAACAGCGGCCATGTCACCACTGACATCTGCCGCTCCATAGAGGTGAATGGAGGGTTTGATCAGGTACGCCTGAAAAACAGACAAGTGGACTGGATCGGACAGCTCGTGTGAAAGGGGCCTAAATGTTGGCATCTTGAATTATCTTCTACTCATTTATGCATATATGCGATGAAAGTACATTCAAATTTATGGTTGTAAAATTAAGTTAGAATTCATCCTAGAGCTAACCATAGCTCTAAACAAATGTTTATACCGTTTAATGTTTAGATGAGATTTTAGTCTCTATGGCCCACCATTAAAGGGGATACAGAACTTCATATAGAGTTTTTATATGTCGTTTTACTAGATAAGAGCACATGTATTTAAAAAGAGCCATAAGGTTTAAAAGAATAAAGGTTATGGAGAAAGGAAAGGCCAAAGGATATTCTGCTAAGAGACTGCTTGGAGGTATGGTGCTGAATATTGATCTTTTTTTTTTCTGAGTGGAAGCAAAGTGTATGAAAACCTAGTCAATATTGCATATAAATTGTAAGAGGTATAGTCATTTGAGTAGTCATTTTCAATATTTGTGTATTGATAAAAAAAAAACAGTAGTGTAGCGCTCAAAATATAGTGAAAAAGAAAAATTATGAATGAACAATAAAATTGATTTATGAGACTATCAAAAATTATAAGGATAGCGTAACATCACATTAGTCCATCTTGATTGGGTGAACCACAAGGGTGTGAGTGAGAACCAACAATGGTGAATATATTGCAGTAATAAATCTTGAAAAGTGCTTGATCATGAAGTACATTCAAGGGAGGTAAGGTTGGCGTGCTTACCAGATATGATGGACACGTACCAGAAAACACATGGGTCAAAAGGGCATGGTGAGGAATTGGCCTCAATGAAATCATTGGTAGCTGGAGCATTGGATGGAAGGTAGACCCCAAGGAACAGGTGATCAAAATTCAAACAGACTGTCACGATCACTCTGACGTTTCGGCCAAACACAGGAGTCTTACCCGTCGAAACCTGTCGTGGAGAGTCCGTCGTTCCCCTTTGACGCGCGCTAAAGCTAACGAACGCTTTCGCGTCGACGCGAACGCGCGCACACACGCACGCAGGTCACGAACGGGTGCACGTGTACGTGCGAGGGCGCGCTGACCCGTCGTACGTCCGTTTGGCGCCCTAAGGTCTTCTTTAGTCACTGGCTCCCTTCTATCCGTGCTGTCCAGTCTACAGCGTGTCCGTGATCTTGCTATCAGTATCTGTACCCGTTACCTTAGTTCCTGATATCCGGCTTGTTCCTTGACCTTGATCCGTTGCTGCCTGCCTACGACCCCTGCTTGTCTGACCACGTCTCTGCCTCATCCTCTGTACCTTGCTGATCGATTCCTGCTGACCCGGCCTGTACCCGACTCCGCTGTTCCTGTTGTCCGTCTGAGTTCCTGTGTTACCGGACGTCTGCTCACTAGCCAGTTCCCGCACTTGTGCCCGCCTGCTACAGTCAAGCACCACCTGCTCTACCAACTTGCTGTCGGTGCCCAGCTGATTATCCGGACCAGTACTACCTGCCAGGCACTTGTGCCCCCTGAGCTATTGAATACCTGTCCCCACCTCCAGGGGTTCATTAACCAGGGGATACGAGGGGCCGCTCCCTGCATTCCAGGCTCAACTACTAGGTACGTGACACAGACGAACTCCAAAATATACGGCAGGTGAATTTCAAAAGTTGAATCATCCCATGGGCATTGCACATGGAAGAAAAATGAATTCACATAGTTTAATTTCATAAGATCTTTTATCTAAAAAAAAAGAGGGGTTCACACTTAGAAGATAGCAGATAAAACAAGCTTGTTTCTTAGGAGGAAAAGTGATTGCCAAGAACGTCGTCCAACGCGTTTCGTTCCACCAGAAATCATCAGGGGTGTGACAATATTTGTATATTGTCAGCATTCCAAAGGTGATGCTTGGTGATCCTGCCATGAAGGTTCTTTTGTGGCAATTCCTGTTACAGTGACAATGCCTTGTCCTTGTCTACCATTTGTTGTTGTGCATTGTCACGCTATCATCCAGTCCTCTGATGGAGGCTAGAAGTGGCAGTGTGATTGAACATACCTTGTCTACATTTGCCACCATCAAGAAACCCACCTTTAGAAATTCCTTGCTGCCATTGCTGGAATGCATGTAGGCAGGAAGTAGCTGAAAAGCGGCCAAAGAAGATCATTAGATCTGAGATGTAACAAAGGATAAAAAAATATATTAAAAATTGTATTGTATTCATAACTTGAGCCAGAAAAATTAGCTTGAAACGTAGTAGTTGTAGTTGCTTTTTATAGATGGCAGCTTTTTATGAGCTTATATTTCCTTTTCAACTTTTGTAGAAACTGACCCAAAACATTTATGCTCTATGCTTTTGAATGTGATCTTTCCACCCTTTTCTACTAGCGAATTTTCAGGGCCTGGCAATTGGCAATTCTGTCACACAATCTTCTTTGTAATAAAGCCAGCCAGCGGAACTTTGAACTAGGACTTCTCCACAGCACATAAAACCCTGGAGTAATTTCACAGTCGTTATCTGCACATTCTTCATAGTGATTATGCTGTTAATCAGACCTTACAACCATTTTTATATTTCTTTTATGATGTTGCAAGATCAAATCACACTTTAGGAACAAATAATGTTGACGTATGTATTGTGTGATCTACTTAATCCCATTGCCATTTTAAGAAGGAAAAGTATAAACATATCTCAGGCGATTTAACAGTGATTAGAAATTATAATGAAGGGTTTAGATTACAGAGCTTTTATTATGTTTGCAGGTGTAGCACTGTAATAGACCCAGCCTGTTTCTGTATACTTAATCTAGGGCACTAATTCATAGCAGTGCAAGAAATGGTGATTTAATGACTTGTAATAAATGTTACATTTCTTTTGTGACCACAGTATGGAAGTTGTGTCTTAATTGCCTGGGCCCCAGGCTGGGCACATATGGATAGAAATCTCCCTGAGATTTACAATTTGGGAAATGTGTCCGTCCTTACTTGACCCTCCTGAGTTCCAAGACCCTTCGCTGTCCTTGCCTGATTCTGGCATTGGTGAACTGGTGACACTACGGAAAATAATTAAGTATTGGCCCAGGCCTTAAAAGAGTTCTAAACACTCATGCTTTTTTCACCTTAATGCATCCTATGCTGTCACTGGCACTGTCATCCTCTCTGGAGATACCAGATATGGCAAACCAGGGTGAGTCATTGGAACCTATTTGTGGTGCAACTGCTTCTCATACTTGCAGGGTTTAGAAGGAAGATTAGCGGCTTTAATCGCATTCTCCATCCAAACGGATAGGAAGCGTGCTAGATCCCCCTCTCCCACCTCAAACCCTTTACCAAGGGAACAGTGAGCACAGGATGAGGTATTACTCTCTGGTGATCATGTGGAAAAACAAGCCGATTATTCCTCTGCGGAGGAAACAACCGTTGATGAACCTTTTACAACCTCGCAATCTAAGAGATTGATGGTACAAACTCTTACAGAGATGGGTTTTCTCCACTTTCATGCTACCCTAATAGTGTCAGCTGAAAGTATGGTTTCTTCCTTGGGTTCTTTAAAACCTTTACAGTCTTTACATGCGTTTCTGGTCCATGCATTACTAGAAAAGCTTATTTATGCTGAATGGGATCATGCAGGTAAGCATTTTCTCCCTCCAAAGAGTTTCTCCTGTTTTTTATCCCGTGGAGGAGAAATTCACAAAAAGATGGAAGGTACAAGCAGTTGATGCTGCAATTTCCCACGTGAATAAAAATTTTACTTGTCCAGTAGATAATGCACAAATGCTTAAAGATCCAACAGATAAAAATTTGGAATTTCTGTTAAAATCCTCTTTTTCCTTGGCAGGGGACGTTTCTCAGCCTGCAGTCGCTGCAATAGGCATCTGTCAGTCCCGAAAGGACCAGTTCAAAGAGGCCCTTAAGGAGGTCCCTGCACAACAGGCCCGTGAGTTGGCCAAACTACCAAAGGCGCTATATTTTGTCATAGATGCCATGAAGGACTCTATTCACTAGGCATCCCAACGCCTTGTGCTTGTGCTAATACACATTCACAGGACCCTGTGTTTAAAAAGTTGGGTAGCTGAAGCACCTTGCAAAAAGCTTCTGACTAGTTTCCCTTTACAATTTGGCGATGCTTTGGATAAATGCATCCAAACAATTTCTAGTGGTAAAAGTACTCTTTTGCTGGTCAAAAGAAAGTATAAACGTCCTTCATTTAAACTGACTTTTTCTCCTGTGCCTGGGGCATCCGCCTCTAGGCAGTGGCGATGGCCTCCACCATTAGACTCTAGAGGAAAACCTCAGGGTCAGGCCCAGGCTCAAAGGAAGACCTGGGGCCAGAAATCTGCCAAACAGAATACTAAAGCCTCATCATGAAGAGGCGTCCCCCCTCACCAGAGCATTACTCAAAAGTCTGTCAAAGGGAAATGCAGGACAGACGGGTCCGCTCCACTGTGTCTCTAGGATACAAACTAGAATTTCGGGAGTTTCCACCGTCTTTTTTTCTGCGATCAAATGTTCCCAAAGATCCAGGGAAAAGGCAATCCCTGTTTTAAGCATTAGACCGATTGGCTCAGGTCATACAGATCCCCACATAAGAGCAAGGTTTGGAGTTTTATTCAAACCTTTTTACGGTACTAAAACCAAATGGAGATGTCGGACCCATTCTAGATCTAAAGAATCTAAATCGGTTCCGGAAAACCTGCTCCTTTAGCATTGAGTCAATTAGGTCAGTAGTTTATAAACTACAAGGAAGAGATCTTCTGTTGCCCATTGACATCAGGGATGCATATCTGCATGTCCCTATATTTCCCGCTCACCAAAGGTTTCTGCAATTCGAAGTAGAACAGCAGCACTTTCAGTCTGTAGCCTTATCCTTCGTGCTAGCTACAGCACCCCAGGGGTTCACAAAAGTACTAGCCCCACCTCTAGCCAGGTTAAGGGCACAGGGCATAACAGTCTTGGCGACCTAGAAGATCTATTGCTAATAGACCAGTCAGTGGCCCACTTGGAGCAAAGTGTACGCATTACAACCAGTTACCTGGAAACTCTGGGTTGGATTCTCAACCTAGAGAAGTCTTCCTTAAAACCACTAAGAAAGCTGGCGTATTCAGGCTTGATTATAGACACAGCCCAGAAAAAGGTGTTCTGGCAAAGATCAGCTCCATACGAGAGCTGGTGCGGATGGTCAGGTCGAAAAGAAATCCCTCAATTCGCCTTTTGTATGAGGTTGTTAGGAAAGATGATGGCTTCATTTGAAGCAGTCCCCTATACCCAGTTCTGTTCAAGACTGTTGCAAAACAGTATCCTGTCTGCTTGGAACAAAATGATCCAAGCTTTGGACTTGCCATTACGTATATGTCCCCAAGAGTATTCCAAAGTCTCAGTTGGTTTCTAACCCAGAATTTGCTGAAAGGAAAAGTCTTCAGACCAATTATTTGGAAAGTAGTAATGACCGATACCAGCCTTTCAGGCTGGAGAGCAGTACTAGAGGAGGCAACTGTCCAGGGATAGTGGTCAAGAACCAAAAAAGCCTTGCCCATCAACATCTTAGAGATTCAGGCAGTGTGTCTGACTCTGAAAGCCTGGGCTTCCAGGTTAAGGGATTGTTCTGTCAGGATCCAGTCCGACAATGCAACGGCTTTGGCCTATATCAATCACCAAGGGGCCACCAAGAGTGTCTCAGCGCAGAGAGAGGTGAACCATATTCTAACTTGGGCAGAAAGGAATATCCCATGCCTATCGGCAGTCTTCAGAGAATTATCAGGCGGACTACTTAAGTCGCCAACATTTATTCCCAGGGAAATGGTCTCTTCATCCTAATGTTTTTCGAGCTGTTTGCCAAAGATGGGGGACTATGGATGTAGATCTTCTATCTTCCAGATTCAACATGACGTTAGTCAACTTTGTGTCCAGGACAAGGGATCCATTCGCATGTGGAACAGATATGCTGGTAACCACATGGGATCAGTTCTCACTGATCTATGCATTCCTCATATTTAGTTGCTGCCACAACTTCTTTGCAGGATCAAGCTGGAAAGAAAGCCGGTAATTCTGGTAGCACTAGCATGGCCCAGAAGGTCATGGTACACACAAATTATAAAGATGGCAGTGGAGGAGCCATCATCCCTCCCACTAAGGCCAGACCTGCTCTCACACGGGCCAATATTCCATCCCACTTTACTAATGCTAAATGTAATGGCCTGGCTATTGAAACCCACGTTCTGAAGAAATGTGGGCTTTCCGGGTCAGTTGTCTCTATTTTGATTAATGCAAGGAAGCCAGCTTCCGGAACTATATATTATAGAGTCTGGAAGGCTTAAGTTTCCTGATGTGAATCCAAGGGTCGTCACCCTTGGAGATATATCATAGGCAGAATTCTTGCCTTTCTACAATTAGGGGTGGAGATGAAGTTGGCCCTGAGTGCTATTAAAGGCCAAGTGTCAGCCTTATCGGTTTTATTCCAAAGACCGTTTTCTACGCATTCTCTAGTCCGAGGTTTTTAGGCAAGGGGGGATGCGGATTAATCCACCAGTTAAATCACCTTTAAGCCCTTGGAACTTGAACTTAGTTTTGTCAGCATTACAAAAACAGCCATTTGAACCGTTACAGCATATTCCCGTAGTCCTGACAAGGAAGCTAGTATTTTTTTTGCTATAGGGGGTTTCGGAATTGGCTGCTCGCTCTTGTAAAGAGCCATATTTAATTTTTCATGAGGACACAGGGTGTTACGCCCTCGTCCAGGTTTTGTACCAAAAGTTGTCTCAGGTTTCCACCTGAACCAAGATATTGTCCTGCCATAGTTTTTTCCAAGACCATATTCCAAGGAAGAAAATTGACTACATATGCTTGATGTGGTGAGAGCAGTGAAAATCTATTTAAAGGCAACTGCTCAGATTCGTAAGACGGATGTCTTATTTATTCTGCCAGAGGGTCATAAGAATGGACAGGCAGTATCGAAATCCACTGTTGCTAAGTGGATTCGACAAGTGATAATTCATGCTTATGATTTAAGGGGTAAGATTTCCATGTTTAAAGTTAAGACACACTCTACCAGGTCGGTTAGTGCTTCTTGGGCAGTGCGTCATCAGGCCTCCATGGCTCAGATCTGCAAGACCGCAACTTGGTCTTCAGTACATACATTCACAAAATGTTATCAGGTGGTTGTAAGGAGCTATGAGGATATCGCCTTTGGGTGCACTGTGCTGCAGGCAGCAGTACAAATCCTCAGGTCTGGGGGTGCCCTACGGGTTGTCTCTCCCTCCCCTCAAATAGCATTGTTTTGGGACATCCCATTAAGTTATTAGGCTCTGTGTCCCATGATGTACAATAAAAAAAATTGGATTTTTAGAACAGTTTACCTGTAAAATCAGTTTCTTGGATTACATCATGGGACACAGAGGTCCTTCCCCTCTTTTATGGGCTTAAGTATATTGCTTTGCTACAAAAACGAAGGTACTCCTGGAAGGAGGAGGGGTTATATAGGGAGTGGACTTCCTTCATTGGGTACCAGTGTCAACACCTGAAGGTGGCCCATAACCCATTAAGTTATTACTTAGGCTCTGTGTCCTATGTACTCCAAGAAAAGGATTTTACAGGTAAGCTGTTATAAAAATACTATTTTTTAAAGTCCATAGGGGGACGCAGTAATAGTTACATAGCTGGTAACAATTGTGCACTGTGATGTATACAGATAAGCTTTGATTTGTTCCTTTGTATATGTGAGTGGATCTGCTTTTTTAAGTTTTAACCACTTGCCGCCCGCCATATAGCAAAATGATGGTGGCAAAGTGGTTGTAATATCCTGACCGGACGTCATATGAAGTGATCAGGATTTTGAGCCGCTGTGCGCCCCCGGGGGCGCGCATTGCGCAGATCGTTGTTGCGGGGTGTCAGTCTGACACCCTGCAACTACGATCTCGGTAAAGAGTCTCCGACGGAGACTCTTTACCACGTGATCAGCCGTGTCCAATCACGGCTGATCAGTGTAAATAGGAAGACGTGAGTTGAGGAGAGCCGATCGGCTGCTCCTCTGACAGGGGTGGTCTGTGCTTATTGATTATCAGCACAGCCCCCCGAGGATGCCCACACTGGACCACCAGGGACGCCACTAGACCATCAGGAGATGCCTAGCACCAGGTATGCCCCCTAGACCAGGGATGCCAGCCAGTGCCCACAATGGATGCCAATCAGTGCCCACAATGGGCATCACTGATTGGCATGCATTATTGTTTGGCACTGATTGGCATCCATCCCTACAAAACTTGAAATTGCAATGCCTATCAGTGCCCATCCTAGCCGCCTATCAGTGCCTATCCATGCCCATCTGTGCTGCCTATCTATGCCCATCCGTGCCGCCAATCCGTGCCACCTATCAGTGCCTATTTGTGCCACCTATCAGTGTCGCCTATCAGTGCAACTTCATTGGTGCCACCTCATCGGTGCCCATCAGTGCCACCTTATCAGTGCCCGTCACTGCAGCCCGTCAGTGCCCATCAGTGAAGGAGAAAACTTATTTACAAAGTTTTGTAACTGAAACAAAAAAATGTTTTTTTTCTCAAGATTTTCGGTCTTTTTTTATTTGCTTACCAGAAAATAAAAATCCCAGAGGCGATCAAATACCACCAAAAGAAAGCTCTATTTGTGGGAACAAAATTATAAAAATTTAGTTTGGGTGCGGTGTCGCATGACCGCGCAATTGTCATTCAAAGTGCGACAGCACCGAAAGCTCAAAATTGGTCTGGGCAGGAAGGTGTATAAGTGCCCTGTATTGAAGTGGTTAAAATAAATATAATGGTATGCACTATAAAGGCTTTTTTTGTGTTCTTATGTGTATGCCCGAGTCCCTGAAATGGAGCAGGGTATTTGTAGGAATTATATCTGTGGAACCTGGTCTCCTAAAGTGATGTTGGGTCCCTGATGTGATTACAACTGGGGGAACAGATCTACTAAGCATGGTTATAAGTGAGATTAGGAGACTGAGGTGAAGGCACATCCGGTAGTGCACTGTGGATGAAGTTTAGCAGATCTGCACAAAAGGGAGTGGCTGTATCATCACCTTTTATGGTGTCCATTTTAATGCGCCAGTAACTTGTGGTGTACTTTACTGGATGTTTGTGGGACTATTTCACTGGACTTTACACTTTTTAGTAAACAAAATAAAAAAAACAAAAATAAAAGATATTTATTTGCCGTATACCTGTGTAAGATCACTTTGAGTGATGTTTATTATACAAAATTGTTGACTTTTTCTGCATATGTCTTGGATAAAAAGTGGAGCACGTCACGGTTTCTCACTTACATAAATAGTTTTTAGTGGTGTGACTACACACATTTATAGTGGGAGCTGCACCTTGCGGTTGGCTTTTATTCATGTATCATGATTAGCTTGGGGGTATTTAATTTATTTTACCTCAAACTATATCCCACTCTATTGATGTGGCCTTAAGCTTGATACACACCTACCGAAAGTTGGCTGTCATAAACCTCATTGGGGGTTATTTACGAAAGATCCACTTTGCACTACAAGTGCACTTGCTGTAAATCTGAGGGGTAGATCTGAAAAGAGGGGAAGCTCTGCTGAGTTTATCATCCAATTATGTGCAAGCTAAAATGCTGTTTTTTTATTTTTCTTGCATGTCCGTCCCCCTTGGATTCACAGCGACTGAACTTCCAGGTTCAAAGTGGATTTTCCTTTTGTAAAATAAAATAAAATGTGTTAATACAAGAATCCGCTGATTGAAAGAAAAACGAAACAAAAAAACTGAACCTGTATACCCGCTTTACTTTATTCCTTATACTGGCTGCATATGCTTGGTTAGAAAACTACAGGAAGAATTTATTAAAATTATTATTATTTTTTTAAAGGATGCTTTTTTAAAACAAAATGGATACATATCTGTCTTTATTTACTGTGCAAAACCTTTATCAATGTTTTTTTTTTTTTAACTATAGTTATGAAGATGAAAATATCCTCCTAATATAATAAAGTAAAAAAAAACTGCACACAAGTAAACAACCCTATACAACATTTTATTATTTATGAGCCTCTGATTATTGCAGCACTTTAATGATCTTTTTGCTTTTGATGGTAAAATATGACTTGCGGTCAGAATCTCACTGTATACTGGTTTCATACATAAAGGCAGACTATTATTATTACGGTTTAATATGTTCTTTATGCCAGAGGGAGAGTTCTCCCTGGATGTGAATGACAGCTGTGCAGATTTAAGTTTCTCTGCTGAGTGCCTTGCCTTGAGGCCTGCAATCCCATAACTTTTTTCAGGTGCAGTAGAAACTATTGGCTAATTTGTTATGAAAGTGAAAGAAAAGTTGTTTGATAAATGCAAGGGAAATGTGCTACGGTCATCTGTTTGTAATGAGCGTACGTCCTTTCAAAACCATACTGTGTTACTGGTGTGATTGCTGCATTGAAGTTAGCATCCCAGAGAGGGAATCTGCGGATGGCTGCTACTTCCGCTTTAGGTCCTTTTTTTATATATGAGGTGTTTTTAACTGTGAATGACATGCATGTCCCATCTCCCCCAGGCATAAAAACAGCACTGATCGTTCTTCGGACAGTAATCTGCTGGTATTAGAAAGAATTCAATTTTTTTCCCCTTTTGAACTTTACAATTCGTGGTTAAACCTGCAGCCATGGTATCGCAGTCCAGCGGTTAGCTGCATTTTCTTTCCATATTTTATATATTACCTATGTGTACACTTGGGTCATCATTATCCTGTTATAATAAGGGGATGTAATGGCAGCTGCTTTCTTTCCCTTAGGTCGTATTCATGGCGTTGTGCTCCACTGAGTGTTTTCATGCACATTACTGAATGTAATTTTAGAACATGCTGGATGTAAATGGTTAGTTCACATCGCAATAAACACTATACACAGTTCTGTTTTGCACTTAGCGTAGACGACGATCCACAAAAGAGGACCTGTTTTAACAGGCACATACTTTATTATGAATTGTTTACTTCTGTATGCTCAGGGAGCTAGTTTTGTTTGTACTTTGTTAGTAAAATCTTACCAACCCACAAACCTTTTTTTTTCTCTTTCGTTCATTGACAAACACAGCGCTCCATTATTCAGAACCATAGGGTTATATCGCCTCCTACAGGAGTAGGACACTAGGCAGAAAAAAGACTTGGCTATGCCTATGGGCAGTCCTAGGTGATATACACTCCCCTCTCTGCCATAGGCCTTCAGTTTTTTTTTTTTTTTCTGCCTAGTCAGGACTAAGGATCTAGTTCCCTGCTGGGATCGCTGGTCCTGGCAATTTTTTTGTTTTTGCTTTTTAAACTACTTTTTTTCTCTTGGATTGTTTCCTGTGAGATCTACAATCAACTGCTGGATAGGGCGACGGGCTGGACACTAAGATCCAGTGGTCGCCCCAGTCTGGCCAGCGAGCGCGTGCAGACCGCAGCTACGTGCTAGGTCGGCTGTGACATAGCCACACTAGACAGGGGCTGACCCTGCGAGTTAAGCGTCTCGCGAGGTTGCATACGACCTGGTCTTGGCCTGAGTCAGAGCGTTCCTCATGGCCGACAGTCCCCCCACTTGATGGTGAGGAGGATCTGTCTGGCAGCCTTTCCTGCACACTCGCTGGAGCAGTAAGTAAGAGGCCCCCTCTCCTTCCCTGAAGTGGTGTGGGGCGCAGGTACTCCCTGGGGTGGGCAGTCCCTCTGAGGCTCTCCTCCACACACCCCCCTTCCCCGGGTGAGACTCAGGCCTCTGGCTTAGGTGCTTAGGACACTCTGTCCACCCCCCCCTCCAGGCTTGTCATTATGGGTGGGTAACGCCTTGGCACCTGCTGGATGGTTGGGTGGGGGACTAGGCATTCACAGATTCGCGTCCCCTGCAGCAGTCCTCCACTAATTTAGGCTGCGGCTTTGCAGCCTCCATTGCCCTCGTGGAGGGCGACTTAAAATTTAGGCCGCCACTTTTGCAGCCTACTAGTCAGCACGGCCACGCTGGACGCCTTCTTCCAGGAGGATGGTGCCCTACGAGGGGCCTTACTCGATGCCCCCCCCGCGAGGGGCCTTACTCGATGCCCCCCCCCGCGAGGGGCCTTACTCGATGCCCCCCCGCGAGGGGCCTTACTCGATGCCCCCCCCCGCGAGGGGCCTTACTCGATGCCCCCCCCCACGAGGGGCCTTACTCGGTGCCCCTCCCCGCGAGGGGCCTTAGTCGATGCCCCTCCCCGCGAGGGGCCTTAGTCGATGCCCCTCCCCGCGAGGGGCCTTAGTCAGTGCCCCCTGTGAAGGGCCCAGTGGTGTCCCCTGTGAAGGGCCTAGTGGTGTCCCCTGTGTGGGGCATCCGTAGGTGCCCCCCTGTGCGGGGGTCTCGGCCCTTGCTTCTATCCAGTGCCCCCATGGAAAGAGGCTTTTCATACGTGCTTGAACATGAGCCCTGCTGCTGTGTCCATAGACAGCCTCCTGCTCCCTCTTCACTGGCTTTGATTTACAGCACTGGGAGCCAAAAGCAAAGCCAGCGAGACCCAGATGTCGGAAGAGATTAGAGCCGCAGACGTGCATAGCGCTGGATCGCATGAGGGCTCAGGTAAGTTAAAGAAGGGATAAGGGTGGAAGCTGACACTTAAAGCAATAAATGCAGTATTGTCTCCTGTAGGATCATTAAACGCATTGCTCTCCCGCTCTCTTCACTCAACACAAAAAAAATGTTGTTCTCTAAATTGTTGTGGAGTTGACCCCCTGACCCCTGCGGTCTAGGCATTTAACTTTATCTATTGGATATATTACCAAAAATAGTTCTGCAATGTAGGTTAATTAGACCAACCATTAACATTTTGTTTTCAGTTAACAGTTGAAGTCCAGTCAGTTGTTCTTTCATCTATGCTGCGGTGGGTCCACTGATTCTCTTGGTTACACTTCGCTGCTTTTGAGATTACAAATTAGTGATTTACCATTGCTTATGATGGAAATTTAGTCATTTTCTTAGCTAATCAGTTTATGTTATGGCTATGAATTTATAATCTACTTTAATATACTCATTAACAATAATTTTGTACTTTGGCCAGCAGCATAAAAGTTTATCAACTCCTTGGCTACGTTTAACCTAAATTGTGTTCTGCTGCATGTTCTGGTCTCTTGGTGTAGAAGCCGGAGACAGATATTACAGAATTCGACACATTCATTCTGAAACTTATTTTATTATATGATCCTTTGAGCAGAGATGTTCAGTGACCACTTTGTGACCTAGCCAAATGCAGGCTACCTAGCATACAGTTTATGCTTTTTATAACTAATTGGATAGTGTTTACTTTACTAAATGTCATGTGGACATTATAAAAATGGTGACCTGCATTGAATTAGTGTAATTGTTGCACAAACACAACGTGACATAGTTTCAGCCTCATACAGGAAAAGAGAAAGTTGGAAAGATTCTTGGGTTTGATAAATACAAACTAAAAGATATGAACACACAGTGTGCGTCATACCTTGGTTTTACTTTAAAATAAAGTAAAAAATAAAAATTTAGCTTTTTTTCCTTTTGAGGTTTCTTAGGTTAATCTTGATATTTGTGGAAAAGAAAAGCCACCAAGAGATAAGAGCTCATGTTGCTTAAGCTTAAAGAGACATTGCTACTGCTCATTCAGGAAAAAGTGAGCATGCCTGATGATAGCTCACCCAATTTAGCAATATATACTTACAAGAGCTACATGATTAATCGTTAAGAATCAAAATCACAATCTTTTTTTTTTTTTTCCTTCCCAATCTTCAAAATGCCATGTCACGATTCTTTCTAACAAGTGCAGAGAGTTCTCACAGCTGGAAAAATAAAAAAAATAAAAATTCAGGCAGCCTGCCAAGTTTTATCACAAAACTGAATAAGTAGAAACAAAGGCCAGAGACGGAGGGCGACTGCTGCACTCTTTTTTTTTGTTGGAGAGTTTTCTAGTACATTCCTATCGGATTTACATTTTTCTTATACCCCAGGCTCCCTCCACCCCATGCTCTGAACTTATTTATTTTAACCTGGTCACTGTGTGTCTTCCGTGGCTGTGCAGAGCTCCTCTTCTCTGGGTCAGTTGGTTCCCCTTGGCAGTGGTTACTCTCGGGATGTTTGGAGCGTCTTGTGCATTTCCTGACTGATTGGTATAATCCCCTGATGTAGCTAATAGGCCAAACTTCTGTTTAACCACTTAAGCCCTGGACCATTTTCCAGCTAAAGGACCAAGCCCCTTTTTGTGATTCAGCACTGCATTGCTTTAACTGACAATTGCATGGTCATGCGACGTGGCTCCCAAACAAAATTGGTGCCTTTTTTCCACCCGCTATAAACAAAAGTAGATCGACAATTTTGAAAGAAATGCAATATTTTTTAACTTTTTGCAATAATAAATATCCCCAAAAAATATATCTAAAAAAATTTTTTCTCTCAGTTTAGGCCGATACGTATTATTCTACATATTTTTGGTAAAACCATCGCAATAAGCGTATATTGATTGGTTTTGCACAAAAGTTATAGTGTCTACAAAATAGGGGATAGTTTTATGGCATTTTTATTAATATAATTTTTTTTTACTAGTAATGGCGGCGATCAGCAATTTTTTTTTTTTTTGTGACTGCGACATTATGGCGGACACGTCGGACAATTTTGACACTTTTTTGGGACCATTGGCATTAATACAGCAATCGGTGCGATTAAAAATGTCACAGGCAGTGAAGGGGTTAATCACTAGGGGGCAGTGTAGGAGTTAAGTGTGAGTGTGTTTTTTTTTTTTTTTTTTTTTTTTACTGTTGGGGGTGTGGCTTGGCATGTGACGTCACTGATCGTTTTCCCTATAACAGGGAACAGACGATCAGTGACGGCCACATTAGGAAGCACGAGGAGAGGTTTGTTTACACTTGCCTCTCCTTATTCTTCAGCTCTGTGACAGGATCGCGGGACACCGGCTACAATCGGGTCCCATGGTCACAGAGCTCGGGCCCGGGTCGCGACCCACCGCTGGGCTCTTAAAGGGCAACGTACCTGTACGTGCCTGTGCCTAGCCATGCCATTCTGCCGGATGTAAAACGGCGTGAGGTGGTCCTTAAGTGGTTAAGCTGAACATTTGCCATATGACCACCTTCATCATGAAATGTTGAATACCCTTAAATGAATTGGCCCTTTTTTTTTTAAACTTTATTCTCATTAAAATGATATACTTTTTAAAAAAAATATATGGTTTCCATTATCTGTAAGCACCGCGACAATCCCCCTTCTCCTTTCCTATTTCACATAGAAACAAAGTATCTTTTTAATCTTTTATCAAACTCCAGCGTGTAAATAAGGGAAGTTTTAACCATTTAAAGACCAAACATTTTCTGACATTTGTTACTTACAAGTAGAAATCATTATTTTCTGCTAGAAAAATTACTTGGAACACCCAAACAATGATTTTTTTTTTTTTTTTAGCAGAGACCCTAGAGAATAAAATGGTGGTTGAAATATTTTATGTCACACCGCATTTGCGCTGTGGTTTTTCAAACGCAGTTTTTGTTTGTAAAAATACACTTTAATTAAAAAAAAAAAAAAACCTAAACAGCAAAGTTAGCCCAATTTTTTGGTCTAATGTGAAACATGTTAAACTGCTTGAATAGTGATAGAAATGTGATCTTTATTCTAAGCAAAAAAATTGTGATTCTCATTTTAGCCAGAATCGTGCAGCTCTAATACTTATCCATCTGTGTGCCCTTGTGCCCCCCCATTGGTGTTGTTGCTCTAATGGGCTTTCATGTATGTGAGCATGTGAACTCACCCATGTGACATTGCTGCGCAGCCAATTGCCACACCATCAATATCATTATGTGGGGAAGGGACGCAAGATCACACAGGTAATCTAAGCCACCCATCTATCCTGAAGCTTACCAAGGTTGGACTCCTGTAGATGGTAGGTGGTGGTGGAAGTCTGTATGGGCAAGTATAACCCGGTTAGAGGGAAATTCCTGTATTTTATAACCTGTGTTTTTCACTCGTCTTTTCATAGTTGTTTAGAGTGGTCTGTCCTCATGGTGTAGATTGATCCATAATACTGACTCGATAAGTGTTGAACCTTTCAGGATACGCTG
This sequence comes from Lithobates pipiens, assembly GCF_037356315.1. NCBI lineage: Eukaryota > Metazoa > Chordata > Amphibia > Anura > Ranidae > Lithobates > Lithobates pipiens. Next base: position 504,931,691 of record NW_027507764.1, on the reverse strand, counting down.
GTATCTACAGTTAAACCTCTTAAAACCCTTTCAATGCATAGCAGTTATCTCCATTTAAAGATAAACCAAAGGGGGAAAAAATATTGCAAGCAGGCAGCCTCCTTATTTCAGTTGTGTTTTTTTTTTTTTTTAAACCGTAATGAATTAAAATCACTTAGTAAAGATCGTTTTTTTATGTAGATATCCAATTATATCTTACGATCTTAAAAAAAAAGGTTTAAAAAAATAATCAAGGCGTTCAAACGATCTCAAATAGACTTTTGGAGACTTGAATAATGCTAGCAAAGTTTCTCATGTGTTAACCTAATGCACTAAACCTTCCGCCATACCTGAGATGTGGGAACAGAAGTCCCCTTCCAATTTTTGGAAATTGGTAAGCTTCCATTGGGCAAGGGATGTCTTTTTGCTGATGACACAAAGATGTGTTTATTGGTTGGATATCACTGGAGGTGTCTTAACATGTAACATGATTTCACATTGCTGGAGGATTGCTCAAACAGTAGAGACTGCAGTTAAATGTTTCTAAATATAAAATAATGCACCTAGGAACAAATAATTCTCTGAGAGCATACAACATTGGGGGTACAGTGTTGACCAGCACTACAGAGCAGAAAGATTTGGGGGTTCTTATTTCAGATGATTGCCAAATGAGAAAACCGTGTGAGCAGGCAGTGGAAAAAAGCGAAAGTTTTTAGGATGCATCACAAGAGGAAAAGGTTCTGATTCCCCTATATAGAACTTTTATATCACTAGCGGGATCACCAGCAGGAGGAAGGAGGTCCTGATTCCCCAATATAGATCTTTAGTGAGACCTCGTTTTAGAATACTGTGTACAGTTCTCGAGACTTCACTTACACAAAGACATTGATAAGATAGAACGAGTCCAGAGACGGGAAACAAAATGGTCAAAGTTTTTGGGGGATATTAAACAATATGAGCAAGTATATACACTCCGGACACCAGTATTAAAATGTGGAATTGCACATTGAAAAAACAGTTAAGGCAATTATAAACCCTGGAATAAAAGTCTTGGCTGTTTTTGGGTTTGTTCATTTTTTTTTTCCAACACATTCTGGGAAAACCTAAAAGTAGATATACTGTTGATATGTTAACTACACCAACATATTGGTTATTATGTTTGACAAGCTATGTCTTGTGCATTAATCACTAACAAAATTCAACCCCTTTTGTTCCTTTCCTCTATTTCTGTAGCGGCTGCATCCGCAAGGCTGTGACTTTCTGTATGCACCTTTTTATAAACAAATACTTAAAATAAATGAAGGTTTGGGGAATAAAACACATCAGGAGGGACTTCAGGAACCTAATATGTACAGTCTGGAGGAAAGAAGGGATAAGAGATGAGGCCCCTTTCACACTGATACATTTTTCCTGCGTTTTTACTCTGCAAGAAAAACGCAAGAAAAAATGTTTTACGTTTAAGGCCCCTTTCACACATGCGGATGATATGTCCGTATTTCATCCACCCGTTTGCGGATGAAATATGGGCATACATTCATCCCTATGGGATAGCGGGTGTCTGCGGATGATCCGCAGACACCCGATTTCCTCGGCCTCCGCCTCCGCAACAGTCCGACTCTGCAGATGGAGGAAAATCCTATTTTTCTATCCGTCTGCAGAGCGGATCGGATGAACTCGGACACACGGTCCGTGCTCATCCGATCCCCATAGAGGAGAGCGGAGAGCTGACAGGGCGGTCCCCGCACAGTGTGCGGAGACCGCCCTGTCCGCAGCCGGCTCAGCGGGGACAACGGAGCGATCAAAAATGGTTGTTGAAATATTTTATGTCACACCGTATTTGCGCAGTGGTTTTTCAAACGCAGTTTTTGTTTGTAAAAATACACTTTAATAAAAAAAAAAAAGCCGGCTCAGCGGGGACAACGGAGCGATCCCCGCTGAGCGAGCGGATCATCACGGGGCGGATCATTACTGATCCGCCCCGTGTGAAAGAGGCCTAAATCTTATGGGAGTTTTCGCAGCACTGCGCTGTGGGTGTGGTGCATTTTGAAAAGTCCTGCATGCTCCATCTTTGGTGTTGAAAACCGCACCAAAAACGCAGCTTACCATTTAAATGAAAAGAGCTGCAAAATTGTGGTAAAATTTCTGTAAAATTTTTACATATGTAGGCAACCCAAAAACAAACCGGAAATGCATATGAAACACAGCATTATTGTGGTAAAAATGCATATGTGTCTTTACTGCCATTTTTCTACAGAGCAGTGTGAAAGGGGAGGGCATTTTTTTCAATCTGAAACCAAAATCGAGAACATGACCTTAAACTTGAGGAAAGTTCAAAACTAATCTTAGCATGATTTTACAGAAAGGGTAGTTGATGCTTGGAATAAACTACTAGCAGAGGTAATGAGACAGTCAATACGAAATGGCTTAAAACATGCTCGACACAGATGTGTAGTTGGACAATAAAAGTAACGAAAAAACAAAAAGAGGGAGGGGGGGGGGGGAACACTTGATGGACTACTCAGTCTTTTCTGAGATCACTTTTTTATGTAGGCTCGGGTGCTAAGAGAATAAAAAAATATTAATAGTCAAGTACCTTGGAAATTATTCTCAAGTGGTTCATTTAGGAGAGCTACTCCAGGGGATTGTGAAAGGGGTACCACTGTCACCTACCTCAGGTGGGCAAATACCTTTTAACAAAAACTCTGCATTCAGGGGTATTCCCACTAGACATGGCACATAGTATACAGCATTTGACATCCCTAAAAACACAAAGATGAGTAGCTTGGGTAAAGTTTGTTTAGGTAGACCAAGTACACACTGGTGAGAACTTTAAAGCGGACCTCCACCCTGTAGTGGAAGTTCCGCTCATCTGATCCCTCCCCCCCTCCGGTGCCACAATTGGCACCTTTCAGGGGGGAGGGGGCGGTGCAGATACCTGGATAATCCAGGTATCTGCACCCACTTCTGGGACAAGCTAGCTGCAGATGCCCCCCGTTGTGTGCTGGTAAACACACAGTTCCCAGGACACAGCGGGGACCAGTGGAGACGCGCTGAGCGACTCGCGCATGCGCAGTAGGGAATCTGGCAGTGAAGCCGCAATGCTTCACTTCCCGATTCCCTGACAGAGGATGGCGGCGGGGGCAGCGGAGAGACAAGCGATTGCTTGTCATCTGCCGCCGACATCGCTGGACCCTGGGACAGGTAAGTGTCAATTTTTTTTAAAAGTCAGCAGCTGCAATATTTGTAGCTGCTAGCTTTTAATATTTTTTTTTTAAAGGTGCAGCTCCTCCATAAGGATGGCTTGAATGAAAGAAACATTTAGAATGGCTTTTATAAGATATGTGAACAGCAGCATGCAAGGAATTCTATTACTTGTTAATATTTAAGTCGCGCCCCCCTAGTCTCTTATGTAAGGCATTTTTGGCAGAGATATCGAATGAGAGAGTATAGATAGTGAAACTGCCACCACTGTGACCTGTATCTTGTGTACACCATTTTTATTATAGAGGTGGAGTCCACCTGTAAGGTTTGTAGAAAATGATTATTTATGATTTATATAGCGCCAACAGTTTGCGCAGTGCTTTACAACACGAGGGCAGACAGTACACCATCAATACAAATCAATACAGGAGGGATCAGAGAGCCCTGTTTGTTAGAGCTTACAATCTCAATATAAACCTTTATTCAGCCACCACGGAAAGGCCTTGTGGTCCCTACTGGGAGGGAAAGGTTGGGTTATTGCAGCAACTAGTTTTCCTGAGCTCCCTAATGGCTCGTTTATTTCAGAATAATAAAAACTATAAAAACGTCAAGCTTATTTCTAGGTACTTGGAAATTTGCTGAAAATACTTGATAGTTGCCTGTTGTGCTTTTTGGCTTTTTTTGTTTTTGTTTATATAAGTATCAAGTCCTCTTTGAGAACGAATATTTTTAAAGTGATAAGTGAAGCTTTTCCCACTACAGTATTCTGTAATTTCGCTAAATCGCACCAATTTGATGTGCCTGTCTATAATCTTTGTGCTAATGTAAAATCCAATCTATCATGTCATATTGTTTAAACAGTAATCTGCGTGTCCTGATGCATGTGACTATGTTTCCATAACACAGGGCGTGTTGACTTTATTATGTGTCTATGAGAAGATGACTTTACAACCTTAATTGCGTCATTTGTCACATAAAAAAATAAAACCTTTGTACTTTTTTAATAAAAAGAGACACATTTACAGTATGCAGTTAATGGTTGTTAAACTACTGGTTGCCATTGTAAAAGCCGGCTACTAGTGTAATGTGACAGTTTCTTCCTTTAAGTCCAATAAAATAGGTAAAAGGGAATCCTTGTATTTTTACAAAGCTTTCATTACAATTTTGTTTTGTAACATTTAGCTGAAAGTCATATTCACACTTGTACTTGTTGCAGTGCTATATTGTCATGATGGTTGATGTCAATCGGGTAGCTGGGTGGATCCCAAAAATGTGGTCTGGATCTTTCCGGAGCCTAGAGAGGCTCTGTGACATCAGCTGACAGTGGTCTTTAGCCTGCTGTCAGTTGATTTTTGGTCACAGGAGTGCAAATGTAAGTGTACTCTTGTGACCCACAGAGACGTATAGCCAAAAAAGCTTTGCCAAGTTTTTTCCACTTTGTTTTTTTCCGTGAAAGCCTTGACAGGTATACAGCTGTAGGTTTATTATTTATTTCAGGTACTTGTATAATGCCATCAATTTACACAACGCTTTACAATTACATTGTACGTTCACTTCAGTCTCACTCCTCAAGGAGCTTACAATCTAAGGCCCTAACTCGAAAACCCCCCCAAAAAATGCTGACCCTCAAACGCTATTAACCTAAAGTAGTATTCATGGACGCATAGGATAACACCATTTAGCTTCTGGGAGCAGAAAAAAAAATGCTAATGGCTTCTTGGAGCTTTAAAAACTGCTAGTGTGCATGTTTTACTATTTCTATGTCTGGGTATGTATATTATTTGGCATGTATTTTTTATTTTTTTATTTTTATTTTTTACCAATTGGCAAGTTAGAAGTGGAAAAGGCCACCAAGGAAGAATTTTTACTACAGGTTTCCCACATATTGGTTAGTGCCATTATATTTTGTCTCAGGGATTGTTTAGCTGTGCCAATAGAGGATACTTTTAGCTCTAACGATAAAGCATTAATGTGGGGTGTAACTATTTGACAGCAATGTTATGATTTAGCCTGGGGCTATAAAAAGTTTGATACATATAGAAAATTGTGTCTGAGCTTCCTGTGTTTTTTTTTTTTTTTTTTTTTTTTTTTTTTGTCTGGGGAGTTTGTCGCAGTCCATCTGCCACTTGGGTAGCAAGTCTAATTTGCAAATTGTATCGCCCTTTGCAACTTTACCACTATCCACCTGGTCCAAACTGCAAAATCCAAAGGTGGGTTTTTTCATAGTACCATCAGGTGCCGTTCTTCTGTCTGATAACATTTATGACTCACTGAGATTAACTGTATTGATTGACAGTTTTAGTGACAAGCCTGAAATAATTTGATGTAATAAAGGAAATGATCAGTAGTGAACTTGACTATCACTCCGATCAACTGTACACATTCCCTGACATAAAGAATCTCAACTGCGGTTATAAACAGATACCAATTGCCGTGTGTGCTAAATTGGCATGTACTGAAGTGCTTTATGTAGAGTATTTTCACAATCTGTATGGCCTTTTTATATTGAATTAAATCTTAACTTTAAGACCCCTTTCATACTGAGGCAGTTTTATGGGATTTTAGCGCTATAAATAGCACCTGAAAACTGCCTCCCATTCATTTCAGTGTGACTTTTCACACTGGGGCGGTGCGCTTGTGGGACATTAGGAAAAGTCCTGCAAGCAGCATCTTTGGGGCGGTTTGGAAGCGCTTTTAGCGCTTCCAAAGTGCTGCAACACGGGTGTTTTTAACCCTTCTTTGGGTTTAAAAGCACCCTGCTGAAAAGCCCCGCAAAAGTGCTGCTTAAACAGTGGTAAAGCGTCGCTAAAACGAGCGACGCTGTACCGCTAACGGCCTGTGCTGCCAGTGTGAAAGCCACAACCATAAAATCGGTCTATATATTAATGCAGTAAAGCATGCTTGGTATACTCACTGGAACCTAAGGGGTTAGTTAATCCTGCGCATTGTGTCTTCTATGATCCTCCTCCTTTCACAGTCCTTAATCCATCCCCTGATAGTACAGAGCCTTTGGGGCACTCTGCACATGCTCAGATTCAGGGTGCATATTGCTAGAGAGTTTTCTCTAAGCGTCTTCCAGGACAGCCCATGAGACCTAGGGCTCCTCCTACCAAGACAGCAGACACGTTGACCCCACCATATAAAAGGGGGCTAAAAGGGTGGTCCTCCAGGACCCATGTCAGTTATTAGTGTTTCCTCCGGATGGAGGGTAACATGTTCCTGGAACCTGGTCCCCTAGGTGTCATGAGCAGGGGCTCTAATGGCTGTTGGGGGGTGTCACTGACCTTTCTCCTCTGCCAGAAGAAGCATCTCGGCTGGGAAAGTTGGTTGGATAGGCAGCAGGGTGGCATCCTTTTCTTGCTGACAGCGTGGCTTGTATGGGCAGGGGAAAGAGGAAGCTGCGGTGCTTGGGGGGACAGAGCTACTATGCTCCAAGCTGGCCCACAGTAAGTATCCAGTGAGGATCACTTCCAGGGCATATGATGTCGTCATCGGTTGCGGGAGATGCTGGTTCCGGTCTCCATACATGGCGTAAACAGGTGACGCTGGCTGCTGGTGTTTGAATGGTGCAGAAGCAGCAGAGGCTGTGAACTTCCAGAGGGGCAGGAGGGAGTCTTCTGCAGTACCTGCACAGGCAGTGGATGCGGTTCCCAGCACCTCACAGGTAAGCCTGGAGTGTTTTGCCACCCTCTTGCTATCCTTATGAGTGTCGTCCCCTGTCCCCTCTAGTAGGATTTGGTGTAAGGGGACATGTTTTCCTCCCTCCTGCATAAAGTCTTTCGGAGTGATGGGTGGCTTAAAGTTACATTATGGCTCATTTATTTTGTCTTGCAGACTAAGACCCAGGACAAGGCCCAAGTGCAGCCATCAAAAAGGAAATGTGTGGTTTGCGCAAGCAATTTGAGTTCCTCATGGAGCAAAGCAGTTTGCCGCACCTGTATAGAAGGCCTATTAAAGGATGACCCTGTAGACTTCTGTCAGAAAATGCTGACTTCTGTTAGAGATGAGCTTACGTCTACCTTTAGCTCATTTAAAACTCTAATTGACAGAGGGTCCGTCCCAATTAAGGCTTCAGTCGGTAGTGCTCCACAGTATAGTGCAGAGAGTGAAGACTCTGAGGCTGAAGCCAGATCTACCCATTCTTCTCCGGAAGAATCAGGTTCAGATACAGGGCCCAGGGATAGAGAATCCGCAAGGAGCTTGAGGTTTAAGTTATCTTTAGAAGACATAGATGACTTATTAAAGGCTACCTGTACAACACTTGAGATGGAAGAGGAGGAGGTACAATTGTCTAAACATGACCTTATGTACAAAGGTTTGCATAAGAAGTAGTCTAGAGTTTTTTCCAGTGCATAGTTCCCTTCTTGATACTATGAAACTGCAGTGGGAAAATCCAGAGAGAAAACCTTTCTTTTCTGGTAACCTAAAAATAAGATTTCCATTTGATGGGTACACCGTGCAGCCGTGGAACAAAAATCCTATGTTAGACGCACCTCTTTCAAAAGTTTCAAAAAACTCAGACCTAGTGTTTGACAATATGGGTACGCTTATATAAAAGAGGGGATATCCTCCTTCACAGAGCCTGGGATTCAGCTGTTGGGAATCTTAAACCAGCTCTGGCCTCCACTTGTGTAGCCAGAAATTTGTAAGTATGGTTGACACAAATACAAACACATTTGTTGGCAGGTACCTCTAGAGAGCAGATTCTGAAATCTTTCCCTCTCCTCTTTCCTGCAGTGTTTTTTTTTTTTTTTTTTTTTTTAGATGATTCTTCCGCAGAGTTGGTAAGAATGTCATCCAGGACTTCGGCCTTAGGGAATTCGGCCAGAAGAAGCCTATGGCTTAAAACCTGGTCAGGTGATGCTACCTCAAAGTTGCGCTTATGTTGGCTTCCCTTAACATGCGATAATTGTTTTCGCCCAGGACTGCAAGAGCACTGGAACGCACAGCCACAGAAAAAGGCTTTTCCAGAGAAAAAGAAAAAGCAGACAGACAGTTTTTTTTCAGGGCGAAAGTAGGCAGCCAGGTCCTAGAGAAAAGGACAATAGGCCCAAAAAACATTGGACAGGGCACAAAGGCAGAGGTAGAGGGGGCGTCTTGTTTAATAATACTCAACAACACGCCAAGCCACCATGACTCGTGTATCCCAGTGGGAGGAAGATTGAGGGTCTTTCTCCCACAATGGGCAGCAGTCAATTCAAGTCCTTTAATCCTGGACCTAGTGACCAATGGGTACAGGCTGGAATTTTCTTGCCAACCACCAGAGCCATTATTGGTCACCTTCCCTCCCAAAGATTGGAAAAAAGCGAGGGCTCTGGGTCTCCAAATTGGACACTTATTACATCAAAAAGTCCTGATCCCTGTTCCCCTGTCAGATCAGGGCAAGAGGTTTTATTCCCATATATTTGTCATCAGAAAGCCATCAGGAAAGTATCGGCTTATCCTGAACCTTTGGTGTTGAAATCGTTCAAACAGATACAAGCACTTTCGTATGGAGACAGTGTTCACAATCAAAAACCTGCTTTACCCAAACTGCTTCATGGCCACTTTGGATTTGAGGGATGCTTATCTGCACAACCCTATCCATGCAGCCTTCCAAAGATTCTTGAGACTAGCAGTCAAGATGGGAACAGAAATTCGTCACTTTCAATCTTAAGCCCTCCTCTTCGGTCTGTCCTCAGCCCCACGCATTTTTACAAAAGTGTTGGGGGAGGAGCTGGCTCCGCTAAGGTTAAAGACGATAACTATTATCCGATACATGGACGACCTCCTAGTGGTGGCAGAGTCATACCAAAAGTTATTAGCGGATCTCTAGACTGTACAAGACTTCCTTCAAGCCCTAGGCTGGTTAATGAACAAAGAGAAGTCTTAATTCCGGCCCAGAAGGTGACATATCTGGGGTATGACTTTTGCTCAGTAGACCAAAAAGTTTTTCTCCCACAGGAGAAGGTCTCAAAAATGGTGCAAACAATGTCAGCCTTACAGACCAATCAGTCGGTCTCGCTGAGAGTGGTTTCAAGAGTGGGTCTGATGACCTCGTGCTTTCCCGCAGTATCATGGGCAAGATTTCATCAGCGTCCATTACAGCTGTTTCTACTAAGGAACTGGGACGGAGACGCAAGTTCCCCAGAATCAAGGGTCTTGATACCCGCCAGGGTAAAAAGATGCTTGTGGTGGAGGACAAACCTGAACCTAACAAGATGTCTACCATGGTCCATTCCTATATCCCAGAGGATCACTCTGGATGCAAGTTCCTGGGGATGATGAGCCCACCTCAGCAACACCTGTAGCACATGGAGAATGGTCCTCAAAGGAAGCAAGAGCTTCATCAAAATAGAGAGAGCTTCTAGCGGTTCAGTGAGCCTTGCAGACATTTCAGACGGAAATCAAGGGTCACAATCTCCAGATTCTATCTGACAATATTGCAACGGTTGCATACCTCAAGAAACGGGGAGGTGCGAGGAGTCATATACTTCACTCTATATTGCCCAGGAGATTTTATCATGGACAGCAGGGAATCTAGCCTCAATTACAGCAGTGCACCTGAAGTGGACACATAGCTGTCTGCCCGATTTATCTCAGCTGCTACAGGGTAGATTGAGACAATTGGTCCCTTCATCCCGAAATCTTTGCGGATCTCCCAAAGTGGACCTGTTTGCAAATCAGAACAATCGCAAGACAGAGAAGTTCCTTTCTCTGAACCCAGCAGATCGATCATTGGGGATAGATGCTCTGGCGAATCCATTGCCATTCGGCCTCTGTTACGCCTTCCCGCCGATCAGACTTATTCCAGAAGTCCTCTGGAAGTTTCTTCTAGAAGAAACAGATCTTATCCTAATCGCCCTTTTCTGGCCCAAGAGGCCATGGTTTTCCCTGCTACAGACTCTGGTCTCGAAGCTTCCACTGAGTCTTCCGAAGAAAGAAGACTTACTATCGCAGGGTCCAGTGTCGCACCCACAGGTGGTTTTCTTAAGCTTGACGGCTTGGTATCTGAAGAAAAGATACTAAGTGCTAATGGGTTCTCTGACAAAGTAGTCAAGACCCTGGTAAATTGCAGAAAACCAGTCACTAGAGCCATATATTCCAAGGTTTGGAAAAAATGTAACTAATGGTTATCTGCAAATCAGATTAACTCAATGTGCCTTCAATTTTGGAAGAGGGTGTCGACAAAGGTCTTTCAGTTAGTACCTTAAAGGTGCAGGTGGCAGCTATCGGTGTTTGTTCTCCTCCAGTTTTCTGTCTTGGAAAATCCCACTATAGCTAGATTTTTCAAAGCAATTTCTAGGGCCAGGCCGGTGGTGGTGAGAAGTTGTCCAACCTGGGACCTGTCCTGGTGCTTCAAACTCTGGTTTTGAGCCCCTAGAGGATATTTCAGTTAAGTTACTAACATTAAAAACTATTTTTCTTGTATCAATTACCTCAGCTCGTAGGGTAAGTGAGTTACAGGCCTTATCAGTGAGGGAGCCTTTCCTCATGATTTTTGAGGATCGAGTTGTTTTGAGAACTAATCCAGGTTTTTTGCCTAAGGTGGCTAGTACATTCCACAGGTGCATGTGATCGGCAAAGGGCCGACCAGCACTATACAGACAGAGTGTCAGGGGTCATGCAGCTAATGAGAAAAGGTATTTAGCAGTTTATAGTTAATAAAATAATTGCATTTCCATGTTATGTGTACTGTGGGAGACCAGATAAATTGAATGCAGGGCCTTGTTTGGTAACACTTTAAAGCATATCTAAACGAAAAAAACAAAATTGTGTATATTGCAGTTTAGCAGTCTTTAGATATGAGGTGACTGCATTATTTTATTCTTTCTGGCTTTTTTTTTTCTCCTTTATTTTTACCTGGTAACCTTGCCACTCATAGGGTATCTACTCAAATTTCTTCACTGTGTCTATGGAACGAGTCATGGTTGGACTTTTAACACATCTGCCTTTTTTCATCTTCATTGAATAATTTTACAGAATAAAGAATAAAGATAAAATTTCACTTCCAGTGGGGGTAAACTAGAGGTGTAAAACAAAGACACAGAATCTCTGTGGGAAATGAAGGGGAAGAGGGAGAGATTTTGGAGATGTTCTGTAGAAAGCATCAGGGCTCACATCACTGCATGGACTTCCAAATCCTCGTTCAGCCCGTTGGATGCAAGATCACCTAGGCTATATATAAAAAGCGTCTCCCTTCTACATTTTTTTGGTACTTCCTACCATCACCTAAATCCCCTGCAATAGCTTCAATGCCAAAGACCCTCAAACCAGTTGGGTCTTTGCCGTTATGATTCAATTTTTTTTTTGAGATGCTGAATATTTATTACTCCCATTTATAATAGCCTGCTTATGTTCTCTGAATATGATCCTTAGGGGACTAGAGATGTGGTCAATATATAAGCAGCCACAAGGGCAGATGGGACCATAGATCACTAACTGTGCCACAATTAAGGAGTTGCTAAAAGTTATGTATTTTATCATCCATTCCAGTAACCTCCTTCTTGAGGTGCCACACTTGCATGCACTACAGTTCTTAACGCCATGCCTATAGCTCCCCTTTTGGTCAAATGAGGATGTCCCCCTACATAACTGACTTGGCTCCACTGGCTGCTATCATGCTCCTTAGATCTCTCAGCCACCTGAAAATGATTGTTTAGTAGGGAGAATTTCTCCTAGGATGGGGTTTTGTCTCAGGATATCTCAAACGCCCTATTGTTATATCTTGTACAGAAATAGGCTTCAGTTGTGCCCTCCCTATTGCTGGGTAGAGTCAGATAATCCAACCATCTTATTCTCCCTCCAGAAAAAGACTTTAAGAGCATAATATCTCCTGACTGTTGATTTCAACAGATCTGTATGTTAACTAACAAATATTTCAAAACGATTTGGAGAAGCAAAGTTGGGAGCCCTTTTTGTAGCAGATTCAGTTTGGAGTCTGAAAAGACCAATTTAGAAAGGTTGTAGATTTTACTAGTGGAGTAACTTGGATTGACACCTTTCCTCCTCTTTTCCCTCACCTGGTATTCCTCCCCTCTTTCTCCTGCTATGAAATTTAGAGTCTGGCTTATTCCTTCAGTGCTGCCCTTTGCCTGGACAGGTAAGTGAAACTCCTTTATTTATTGTGGGGTGTCCCAGTGATTGTAACAATCAGTCAAGCTGGCTAGAGGCTGGACACCTGTGTGCGGTGACCATACGGGGGATTTTTGGGCTAGCTGTGGGGATTTGCAAAGTGTACCTTTTTTTTTTCCTTTCTTGTATCTGGCTGTTTTTACCTGTATGATGGTGCACAACGGTTCACCATGGCACACGTGCTTTCGCAAGAGTGCCGATGTGCTCGATAGTTGTTTGCACATGCACCATGGTTGCTAAAACATTCTCAGAAGCGCTGCTGGACTTAGCAGTTTGGCCATGGTGCACGCTGCTTTGCCACACAAGGCGCGGTAGCCTTTATCTGGGTGCACGAAGATTTGTGTCATATGCTAATACATCCACGCCCTTTCCCTAGGACCATGCACGTACATTTGCATGCATGCACGGTGCATTTTGGTGCACAGCCAGCTTTTTTAAGCTGTATATGCCAAGCATGCGGTGCTTCCAGAAGGCAGCTGTGGGACACAGAGAAGACTCTGAACAGGCACTTGCAGCGGTTCATTTCTTCTTACCTGGGTCAGGCGAGTCATCAGTGTTGCTTGGCAGACTAAGGTGCTTAGCAGGATTGTTGCATAGGGGCTTGGTGAGCCCTATTAAACGGTCTCCCTTCTGAGGTGTTTTAATACCACACCCAAGTACTCTTTTTGTGGCTAGTAAATGTCTGAAAAAACGAGGAGTAGGATTAACACTACAGAGAAGGGCACACCTATGTCGTCTGTAATTCCCGATGAACGTAGTTGTATCCCCTGAAGGACCAGAGGCTTCCGGGCAATCTGAGCTGCTGCGCCTATCTGGTATTGTGCCTACAGTCAATGCTGCTGCTTCACCCTTTATCACCAAGGATGAACTGTCCTTGGCCCTTGCCGGGTTAGAGTACAGGATTGCTGGCAGGATTGCCTCCAAGAAGCGTGACCGATTCCCCCTCCCTGGAGCCTCCAAGTTTGGAGCAGGAATGGGTTGAGAATAGGGACGAGCTAAAAGCTCAGGATTCTGTGGAGGGCCTGGCAGATGAGTCTGCTTCCGTGTAATCTGTACAAAAAGATATCCAGTTGATGTCTGCCTCTGTTGCAGAGGCTTTTCATCCTGACTCCGACTGAAATGGTTCGATCTGCCTTTAAGTTGCCTCTTGCAGAGATGACTGTGGCCCCCCGATCCTCTTGGGATCCCTGAGGCCAATTCAGGCCACATAGCCGATCCCCCTGCTGGAACAGGCTATGTATGCTGATTGGGAACATCCTGACAAAGTTTGTTAAAGGGAGCATGCCAGCCATAGATGCAGCAGTCTCTTCCTTAAACTAAGAACTTGTCCCGTAGATAACATGGCTTAAAAAAACAGCAAGTTTCTCATTTTGGCTCTCTCATCTGAACATATGCACAGACTTTTGTGGCTTATGAACTGGTCAGCCGCAAGCTTCCTTGTAAAAAAGTTATTGGCAGGCTTCCCTTTTTCATGGAGAACGTTTATTTGGTGATCATTTGAACAAATATATTCAAAAGATTTCCAGAGGGAAGAGTTCCCTACTTCTTGTGAAGAAAAGCACCAGACATCCCTCATTTAAAACCTTAGGCACTGCTTCCTCAAATGTCTCAGCGCCAAGGCAGTTCCGCTGCCAACACGGCGCTAGGGTCAGGGGCAAGCCACAAGGCCAGGGCCACAAAAAGCCCTGGGTCCCAAATTCTTCTAAACCCAGCACCAAGCCCTCCTTTTGAGGGGACGCCCCCACTCTATTGGGTGGGAGAAAGGCTGCTGCACTTTGTGGACGTTTGGAGAACGATAATTCCGAATGATTGGGTAACCTCAATTATATCCAGCAGTTACAAGCTGGAGTTGTGGGGGTTTCCTCTCAGAGGTTTTTAAGATCCAGTGTTCCCTTGGATCCTCCAAAAGAGACCTATTGCTTCAGGCACTACATCATTTAGTGCATCAAGGAGTATTGTACAGGTTCCTGTATCCGAAAGGTTTGAAAACCAAACTGGGTCACAAGGTTCATTTTTGGACCAAAGATCCCTGAACCAGTATCTACTAATCCAGTCCTTTCAGATGGAGTCTGTCTGCCCAATTGTAACCTCGCTCCAGATGGAAGACTTTTTAGCCTCCATCGATGTAAAAGACATGTATTTACATGTGCCTATCTTTCAACCTCATCAGAGCTTCCTGCAATTTTGCAGTAGAGGAATGTCATTTTCAGCTTGTGGCTCTACCCTTTGGGCTTGCTACAGCTGGCCCAGTGTTCCTAGCACCAGTACTGGGTCTTTTAAGGGCCCAAGGGGATCCTGGTGCTTGGGTATCTGGACTGCCTCCTGCTCAGAGATCAATCATTACATGCTCTAGAACAGAGCATACCATGCAGTGGTATTTGAAAAGCTTAGGCTGGATCAGAAATACCGAAAGGTCAGCCCTGAAACCAGCTCAAGGTCTAAAGGATTTGGGTCTGATCCTAGATACGGTCCAAGCAAGAGTATTCTTGCTACCTGCAAGGATCTGTGCCCTGAAGAATCAGGTGCGTCAGATAAGGGGCACCAGACAACCCTCCATTCTGTATGAGTCTTCTAAGGAGGAAGGTATCCTCCTTCGAGGTGGTGCCCTATGCCCAATTCAATTCCAGGCCTCTACATCAAGACATCTTGTTGGCTTGGAAGAGGAGAGGACAAGCCCTGGATTATCCAATGTAATTATCTCCTCTGGCACGCTTAATCCTAAACTGGTGGTTTCAGGATCAGAACTTGTAAAAGGGAAGATCCTTCCTTCCCGGTAACTTTGAGAGTACTGACTACAGATGCCAGTCTCTCAGGCTGGGGAGCGACCATAAAGGGGCTAACAGCTCAAGGGAAGTGGTCAAGGACAGAATAAATCCTGCCCATCAACATCCTGGAATTACGGGCAGTACAACTGGCCCTACGGTCATGGACGGTGGCGCTTCAGGACTGCCGTATCAGGGTTCAGTCCAACGATGCCACTGCAGTGGCCTATGTAACCAGGAGACGTTCAGCTCTGAAGGAGGTGAACCACATACTAGCCTGGGCAGAAGGACATGTGCCGATTCTATTGGCAGTCCATATCCCGGGAGTAGCGAACGGAAAGGCAGATTATCTCAGCCGCCAGTAAATCTGCCTAGGGGAATGGTTCCTACACCCAGGGGTGTTCCAGGAAATTTGGGGATGGCCAGAGGTTGATCTACTAGCATCCAGGTTGAACAACAACAAGCTACAGCAGTTTGTGTCTCCAACCAGAGATCCTCTGGAAATTGGAGCAGATGCTCTGATAGTTTTGTGGAGCCAGTACTCCGTGGTTTATGTTTTCCCTCCAATCCCTCTCCTTCCACGTTTGTTATGCAGGAATCGGAGAGAGGGGGCTACAGTCATTCTGGTGGCACCAGCCTGGCCCAGAAGGCCCTGGTTCCGGAGATTGTGGGACTGGTGATAGACGGGCCATGGGCGCTTCCACGTCGCCTCGATCTACTGTCTCAAGGCCCTATATTCCACCCCAATTTAGAGTCTCTAAGTTTGACAGCATGGCTATTGAAGCCAGGATGTTAAAGGACCGTGGCATATCGGGGCCAGTGATGTCTACTCTAGTTAATGCTAGGAAAGCTGTCACTAGGAAGATTTATCATAAGATCTGGAAGACTTCTATTGCTTGGTGTGAAGCTAGAAAATGGCATCCTTGGAAATGTGTGATTGGGAGAATGCTCTTTTTTTCTAAAGTCTGCTATGGAAATCAAATTGGCTTTGAGTACAATCAGAGGTTACGTTTCAGCTCTATCAGTATTTTTCCAAAGGCCTTTAGCCTCCCATTCACTGGTCCGAACCTTTATGCAAGGGGCAACTCGCTTGCCTCCCCCCATTAGGTCACCTATGTGTCCTTCGGACCTAAAATTTGTGCTGTCTGTGTTACAGAAACAACCATTTGAACCTATCAAGGAAATTCCATTAGACTTGCTGTCATGCAAGCTAGCCTTCCTAATGGCTATCGCCTCGGCTAGAAGGTAATTGGTGGCCCTTCCATGCAGGGAACCGTACTTGATCCTTCACCACGACAGAGTCGTGCTATGGCCTGTTCCATCCTTTTCGCCAAAAGTGTCGTCGGCCTTTCATTTAAATCAGGACATTATTTTGCCTTCTTTTTTCTCTCAGCTTCATTCGGTGGAAGAGAGACAACTGCATTCTTTGGACATTGTTCGGCCAGTCAAGGTTTATTTGTCTAGATTCTGCGGAGATCCGAGGATCAGACTTTTTTGTTTGTTTTTGTTTTACCAAAAGGATCCAAGAAGTGGCAGGCAGCTTCCAAAGCTTCCATTGCCAATTGGGTTTGTCAATTGGTCATTTAGGCCCAGGGTCTTAAACAAAAATCTCCTCCCTTTAGATAGAGAGCTCATTCTAGCAGGGGTGTAGGAACCTCCTGGGATTGTCGCCATCCGGTATCTGTGGCTCAGAATTGTAAGGCTGCTACCTGGTCTTCAGTGTATAAGTTTACAAAATGTTACCAAGTGGATATTCGAGCAGCCAAGGATTCGGCTTCCGGCCGCAATGTACTGCCGGCTGCCATATAAATTCGGATTCCCATTGTTTGGCATGGTGTCTCCCTCCCCTCAAGGCTATTGCTCTGGGATGTCCCAGCAGGTAGTGAATATTAGCCTGACTCTGTGTCCCATGATGTATGAGAAAGAAAATAGGATTTTTACATCATACTTACCTGTAAAATTTTCTTTGAGTACATCATGGGACACAGAGATCCCTCTCCTCAGCGCTTGCTACAAAACGGAAGTGCTTCCTGTGTGGGAGGGGTTATATAGGGGATCACTTCCTGTCTGAAGACCTTTGGTCTACCAGTGTCCATTCACCTAATGATGAAGTATAACCCAGCAGGCAATGAATAATAGCCTGACTCTGTCCCATGATGTCCTCAAGAAAAGGATTTTACAAGTAAGTATGACGTTAAATTCCTATTTTTAAAGCTTAAAGTGATACTTAACACATATTAAAAATTCGGCTTTAGTGCAGATATCCGTTTTCCACAACATTTGTGATATTGCTGTGGTAAGTCTTGGCGCTTTTGGCTAGGATTCTCTAAAAGCCTAACTTTTTCTTTTGTTAATCTAAACTGCTATATTGGCGTAAAGCAACTGTTTTGTTTTCCATCCTTAGAAAATAAAACTCTACATAAAAGTCGGCTATATAGTCTGGTTTAAGCTCTATAAAACTTTTATAAGATGACAAATTGTTGTTCTGACTTGTCATTACAACAGTGTACAAGCTGAAGTTTCTGTAAATTATAGGGAATGATAGTTTAGCAAAGTTGCAAATAAAAAGTAAAGGAAGATATATCATTACTTTTTAAGGCAAGACACAAAACATAAGGTAACGATATCAACGATGGTGGGGGAGAGTGCTTTGTCCTGTACAGTTACCATTAAGACAATTGTGTACTTTAATTTGAGAAAGGCATGACTGTGCCCCTCTGATCGATCAACTTGGGTACATCCATCCAACATGTTGGATCTTTTATGTGTTTATTGCCAGCTGCCACTGTGCATTCAACCAGCAGGAATGGACACACACACACACACACACACACACACACACACTCACACACTCACACACTCACTCACACACACACTCACTCACACACACACACTCTCACACACACACACTCACACACTCTCACACACACACACTCTCACACACACACACTCTCACACACACACACACACACTCTCACACTCTCACACTCACACACTCACACACTCTCACACTCTCACACTCTCACACTCTCACACTCTCACACTCTCACACTCTCACACTCTCACACTCTCACACTCTCACACTCTCACACTCACACACTCACACACACTCACACTGCGAGAATCTTGTCAGTGATCTCAAGACAGCTGGGACCATAGTCACCAAGTAAACAATTAGTAACACACTGAAGGGCTGAAATCCTGCAGTGCCCGCAAGGTCCCCCTGCTAAAGAAAGCACATGTACAGGCCCATCTGAAGTCTGCTAATGTACATCTGAATGATTTAGAGGAGAACTGGGTGAAAGTGTTGTGGTCAGACAAGACCAAAGTCACCTCTTTCACATCAACTCTGCACTCGCACGCCTTTCATCCACACATGACGTTGGGGGCGGAGCCTTTTGAGCCCTTCCTGGATTTAACTTGGAGGTTTAGCACTGCATGGATTCATTTGCAGCTCTTTTTCACTGAACACACATGCTTGTGGGTGCCTCTTGTTGGAACCTACTACCCATGCAATTATACACTTGCTTCACTTGGGTATATTCATTTTTTATTTTTATTTTTTTACATGGTTCCACTCAAGTACTCGCCTGCAGCCTCTGTCTGATCACACGGGCTGTTTCCTATACTTGCTCTTCATTTTTTTTCTTATCTTTATTCTTTCCTCCCCATTCCTGTTCACCTTTTTATTTTTACTCATGCTAGTATCTGTTATCTCTTTATCACATCTCCCTACAGTCCTTTTGCCCATGCCATTCCCTGGCTCTAGTCTTATATTTACATATAGATTTGTCTGTGTCATTACTCCTGTATTTTACCATCTATTACAGATTATCTGACATACACATTTGTTTACAGTTAATACTTACCTTGGACTTAATGAGACCGATAGGGATACACATTTTCCATCCATACGATGCTTTCCCTCCAATCTGTCCTGTATGGGGCTCTGCCTCCTCAGCTCCCTGGCGAGACACCTGATGCCGCTGTTTGGAGGCTGCACACCCGTTGGATCGGCTATGTGTAGTGGTAAGCATGGGGCCTTTACTTATTAGGCCCCTCTTACCCTCTGCCCTAAAATACCAAAATCATTCCATATACTCAATCTATAGCCTTTCAGCTTGGGTACAATTCACACACATCTATCTACCCCTGAAGAGCAAGCTGGGACTCGCAAAACATGTTGGGTACACCCGATGTTTGTATGCTATGTGATTGTTCATACACAAATGTACCATTACTATTATTCATTTTCTTATACCCATTTATATGTACTCTGTATGAATTGGCTTTCTCTGATGACATTAATACATGTAATACTTTTACTAATAAATATATACTGTGTTTACTGTTACTTTTATTGGCTTAGCGGTGTCCACCTCATGTAAAGTCCCAGGGCGAGATACTTCCTTTTTGTCACCGCATAAAAGGGACAATGGACTGGGCAATGTACCATCATATCTTAGGTGGGAACCTCCTTCCCTCAGCCAGGGTATTGACAATGGGTCATGGATGGTTATTCCAGCATGACAATGACCCAAAACACATGGCCAAGGCAACAAAGGAGTGGCTCAAGAAGTACCTTAAGGTCCTGGATTGACCTAGCCAGTCTCCAGACCTTATTTCAATAGAAAATATGTGGAGGGAGCTGAAGATTCCAGTTACCAAACGTCAGCCTCAAAACCTTAATGACTTGGGCTCTGCAAAGATGAGTGGGACAAAATCCCTCCTGAGATGTGTGCAAACCTGGTGGCCAACTACAAGAAATGTCTGACCTCTGCGATTGCCAAAAATGATTTTTCCACTAAGTACTAAGTAATGTTTTGCAAATGGGGTCAAATACTTACTTCACTCGTTAAAATGCAAATCAATTTATAACTTTTTTTAAATGCGTTTTCTTGATATTTTTGTTCTGTCTCACACTGTTAAAATTGGCCTACGATTAAAATTATAGACTGATCATTTCTTGTCAGTGGGCAAATCTACAAAACCAGCAGGGGATCAAATGCTTTTTTCCATCGCTGTACAAGCCAGGTTCAGTCAAATTTAACAAGTTAAGTGTCCCAGTGGGAAGGGAATTTCCTTATTGGATGGTTTAAGCTAGAACAGGTTTTCCCTTCTTGAGGATTTCTTCTTGTTCTGGGGACAACTGTAAGGCTACCTATACACTAACCTTCTCTGACTGGCGGTCAAGACATTCCTATCCTGAACGTACCGTATATGCTGGTGTATAAGACGACCGGGCATATAAGACGACCCCCTAATCTTACTGTTTAAGCATTTTTTTTATTGTACTTGCCGTATAAGACGACCCCCTTCCAAGGCTTCCGACGCTTGATATTTCGTTCGTCCTTGCTGGAGCAGGAGCTGGCGCCATATCCTTCTTCCTGCTTTTGCTGGAACCAATCACGGCGAGCGATGTATTCTATTAATGAATACAAAGCCTGCTTGGATTGGCAGAGGCTGTATCATCATCAGCCCGCGCCTCTCTGACTCTCAAAGCCAATCCGAGCAGGCTACAGAGTAGCCTGCTCGGATTGGCAGAGGTTGTTACTCCAATCCGAGCAGGCTCTGTATTCATTTGAATTGCTCGCTGGGATTGGCTCAGCGGTATATACTGTATGTAGCCGATGCTACATACAGTATTACCGAACCCTCAGCAGGCATCGGAGGGGCTGATCCGGCGTATAAAACGACCCCTGATTTTCGGCCAGTTTTTTTAAATGTAAAAGGTCGTCTTATACGCCGGAAAATACGGTAATTCTGTCATGTTTAGGAGAGGGAGGTTTAACCTCACCTAAACACGGCAGCTCCGAAACTCTCCTGAAAGCCTATGTGTACATGGAGTTTAGGCGCTTTGGGAAAAAAAACACCTAAAGCTCCTAAACTCAAGTTTAAGAGCTGGTTGTATACATGAATCCTAAAACTTCACATTTCCCCTCACTTTTTTCTTTGTGAGTGGTCACCGGTATTATTATTATTCACGATTTATATAGCACCAAAAGTTTACACAGCGCTTTACAATGTATGGCGTGGGACAACACAATTACAGTACAATACAAAAGCTACAGGGGGACCCTGCTCATAGAGCTTACATTCTAAAGGGAGGGGGTGGTGGTACTAAGAGAGAATCTCCCCAATGGAGACATAGGCAACTATAAAAAGGTCAACCTAAACAAAAGGTTTTCCCCAGAAATACAGTTTTAGCTTATATTACAATTAGCTGAATTAGTATTTTTGTTCTCTTCTCTTCTCCTTCCCCTCCTATTGATTTGTATTAATTTCAGTTAGAAAGTGACTGTCTGAAGGCAAACAGCTTCTACAGTTTGCTCAGTATGGGAGCACTCTGAAATAATTTTTGTCTTTTAATGATTTAATAAAATAATAATAAAAAATAAATGTTCGTTTTGTACACTTAAAAAAAAAAAAAAAAAAAAAACAACAACTTTTAGTTTCCATTTAATGTTGAAGAAAGAAATTACAAAATCTTTGGTTTCTGTCAACATTTCTTTGCTTCCATCCCAACTCTTCCTGAGATAAGATACAATTAAATGCAGTTAGGATTACAGGATAAAGTCCCCACTTTCTTGTGTCTAAGCTTCTGTTTCTTCTCTTTATCCAAACAAACTGCTGACTAGAGAAATATTTGCAGTAGTTAGTTTTTATGAAGGCAGAGGAGATAAGGCGATAAACTCATGTGGCTTGAGTTCATCTAGAGCAGTGCTTGCTGTTGCAGAATATTTATGGGTTAAAACGTGTTAAGCACAGCTTGTTTGTATGATACATTATTCTCATGTTTGTGTACCTCTCTTGCAACTATAAAGAACTGTTCTAACTCATAATCTGACATAAAATGTATATTCCTACACAAAAATGCTTACTCCTTTATAATAAAATACCTAGTTTGTTGGATACAAAAGATAACCAGCAAAATAATTTAAGGATGAGGAAATTTAAGAACCTCTTAAAGCTCAGCTCATTTATTGGCCATCCCTTTTAGTAAAGTTCTCCCTCAAAGCTTTCCCCTGCCCCCATTGTTGTAACCTGCATAGTAAAATACCCTCAGCCCCAATCCCGAGATCTTCCCTGTCTCGCTCTGCCTGTTAGCACAAAACCTTTGGTCAAAAAAAAGTCCCAACTGTGCCCTATGCTACATGGCTGCCAGTGCCTCATTCACTCCTGTCATAAAACAGCACTTCTGCACATGAGCAGAAGTGATGTTATCCTGACCCAGCCAATAAAGGTGGATGCAGCCTGGCACCTGGGAGAAGCCAGGTAAATGTCGGTTTCGGCGAGGGACATTGGACCGTTTAGGATAGCAAAGTATCATGAAGTTCACTCCTAATTCATCATAGGATCACATGGACCAGCCAACACGTTTTTGGAGCCAACATCATGCCCACTTCATCAGTGCCCCATGAACTCGAGATGGCTTCAGTAAAATGAAAAATCAGTTCTTTCGTTTGTAGGTAAATGACCAGTGGAACTATGTAGCGCTTTTCAGTAAAAACAGGAACAGCTGCTTCTTATTATTAGCAGATCCAGCCATCCAGCTGAGTACAGACCCTTCATAGGATAGAATGAGTGCAGTGCGCAGGGGCCAGTCTGGACTTTTTTTTGCAAGCAAAGGCTGTGCTGGGTCGAGCAGGCCTGAAGCTTTAAAGAGGAAGTAAACCCTTCCAAACAACTTGGACCTACAGGTAAGCCTAGATTAAGGCTTACCTGTAGGTCCAAGCAATATCTCCTAAACCTATATGGTTTAGGAGATATTTGCCCGAAAATGGGCACCGCTGTCTACGGCGCATGCGCCGTAGACAGCGGCGCGCAGGCGCACTAAATGCGGCAAATCCATGAATGGATTTGCCTAATTTGTCGACTCCCGTGCGCAAGCGCGGGAGTGACGTCATCGCGGCTTCGCCGAGTGGCAGCGGCGGAGCTGCGAGACGCGACTCCCGTGCGCATGCGCGGGAGTGACGTCATCGCGGCTTCGCCGCTGTGATTCGTCAGAGCTGCGAGACGCCACCAGCAACATGGATGCGGCGGACTACAGGGATCAGCGGCGACTTCGCTGGCTCCTGTGTCAGGTAAGTGACACATAATGAGCTACTATGCGATGCATAGTAGTCCATTATGCTTTACCTTTGCAGGGAAAAAAAGAGGAAGTAAACCCATTAGGGTTTACTTCCTCTTTAAGCATTTTGTTTACACAGATGGGGAATCTCTAAAGAACAGCTGTGCAAAAAAGTGTAGTTGTCTATTAAAGTGCTTGATTGTAAAGTCTATTTTCTTTTTCTTTAAACATAACAAACGTGTCATACTTGCATGCTCTGTGCAGTGATTTTGCACAGAGCAGCCCGGATCCTCCTCCTCTTGGGTCCCTCTCTTCAGCGCTCCTGGCACCTCCCTCTTGTGGAGTTCCCCCACAGCAAGCAGTTTGCTATTTGAGCACCTGAGCCGCAGCTCTGTGTGTCTATTCAGACATGGAGCCGTGGTTCTGCCCATCCCTCGCTCCTTATCTATTATCGACTTTGACAGCAGTGGGAGCCAATGGCACTGCTGCAGTGTCTCAGTCAATCAGGAGGGAGAGTCCCTGAAGGCCAAGGCACTCGTACAACATTGCTGGATTGAGAGGGGGTCTCAGGTAAGTATTAGGGGGGCTGCTGCACACTGAAGGTTTTTTTATCTTGATACATAGAATGCATCAAGATAAAAAAACTTTCTGACCTTACAACCACTTTAAGTTTTATGATTTTACCATGAGTCTTGCAGTAAGATTCAGTGTTTTTTTTTTTCGGTGCCTCTTGTTACTCATACTCTCCTGTACAGCCTTTCTCTACATGAGCTACAGCTCTCTTCAACAAATGCTTTTATTGATCCTAGAAGTATTTATAGCAAGGATAAGCGCATGCATTATAAACTGTTTGCCACCCAATATGAGGGGTTAGTAACTTGATATTCTCTGGCCTGTATAATTAAAGACTTGAACACAGGGAACACTTGTAGTAAACTTAACCACTTGAGGACCGCCGTATTGCCATTGTACGTCAGCACAATGGCACAGGCAGGCACAATCACGTACATCTACGTGATTGCCTTCCAGCGGGTGGGGGGTCCGATCGGACCCCCTCCCGCTGTTTACGGCGGTCCGATTCGGTCCAGGAGCGCTCCGTGATGAGGGGATGGCCGTTGGTTTTCGGCCACCCCCTCTGGATCTCTCCTGGCCAATGAGAAGCTTCCTCCCCTGTGTATTGTTTACACAGGAAGGAGGAAGTGATGTCATTCTCCTCGGGGCGGTCTTTTTGACCGGACTACGAGGAGAAGAGTAAAAGTAAGTGTGCACCAACACTACACTGACATGTAGGTACACACAGGCACACAAACCCCCCCCGATCCCCCCCCCGATCGCCCCCTGATCCCCCCGCCCCCCCTCCCCCCCCAGTCACAGTGTCACTGATTGCATTGATCATTTCTTTACTGATCAATGCATTCAGTGTCAGTTGTGACAGTAAAAACTGTCAGGACAGTTAGTGTTAGGTCCAGGGTAGCCCCCTATCACCCCCCAATAAAGATTTAACCCCCTGATTGCCCCTAGAGTTAACCCTTTCACCCCCTTTTGCCAGTGTCACTAAGCGATCATTTTTCTGATCGCTGCATGTGTCGCTAGTGTCGCTAGGTAGCTAGTTATTTTTTTAGGTTCACCGCCAGGTTTTTATATCGCTAGGTACCCCGATATACTACCCAATAATGTTTTTAACCCCCTGATTGCGGCTAGTTAACCCTTTCACCCCCTTTTGCCAGTGTCACTAAGCGATCGTTTTTCTGATCGCTGCATTAGTGTCGCTACAGTCGCTAGGTAGCTAGTTATTTTTTTAGGTTCACCGCCAGGTTTTTATAGCGCTAGGTACCCCGATATACTACCCAATAATGTTTTTAACCCCCTGATTGCCGCTAGTTAACCCTTTCACCCCCTTTTGCCAGTGTCACTAAGCGATCATTTTTCTGATCGCTGCATGTGTCGCTAGGTAGCTAGTTATTTTTTTAGGTTCACCGCCAGGTTTTTATATCGCTAGGTACCCCGATATACTACCCAATAATGGTTTTAACCCCCTGATTGCCGCTAGTTAACCCTTTCACCACTGATCACCGTATAAGTGTTACGGGTGACTCTGGTTAGTTTGTTTTTTATAGCATTTTATATTCAAATCCTGAAGGCAGTGCTTGGTTTTCGGGGTCCCGTACGTGGCTAGGCTCCCAAAAAGTCCCCCACATGTGGTATCCCCGTACTCGGGAGAAGCAGCAGAATTTATTTTGGGGTGTAATTTGACTTCTGCCCATAGCATGTGTGAGCAATATATCATTTAGTGACAACTTTGTGCAAAAAAAAAAAAAGTTTGTAATATTCCCGCAACTTTTGGCAAAATATAAAATATTCCATGGACTCAACATGCCTCTCAGTAAATAGCTTGGGGTGTCTACTTTCCAAAATGGGGTCATTTGGGGGGGTTTTGTGCTATTTTGGCATTTTATGGCCTTCGAAACTGTGATAGGTAGTGAGGAGTTAAATCAAAAATTTGCACCCTTAGAAATCCTGAAGGTGGTGATTGGTTTTCGGGGTGCCGTGCGCGACTAGACTCCCAAAAAGTCCCACACATGTGGTATCCCCGTACTCGGGAGAAGCAGCAGAATGTATTTTGGGGTGTCATTTCACATATGCCCATAGCATGTGTGAGCAATATATCATTTAGTGACAACTTGGTGCAAAAAAAAAAAGTTTGTAATATTCCCGCAACTTGTGGCAAAATATAAAATATTCCATGGACTCAACATGCCTCTCAGTAAATAGCTTGGGGTGTCTACTTTCCAAAATGGGGTCATTTTGGGGGGTTTTGTGCTATTTTGGCATTTTATGGCCTTCGAAACTGTGATAGGTAGTGAGGAGTTAAATCAAAAATTTGCACCCTTAGAAATCCTGAAGGTGGTGATTGGTTTTCGGGGTGCCGTGCGCGACTAGACTCCCAAAAAGTCCCACACACGTGGTATCGCCATACTCGGGAGAAGTAGCGGAATATATTTTGGGGTGCAATTCCACATATAACCATGGCATGTGTGAGCAATATATCATTTAGTGACAACTTTTTGTAAAAAAAATTTTTTTTTTTTTTTTTTGTCATTATTCAATCCCTTAGGACAAAAAAAATAAATATTCAATGGGCTCAACATACCCATCAGCAATTTCCTTGGGGTGTCTACTTTCCAAAATGGGGTCATTTGGGGGGGATTTGTACTGCCCTGCCATTTTAGCACCTCAAGAAATGAGATCGGCAGTCATAAATTAAAAGCTGTGTAAATTCCAGAAAATGTACTCTAGTTTGTAGACGCTATAACTTTTGCGCAAACCAAAAAATATACGCTTATTGACATTTTTTTTACTAAAGACATGTGGCTGAATAAATTTTGCCCTCAATGTATGACTAAAATTTAGTTTATTCGATTTTTCTTATAACAAAAAGAAGAAAATATCTTTTTTTTTCAAAATTTTCGCTCTTTTTCCATTTATATCGCAAAAAAAAAAAAATCGCAGAGGCAATCAAATACCATCAAAAGAAAGCTCTATTTGTGGGAAGAAAAGGACGCAAATTTCGTTTGGGTGCAATATTGCATGACCGCGCAATTACCAGTTAAAGCAGCGCAGTGCGAAATTGCAAAAAGACCTCTGGTCCTTAAGGTGTTTATTGGTCCGGAGCTGAAGTGGTTAAAGATGAAAAATTTTGAAAAAAAAAATCATGTTTTTCATAGTTTGTTATAAAATTTTGCAGGTGATTTTTCTCCTTCGTTGATATGCGCTGATGAGGCTGCACTGGTGGGCACTGATAGGCTACATCACATGATCAGCTGTCAGCCAATGACGTGATAAGGGGTCGGGATGGTGCTCAGGCCGCTCAGGCACGGGAGGAAGTCAATAGACGTACTCCCGGCAAAGCAGGTCCGCTCTGTAGCCATCATTCGGCTATAACGCGGATCTGAACAGTTTAAAGTGTTACTAAGGCCACAAAGTAACATCAGTCTGTATGTGCAGTAAAGCATGCTTATAATACTCACTGTGGAACCTAAGGGTTTAATCCTTCGAATTGTGTGCTGGTTGATCCTGCCTTTTTTTTTTCTGTTTCTCCTGTTCTGCAGTCCCCAATCATGCTCAGTTTGGTGTGTATTGCTAGAGTTTTTATTTTTCTTGGGAGAGTGGTCAGCACAGGGCCAATCAGCACTGTCCAAACAGGGTCAGAGGTCCTGCAGCTTTTTAGGACAGTCGGAGCAGAATTAAAACTCCTCCTACAAGCTTTAACCAGACACTGATAGAAGTCACAAGGCTGCTATATAGTGCTGATGAGAAAAGACATTTAGCAGTATATTTTTTCTAAAACTATTGCATTTCCATGTTCTGTGTACTGTGGGAGACCAGATATAGTGAACATATGGTCCTGTGTTTAGTAACACTTTAAAATCTTTTATGAAAGACTCCAAGAAAAAACGGCAAGAAAAAAAATTGTGCATTGTCTATCACTTGCCTTATTCCTCTTGATTTCAAACCAATGTTTCTAAACCATTCTCCAGTGTAATAGGTTAGAGTCACAGTTTCCTCTGAGCCAAGCTAATAACTTGCCCTGAGAACCCAACATTTTCTCTGCTCGATATCTTGTCCACTGGTCCCCTGAGCGCCTGCATAAGTTCTCCTGCCTCTGGAGACTATAAGGGGACTGGGCCATTGGAAGTGTTGTGGCTACTAGCAAGAGGAGGTGTGTGCACATCAAGCAGGCAGTTTTTATGTGGACACCCAAAAAGGACCCCTGGATGTAAATAGAAGAATGAAGGGTCATCATGTGACCATGGCTTCATGTGGAAGGCAGTAATTTTGTACCTCTGTCACCAGCAGTGGCATCTTCTCCTTGGCTCCTTCTAGGTGCCAGTCTTCAGCCATCTTGATTGGTTGGCGCAAGATGGCATCATTCCCACAGCTCAGTGTACATTCTACAGGAGTTTGTGATCAGGCAGGTAAGTGTATTCTATTGCAGAAGAGACATTGCATGTCTCTACTGCAATAAAGAGCCTGCCCGTTTGCAATTTTTAATTTAGTTTTTGCTTCAGTTCCACTTTAAGTAAAATAAGCATTTGGATTCCCCCCCCCCATACCAATGGTTAGTTAGAAGGGGATTGCTAGTACCTTGGAGTTGGGCTTTAAGAAAAAATAAATATGTTCCATATTAGTTGCGTTGCATTAGTTGTGTTGCAAGGATTTTAGCAAACTGACACCTGCTTTCCACTCACCTCCTCTTTTGAAGTGCTTAGAGGGAACATCTTAAGTCCTGTAGCAATAACAGAAATACTGCAGAGGCAGTGAGCAATCGCATTGCAGGAAATAACATTTCTTGCGGTGTGCTATACACATACATACAGGGCACCCCTGTTGCCAAGGAAGCAGCTTTTAGTCCAAATCATATTTGGCTTCCAATTAAAAATTAACTTTTTTCCCCCTTGAATAATGTGTGTGTATATATATATATATATATATATATATATATATATATATATATATATATCTGTATGTATGTATGTGTATATATATATATATATATATATATATATATATATATATATATATATATATATATATATATATATATATATTACAGTATCTCACAAAAGTGAGTACATCCCTCACATTTTTGTAAATAATTATATCTTTTCATGTGACAACACTGAAGAAATTACACTTTGCTACAATGTAAAGTAGTGAGTGTACAGTTTGTATAAGTGTAAATTTGCTGCCCCCTCAAAATGACTCAGCACACAGCCATTAATGTCGTTGAAACTGCTGGCAAAAAAAGGGTGTACACCCCTAAGTGAAAATGTCCAATTTGGGCCCAATTATTAATTTTCCATACCCGGTGTCATGTGACTTGTTAGTATTACAAGGTCTCCGGTGTGAATGGGGAGCAGCTGTGTTAAATTTGGTGTCATCACTCTCGCTCTCTCATATTGGTCACTGGAAGTGCAACATGGCAACTCATGGCAAAGAACTCTCTGAGAATCTGAAAAAAAAGATTTGTTGCTCTATATAAATCTGGCCTAGGCTGTAGGAAGATTGCCAAGACCCTGAAACTGAGCTGCAGCACAGTGGCCAAGGCCATACAGTGATTTAACAGAACAGGATCCACTCTGAACAGGCCTCGCCATTGTTGACCAAAGAAGTTGAGTGCACATGCTCAATGTCATATCCAGAGGATGTCTTTGGGAAATACATGTATGAGTACTGCCAGGATTGCTGCAGAGGTTGAAGGGGTAGGGAGTCGGCTTGTCAGTGCTCAGACCATACGCCGCACACTGCATCAAATTGGTCTGCATGACTGTCATCCCAGAAGGAAGCCTCTTCTATAGGTGATGCGCAAGAAAGCCCACAAACCGTTTTCTGAAGACAAGCAGACTAAGGACCTGGATTACTGGAACCATGTCCTGTGGTCTGATGAGACCAAGATAAACTTATTTGGTTCAGATGGTGTCAAGCGTGTGTTGCGGCAACCAGGTGAGGCGTACAAAGACAAGTGTGTCTTGCCTACAGTCAAGCATGGCAGTGAGAGTGTCATGGTCTGGAGCTGCATTAGTGCTGCCGACACTGGGGAGCTACATTTGATTGAGGGAACCATGAATGGCAACATGTACTGTGACATACATGAAGTGGAGCATGATCCCCTCCCTTCGTAGACTGGGCTGCAACAGAATACTGAACATTACATATAAACTCTTCTATTACCGAAACGACAGCCCATTATCGTACCGTGAACCTAAGTACCCTAAGTTGTATCTTAATCTTTTGATGATCATGAGGTAAATGTAACGGCAATTCAGTAGCTATTAAAAGCCAAAACTTTAACCTTCCTTAACAGCTGTTATCTCCAACCCTAAATCACATACTCCGTGTGCAGTGTTATGATGGGTTGTAAAGCGCTGATCACCTTGTGCCGTGCACAGCTCTTGTACTTGACGCTTTTTCCAATCGATATACAGCAGCACAGCAGCTTATCAGAAATCAATAGCCGCTCTAATGACCTGGGGTTGATAGACAGTTTAATGACAACTCGTGAAACTGCAAGTCATGCAATACGAAGAAGTGTCTGCATAAGCTGCAACCTTTCATTTAAAGGATACCCACTTCAGTGAATAAAAAAAAATATACACACATACACCCCTCACATTTTTGTAACTATTTTATTATATCTTTTAATGTGACAACACTGAAGAAATTACACTTTGCTACAGTGTAAACAGTGTACAGCTTGTATAACAGTGTAAATTTGCTGTCCCCTCAAAATAACTCAATACACAGCCATTAATGTCTATACCCCTGGCAACAAAAGTGAGTACACCCTAAGTGAAAATGTCCAAATTTGTGCCAAGTGTCAATATTTTATGTGGCCACCATTATTTTCCAGCACTGCCGTAACCCTCTTGGGCATGGAGTTCACCAGAGCTTCACAGGTTGCCACTGCAGTCCTCTTCTACTCCTCCATGATGACATCACGGAGCTGGTGGATGGTGGAGACCTTGCGCTACTCCACCTTCCGTTTTGAGGATGCCCCACAGATGGTCTGGAGACATGCTTGGCCAGTCCATCACCTTTACCCTCAGCTTCTTCACCAAGGCGGTGGTCATCTTGGAGGTGTTTGAGGTCAATATGTTGGAATAATGCCCTGCAGTCCAGTCCCCAAAGGGAAGGGATCATGCTCTGCTTATGTATGTCACAGTAACACTGAGCCACATTCCATTGGGGAGGGAAAATGTCTAATTGGGCCCAATTTGGACATTTTCACTTGGGGGTGTACTCACGTTTGTTGTCAGTGGTTTAGACATTAATAGCTGTGTGTTGAGTTATTTTGAGGGGACAGCACATGTATACAAGCTGTACACTCACTACTGTACATTGTAGCAAAGTGTCATTTCTTCAGTGTTGGCCCATGAAAAGATATGCTAATATATTTACAAAAATGGGAGGGGTGTACTCACTATGCGAGTGTGTGTGTGTAGAAATAACTATATCTACATCAATATCTATTTATATATATCTATCTATCTATCTATCTATCTATCTATATATATATATATATATATATCTATATCTATCTATATATATATATATATATATATATATATATATATATATATAGAGAGAGAGAGAGATGTGTGTATGTATGTATGTATGTATGTATGTATATATATATATGGATATCTTATCTTCTTTTTTTTTCGTCAAGGAAAAAAAAAATCCAAGAACACACCCCCACCCACTAAGGTTTCTACTCTGCTCCCCTGTTAGGCACATTCACAGTAAACCGGGTTTTGAGAAATAGACAAAGGTGAAATAAAATTTTGGGTTGTCATAAGAATAGAGAGAAAATCTTCCAACGGGATCTACAAAGTGGAGGGATTTCCTTTTGCTTTCTGTTTTGACTGTGGTATCGGAAGTGAAGGGAAATCACCCAAATGGGGCACAGATGGCAAGAAAAAAAATGATAGCAGTTATATCTTGCTGTAGCCAAGTGAAAAAAGAGAAAAAGATGTTTTGTTCTTATTTAACGGGTTGAATTTTTATGAGATCAAGGAAACAGAGTGGCCACATTAATGGGTGGGTGTGTTATTTGCTTCTTTAAGGAAAACTCTAAAATACATGCCTTTACATGTGATTGGTCACCTGACCAAACTCCTAGGCATTTGGTCATATGGTCTTCGCTGAAGTGGGGAATTGGCATTCAGATTAGCCTTTAAAACTATTTGCTTTGTATGGTCATAGCTGCATATACGATTTTAGAGTGTAAATCAGTTTTAGCGGACAGTGCCGTTTTTTCATTGTTATTGAATTCAGCTCATTTCAGGTCTGGTATCAAATGCTCATTTTTGGCTGTAATTTGTGCATGCTGGCAAGTTTTTACAACTTCCAGGATTGTCTAGATCATTCCACCATAATGCCAACTTCTATCCATTTCATATTCTGCAAGCAAAAGTGTATGGTGTTTTGCTTCCAGTGGATTCTTCATAATCACTAGATCTTTTTTAAAATAATTTTATGTCTGTTGTAGCAAATTTAAGTGATATAGAATAATGCAGCTGCGTGTTCATTAATATTTTGTTTTTAATTGCGTCTAGTGTAAGTACCTATATTTGACATGATATCTACAACTTGTAATCCTTTATAGAGCAGCACCATAACTGGGAGAAAGAGGGGCAGGGCTGGTAACTAATCCATTATGCTCCCTAGAACTATGTTTACATGGAGCATGCTGATAGGAGCAGAGAGCAGACTTGGTCAGGAGATCACCTCATCTGTCTGCTTCTGCTCTAACCCAGACCAATCAGAATGTGGGGAAAGGAGAAGAGGACAGCTTTGTAGTATTTAACTGTATGTTGTGTCATCCACCTGACTGTGCTGTTTGGCAGAGGTGTGTAAATCTTCACACATTTGACTGGTCCAAATCACATAAGTCACACCCTATTGTCGGCAGTGGAACTGTTCAAATCGGTGCGGTGCCGACTTTGCTGTGCAGCACAGATTTAAAAAAGAATTTCATTCGCTATTTTTGGCGATTTTTCAGGTGCGACTTGCATAGACATATGTGCATGAAGCCGCACAGATGTCAGCCAAGTAGCACTGACGTGGCTTTGAAATTGTGCAATTTCAATTTAAGTCACATGATTTCGGTGTCAGCGAGGGCTTTGGATGGGATGAGCAAAATAATTTGACTAGTAAAATAGTTTCCTTATATGTATTTAATCTGTGGTTTTAACTGTAGACTGGAGCTGATCTTTAAATCCGGTATTATAACCAGTATTCGAAGAACAATGTTTAAATTATCTGATTTCAAGTTTTTTTTTTTTTTTTTACACCTGCATGTCAATGTATTTTAATTATTTTTTTTTTTTTTTATCTTTGCAGGCAATATTTATGATTCCCACAAATCCCCCACCTACCTTCAGGAAACCTGAGCTTTGGTCAGATGAATTTACAGATTTTGTAAAGAAATGTCTGGTGAAGAACCCGGAACAAAGAGCCACGGCCACACAGCTCCTGCAGGTAGGAATTACATTCGGTCACATTTCTGAAATACTGAATGCCCTGATTGTGTCACATGCTTTGTTCGTGATCAATTGATTTGTCTTAGCCGAACTGTTACATAGTAGGTGCGGTTGAAAAAAGACACAAGTCCTTCAAGTCCATCCTGTGTGTGTTTTTTTTGTCAGTATTACATTGTATATCCCTTTTATGTTGTGGACGTTCTGGTGCTTATCTAATAGTTTTTTGAAATTATTGATGCCCCCTGCTGAGAGAATTCCACATCCTTGCCACTCTTAGGCTGCTTTCACACTGGGGCGGTATTCAGGCGTTACAGCGCTAAAAATAGCGCCTGTGTAACGCCTGAAAAAAACTGGCCCCTTTCCCTCCAGTGTGAAAGCCGGAGGGCTTTCACACTGGAGCGATGCGCTGGCAGGACGGTGAAAAAAGTCCTGCCCGCCGCATCTTTGCAGCGGTGAAGGAGCGGTGTATTCACCGCTCCTACTCATTGAAATCAATTGGACACCGCGGCAATACCGCCGGCAAAGCACCGCTGCAGCGGCGCTTTGTGGGCGGGTTTAACCCCTTTTCGGCCGCTAGCGGGGGTTAAAACCACCCCACTAGCGCCCGCACACCGCCGCTAAAACGACGGTAAAGCGCCGCTAAAACGACGGTAAAGCGCCGCTAAAAATAGCGGCACTTTACCACCGACGCGGCTCCGACGAATGACAGCGCCGGAGCAGCGAGACCCACCGAGAAGATGGATGCTCCGGACTACAGGGGACAGCGGTGACTTCGCTGGCTCCTGTGTCAGGTAAGTGACACATAATGGATTACTATGCAATGCATAGTAGTCCATTATGCTTTACCTTTGCAGGGAATCAAAGAGGAAGTAAACCCATTAGGGTTTACTTCCTCTTTAAATTCCCTTTTGCATTAGAGTTTTATCCCTATTATTGGGGTCACCAGTATGGTATTTGTACTTGGAAATCATATCCCCTCTCAAGCTTCTCATCTCCAGAGAGAATACGTTCAATGCTTGTAGTCTTTCCCCATAGCTGAGATCATCCAGTCCCTTTATTAGCTTTGTTGCACTTCTCTGTACTCTCTCCAGCTCCAGCACATCCTTCCTGAGGACTGGTGCCCAGAACTAGATGGCATACTCCAGGTGCGGTCAGACCAGAGTCTTGTAGAGCGGGAGAATTATTGTTTTATCTCTGGAGTTAATCCCCTTTTTGATGCATGCCAGTATTCTGTTGGCTTTGCTTGCAGCAGCAGCTAAGCCTATCATCTACTAGGACCCCCAGGTCCTTTTCCATCCTAAATTCCCCCATAGGTTCTCCCCCCAGTATATAGATTGCAGTCATGTTTTTGCCACCCATATGCATTATTTTACCTTTTTCTACATTCAACCTCATTTGCCATGTAGTTGCCCACTCCATTAATTTGTTCAGATCTTCTAGCAAGGTTTCCACATCCTACGGAGAAATTATAACACTGCTTAGCTTAGTATCATCTGCAGATACTGAGATTGAGCTGCTTACCCCATCCTCCAGATCATTTATGAATAAATTAAATAGGATTGATCCCAGGACAGAACCGTGGGGGGACCCCACTTTCCACACCAGACCAGTCCGAGTACTCCCCATTTATCACTACCCTCTGAACTCACCCCTGTAGCCAGTTTTCAATCCATGTACTCACCCTTTAATCCAAGCCGGCAGACCTTAGCTTGTAGAGGAAACGTTTATGGGGAACTGTGTCAAATGCCTTTGCAAAATCCAGATACATTACATCTAAAGACAACACCTCATCTGTGATATCTCACCTCAACGTTTTAGAATCAATATACTCAGGCATCAGACTCAAACATGTCATGCAGCAATATTTTAATGCACTTTAGTATAGAAGCATTTTTTTTTTTTAAAACAGAATCATACTTACCTAGGTGGCAGCAGCAGCGGTCCAATCCCACATCTGCCCCCCACTGGCTCAAATACTGAACCGAGCGATCAAATTTCCGACGATCATTTGATTCTCAGGGCTCCGCTCTCTGCCGCCCCCCACCCCCCGCTCACTGGAGTGCGGGGATGTGGAGGGGCCAAAAGCTGCAGGCTCTCAGCGAGCCGGGTGCCAGTCCAGGCATGTGGGTGGATCCCGACTTCATTGTCGCGATCTTGCCTGAGGGGCCAATGGATGGGGCCATATTTTGTAAAATATTGAATGAGAACCTTCTTCCTTCAGCCAGAACACTGAAGATGGGTCATGGATGCGTTTTCCAGCATGTCAATGACCCAAAACATACCGCCAAGACAACAAAGTAGTGGCTCAAGAAGAAACACATTAAGGTCATGGAGTGGCCTAGCCATTCTCCACACCTTAATCCTATAGAAAATTTATGGTGGGAGCTGAAACATCGAGTTGCCAATCGACAGCCAAGAAACCTTAAGGATTAGAAGATCTGTTAAAAAAAAAAAAAAAAAATGAAAATACCAAATTTCCTTCTGAGATGTTGTGCAAACCTGGTAATC
Organism: Lithobates pipiens; assembly: GCF_037356315.1. Lineage (NCBI taxonomy): Eukaryota > Metazoa > Chordata > Amphibia > Anura > Ranidae > Lithobates > Lithobates pipiens. The sequence goes on along the minus strand of NW_027507764.1, from coordinate 504,896,010 downwards.
AACTTCAAGAAACGTCTTACCTCTGTGCTTGCCAGCAAGGGTTTCTCCACCAAGTACTAAGTCATGTTTTGCTTGGGGATCAACTACTTATTTTACTCATTGAACTGCAACTCAATATATAACAATTGTATTGTGTGTGTGTGTTTGTTTTTTTTTTTTTTTTCTCCGGATTTTGGTTGATATTCTGTCGTTATTTAAAATACTCCTATGATAACAATTCTAGACCCTTCATTTCTTTGTAAGTGGGCAAACATACAAAATCTGCAGGGGATCGAGCAATTATTTTCCCCACTGTGTAGTATTTTCTTAACCATTGTATAAACAAAACAAAAAGCTGGAACAAACGTTTACACGCGTTTTCGAGCTTGTATGAGCATATGCAGCACAGTGGGCAGCACAGTGGGTGGCACAGTGGTGTAGTGGTTAGTACTCTCACCTAGCAGTAAGAAGGGTCGCTGGTTTAAATCCCAACCAGGACACTACCTGCCTGGAGTTTGCATGTTCCTCCTGTGTCTGCATGGGTTTCCTCCGGGTACTCCGGTTTCCTCCCACAATCCAAAGACATGCAGGTTGGTTAATTGGCTTCTGTTCAAAATTGGCCCTAATATATGAATGGGGACCTTGGATTGTGGCTCCTTGAGGGTAGGGACCGATGTGAGTATGCAATGTACAGGGATAGGGACAATTGTAGACACTCACTCAGGTTGAACTGGATGGACTGGTGTCTTTATTCAACTAACTACTAACTATGAAACTATGCCTGAAAAAGCCATAGTTTGCATTGACACATTGGCTAACATAGAGGGGAGTTTCTAGGCATAAACAAAAAAAAGAGCTCAAATGCTTGTAGGAGCCGCTTCTTTGAGCTCCTTTGAGCTGCAGCGTGCATGAGCCCTACGATAGCAACGCTCTTCACTCTTTTTTGCTTGCACAACAAGCTCCATTAACATTTTAAGTCAGTGGAGTCTTTGTAGAGTAAGGTATGGCCTTTACTATTACAGTGCTGATATAGCTGACCGCACAGTTACATCTGGAATGGTTGTGTTGCAGCCCCTACTGCTTAGCACAGATCCTCTATTGCTCGCACTCTGTTTGTGCTAGTTAACAGCCTGTTCTCTACAATAGTTGCTAGCATGTAATTTCAATGTGGATTTCACAGCAGTGTGGACTTTAATGGTGTTTTTCTAAGTTTTATAGAGTAATAAAGATAAATGACTACTATCTACTATATGGTTATGGCTTGCTGAGAATAGAAATTTCTGTTTACTGAATATGTAGCTGTGCAGTTTGCTGACCCAATTATAGCAGTGCTTTAGTATTTATATTGATGGAGCTCAGTTCACCTGGGAAATTATGGTAACTATGGGACATCTGTTGTCCCCAAACACAGGAGCCATCCATTTTATTAAATGGGATATTTCTTATGTCTTGGAAAAGACCACAGAGCAGGAATGGCATGAAAAATATTTTGTTTTACTCATTGCGTTAACATCAATTTTATTTATCTCTATTATCTATTAAATACATCTTTTTCTGCCAATATTTAAATTTCATATGTCCCCAGACTATTAACATTAAAATATTGGCATATGATTATCAAGCCGTAAAAGAGCTTTACATCTCCAGTCACACCAGCCTGGAATGCATTAAATGCATCCACACCGCCTAACGTACATTTATCGGTAGTTGTCAAGTGGAATACCGTGATGATGCCTGCAGCCAGTGACCGGCTTTTATGTAAAAACCATCCTAGCAGCTAATTAGCAATAGGCAGTGACGGGCACTCTTTACAGCGAAATCTGGTGTTTATTAGACCACTGATGTATCATCTGCCCTTAATGGCATCTAATTACACCAAGGTTGCTTCCGGTTTCCAATACCATAGAGCTGATTGGGGATCATCTTGTCCCCCATTAGTTCTCTATTAAGCTGGGAAAAGGCCGACTTCATACTGGACTCGCCAGTGGGACGGTAGGGTCCAGAGAGGCACCTGCATGGGTTCGGGGGGGGGGGGGCGGTGGGGGTTTCGCCAGCTTACCAGAGAGCTTATCAAGGACCAGAAGATCCCCAATCAGCTCTATGGTATAGGAAACCGAAAACAACCTTGGTGTGATCAGATGCTTTTAAGGGCGGTAGAGACATCAGTGGTCCGATAGATACCATATCTCTCTATAAAGAGTGCCCGCCATTGCCTATTGCCGTCACAAGGGATGTTTACATGTGGAGCTGTGTCATATCTGACACTGTTCCCAACAGTGCCGATCATTCATTCATGCAAGTGAAAGGTCACTCAGTGCTGTGGAGTTGTATGATCCATTGGCCGCTATGCATGTTTACAAGCAGTCACAGACAGACACACATCACCGCAGAGTTGAAATTTCTTTTGCTATACAAGATGATCCAAGCTAATAATAAAAGAATGTTCAGCTCACAGAGGGGGTAGAGGCTTAGTTCTGTCGACCCCCCCCCCCCCCCCCCCCCAACTCCCCCCTATAGGAGTGCCCATAATTTAGAAATAAATATGTGGTGGACCTACACTACAGCCAGTAAGAGCGTTTTTTTTAAATCCCCAACAGGGCTACTGATCCAAATGCAATCATTTGCATATAGCACTTGGTTCTCTTTTGGGATTAAAGGAGTTCATCTTTAAAGTGGATGTAAACCCGATTCATGAAATTGAGCTGGGCACATATATCTGCAGTGTTTTCTAATCTCTCTTCGACGCCCTATGTCCCGTAGCTGTCTGTCATGCCTCATTCTTCTGTTATCAGGCAAAGAACTAATGATCAGTTCTCTGACACAGGAGATAAAAACAGCCTGAGGCCGCGTACACACGGGCGGACTGTTCGCCCAACTTTGTCCGCTGAACAGTGTTTGGGCGGACAGTCCGCTCGTGTGTGGGCTTTCAGCGGACAGTTTCAGCGGACAGTTTGACGGACAAGGTTTTTCGGAATTTCCGAAAAACTGTCCGCTGAAACCTTGTTTCAGCGAACAGTCCGCTCGTGTGTAGGCTTGTTCGTCAAACAAAGTTGCGCGCATACTCAGAAAGGATTTTCACGCCGAAAGTTATAATGCAGTGTATAGGACGTCGTATTTTTCGTCCCGTCGTACGTGCCGTTCACGTCATTGCGCACGGTTTCAGCAAACTGTTCGTCCGTCGTGTGTGGCCATGTCCGTCCATGCTAAGTTTGAGCGGACTGTTTGCCGAAACTGTTTGACGGACAAAGTTGGGCGAACAGTCCCCGCGTGTGTACGCGGCCTGAGTTTTATGTTGGGGAGGATGCTATAGTTAGATTAGCAGAGTGCTGAACAATTCAAGGAACAGACCTGAAATTGTCTACCTATGAGGCGAGGGGGTGTGTGCCTTTCCTCCAATCAGCTGTCTTGGCTGTATTCCCTGGCTTCACTGCAGTGATGAGCAGGAAGAGAAAAACTCACAACACGATCTGAACTTTCTAAACAGTATTTAAAGATTGAAGACAGCAAATATACAGTATCTCACAAAAGTGAGTACATCCCTTCACATTTTTGTTAATATTTTATTATACCTTTTCATGTGACAACACTAACGACACTTTGCTATAATGTAAAGTAGTGAGTGTACAGCTTGTATAACAGTTTAAATTTGCTGCCCCCTCAAAATAACTCAACACCATTAATGTCTAAACTGCTGGCAACAGCACTTAGTACACCCCTAAGTGAAAATGTCAAATTTGTGCTCAATTGGCCATTTTCCCTCCCCGTTGTCATATGACTCGTTGGTGTTACAAGGTCGCAGGAGTGTTAAATTTGGTATCGTTCCCACTCTCTCATATTGGTCACTGGAAGTTCAACATGGCACCTCATGGAAAAGAACTCTTTGAGGATCTGAAAAAAAGAATTGTTGCTCTATATAAAGATGGCCTAGGCTATAGGAAGATTGCAAAGACCCTGAAACTGAGCTGAAGCACGGTGGCCAAGACCATACAGCAGTTCAACAAGACAGGTTCCACTCAGAACAGGCCTCGCCATGGTCGACCAAAGAAGTTGCGTGTATATGCTCAGCGTCGTATCCAGAGGTTGTCTTTTGGAAAAAGACGTATGAGTGCTGCCAGGATGGCTGCAGGGGTTGAAGGGGTGGGGGGGTCAGCATGTCGGTGCTCAGACCATACGCCGCGCACACTGCATCAAATTGGTCTGCATAGCTGTCGTCCCTGAAGGAAGCCTCTTCTAAAAATGATGCACAAGAAAGCCTGCAAACAGTTTTCTGAAGACAAGCAGACTAAGGACATGGATTACTGCAACCATGTCCTGTTGTCTGATGAGATCAAGATAAATGTATTTGGTTCAGATGGTTTCAAGCGTGTGTGGCGGCAACCGGGTGATGAGTACAAAGACAAGTATGTCTTGCTTACAGTCAAGCATGGTGATGGAAGTGTCATGGTCTGGGGCTGCATTAGTTCATTGAGGGAACCATGAATGCCAACATGTACTGTGACATACTGAAGCAGAGCATGATCCCCTCCCTTTAAAGACTGGGCCGCAGGGCAGTATTCCAAGTTAATGACCCCAAACACACCTCAAAGATAACTAATGCCTTGCTAAAGAAGCTGAGGATAAAGGTGATGGACACTTGCCAAGCATGTTTCCACACCTATTGAGCATCTGTGGGGCATCCTCAAAAAGAAGGTGGAGGAGCTCAAGGTCTCTAACATCTACCAGCTCTGTGATGTCCTCATGGAGGAGTGGAAGAGGACTCCAGTGGCAACCTGTGAAGCTCTGGTGAACTCAATGCCCACGAGGGTTAAGCCAGTGCTGGAAAATAATGGTAGCCACACAAAACTTTGGGCCCAATTTGAAAATTTTCACTTAGGGGTGTACTCCCTTTTTGTTGCCAGCGGTTCAGACATTAATGGCTGTGTATTGAGTTTTTTTGAAAGGGGCAGCAAATTTACACTGTTATACAAGCTGTACACTCACTATTTTACGTTGTAGCAAAGTGTTATTTTTTTCAGTGTTGTCACATGAAAAGATTTAATAAAACATTTACAAAATGTGAGGGTGTACTCACTTTTGTGAGATACTGTACATGTCAAACTTTTATATAGGGAGTTTTGTTTCATCCCTGGGTATCATCTGAGGCTGTTCACTTCACTGGTTATGTGTGAGGGTTCACATCAACTTTAAGGCTGGATTCACACTAGTGCGACTTGGATGTGGATGACAGGAGATTGTGATCGGCTCTCTATGGAGCCGGTTCACACATTTCTGACACGGCCGCGGAGCGCATTGCACAGGAGTCCTGTGTGTCTTTGGTTCCGTTTCAGGTCCGAATTCAGGCAAAACTTTGGGTTCGATTCATCCCTGAAACGGAGAACAGGGACGCACCGGACCCCTGCTGACAGCCTCATCTGTGTTTAGTATGGACCCAGCCTAAAGGGATTGTAAAGCCTCATGGTTTTTCACCTTAATACATTTGACTCCCGCTGCTGTCAATCAAATCCAGTGATGCAGGGCCAAGTCCCTCTGTCTGTGTCAAGCGAGTCTCCATGGGGGGCACCGTATGAAGGGGAGAAGACAGGAATGGTGCTGGGGCACCCCAGAAAAGGAGATCAAAACCTTTGCACAGAGCAGTTAAGTCCCCTTTCACACTTGTGTGACTTGTCATGAGACTTTAAACAGAGTCGTGTGACAAGTCGTACCCTAGGATTCCCAATGATAACCATTCACCTGCGATCACGCCTGAGAGAAAATTGGGGATCTGTCAATGTAAACAGATAGATACCCCATTCTGTCAGGGAGAGATCTGCTGTTTTCTAGAGATTAGAAATAGCGATGTCTCTCTACTCCCAGTCAGTACATTGGCCCCACAGTTAGAAACACCTTCCTCAGACACACCTAACCCCTTGATCGCCCCTTAGTGTTAACCCCTTCCCTGCCAGTGGCATTTATACAGTAATCGGTGGCAATTTTTAACCCTAATCGCTGTATAAATGTATATAAAAAAAATCGCAGATCGCTGCCATTACTAGTAAAAAAATATAAATCACATAAATCTATCCCCTATTTTGTAGACGCTATAACTTTTGTGCAAACCAATCTATACGTTTATTTGATTTTTTTTTTTTATTGATTTTTTTACCTAAATATTACTCTAATCTGATGAATAAATGATTTTTAAAAAAAATATATTTTTTTTTCGATTTTTATTATAGCAAAAAGTAAAAAAAAGTTTTCAAAATGGTCTTTCTTTTTTGTTTATAGAGCAAAAAATAAAAACCGCAAAGGTGATCAAATGGCACCAAAAGACAGCTCTATTTTTGGGGATTGTCAGTTAAAGCGACGCAGTGCCGTATCGCAAGAAATGGCCTGGTCATTGAGGGGGGAAATTCTTTTGGGGGCTGAAGTGCTTAATGCAAGTTATTTATTGTAAGACCACAACTAAAACTAAAGTTTTTTTTTCATTCTGTTTGTGTCTTTACTTTAGAAGGTTGGCAGTCTGCCAGGATCTCTTCTCAGGAAAAAATAAATAAAAATTTCTGTTTCCTTTGTTTTGGACTTTGAAAATGAATTTCCTACAGTGCATATAGATACAGAGATGAGCGCTTTTATGCGGCATGCACATGAGTAGTTTCTCCCCAACAGCAAAAATCTGTGCATTTTTGGGCACCCAGGAGTCAAAAGTGCAACCTACAGCCCGCTGCCAGCAGCTTTTCAAAATAAATTACAGGTTGCAATATGCAATAGCTGTAAGCTGTTCCTAGTAGTACTTGCGAACAGGGATGTATGACCCAGCAAGTCCATGCTCCACGCATATGGCCCTGTGTACGAGTGCCACTTGCAACAGCATCCAGCGTACTCTACGTATTTCTGCCCGTCATTGATTTTGGCAGGGTGCTGGCAAACATCAGCCACTAGTAATAGGTGATGAGAAGTCAACTAACACTACACAACTCCAAATTTGAATGGTAATCGAAGGGACCCAATTTCTTCTGCAAATTAAAAAAAATTGTTCTTTCATGACACTGAAATTGACAGCATATCACTGCCCTCATCTTTCTGAAGATAACACTTCTTATTTTGGTATTGAATAACTTTTATGAGCTAGTTACTCAGCTATCTGATTTAACATGGAAGCATTCCAAATGAAATAAATATCAGCTCTCTAAGTGCTGGTGTTCACTGATTGCCCAAATGATTAACAGATTCTGGAGCTCGGCCCTCTCAGTGACTTATTCTAGGTCAGTGACATAGAGTGCGAGGAATGCATTGCACTCACATATGAAGGGCAACATCTAAGATTATGGCAAACTTTCTGTTTCCTATGTGGAAATACAGTCTGGATACCAGGGGGATCTGTGCACCGTCACTTGAAGGCAGACTAAGGTTTAACTCTTTCTCAGCTGCAGAATTACTGTTGGCTGTCAGAAATGGCTTTTATAGCCCGTAAGAATTTTCTATCACAGCGTATTTTCTACCCCTTCGACCAACTGAGCCTTAATAGGGGTGAAAGTACTTCTTTATTGCTTACCTTTTTATTTCCTTGAAAAATATCTACTTAAACTTCTCTGGCCCTCCATTGTATGCATATAGATAACTGAAGGTCTGTGAAGCAGTGAAATGAAAGTGCCTAATATTAAGGCTCATTCACACCAGCATGCACATGATCGCTGGTGTGCGCTGGAAATCGCACTACCTTTATTGAAATATCAATAGTGGCATTTCATTAAAGTGGAAGGATTCATTACAATTATTCTTAAAAATGCGGACTCCCCTTCCTCCTGTCTGTGTCGACTCCCCCCTCCCCCCTTCCTCTTGCCTGTGCCAATTCCCCCCTTCCTCTTGGCAGTGCCGACTCCCCCTTCCTCTTGGCTGTGCTCACTCCCCCCTTCCTCTTGGCTGTGCCGACTCCCCCCCCTTCCTCTTGGCTGTGCCGACTCCCCCCCTTCCTCTTGGCTGTGCCGACTCCCCCCTCTTCCTCTTGGCTGTGCCGACTCCCCCCCTCTTCCTCTTGGCTGTGCCGACTCCCCCCCCTTCCTCTTGGCTGTGCCGACTCCCCCCCCTTCCTCTTGGCTGTGCCGACTCCCCCCTCTTCCTCTTGGCTGTGCCGACTCCCCCCCTCTTCCTCTTGGCTGTGCCGACTCCCCCCCTCTTCCTCTTGGCTGTGCCGACTCCCCCCCCCTCTTCCTCTTGGCTGTGCCGACTCCCCCCCCTCTTCCTCTTGGCTGTGCCGACTCCCCCCCCCTCTTCCTCTTGGCTGTGCCGACTCCCCCCCTCTTCCTCTTGGCTGTGCCGACTCCCCCCCTCTTCCTCTTGGCTGTGCCGACTCCCCCCCCCTCTTCCTCTTGGCTGTGCCGACTCCCCCCCCTCTTCCTCTTGGCTGTGCCGACTCCCCCCCTCTTCCTCTTGGCTATGCCGACCCCCCCTCTTCCTCTTGGCTGTGCCGACTCCCCCCCTCTTCCTCTTGGCTGTGCCGACTCCCCCCCCTCTTCCTCTTGGCTGTGCCGACTCCCCCCCCTCTTCCTCTTGGCTGTGCCGACTCCCCCCCCTCTTCCTCTTGGCTGTGCCGACTCCCCCCCCCCTCTTCCTCTTGGCTGTGCCGACTCCCCCCCCTCTTCCTCTTGGCTGTGCCGACTCCCCCCCCTCTTCCTCTTGGCTGTGCCGACTCCCCCCCCTCTTCCTCTTGGCTGTGCCGACTCCCCCCCCCTCCTTCCTCTTGGCTGTGCCGACTCCCCCCCCCCCTCCTTCCTCTTGGCTGTGCCGACTCCCCCCCCCTCCTTCCTCTTGGCTGTGCCGACTCCCCCCCCCCCCTCCTTCCTCTTGGCTGTGCCGACTCCCCCCCCCCCCTCCTTCCTCTTGGCTGTGCCGACTCCCCCCCCCTCCTTCCTCTTGGCTGTGCCGACTTCCCCCCCCTCCTTCCTCTTGGCTGTGCCGACTCCCCCCCTCCTTCCTCTTGCCTGTGCCGAATCCCCCCCTCCTTCCTCTTGCCTGTGCCGAACCCCCCCCTTCCTCTTGCCTGTGCCGAATCCCTCCCCCCCCTTCCTCTTGCCTGTGCCGAATCCCTCCCCCTCCTTCCTCTTGCCTGTGCCGAATCCCTCCCCCTCCTTCCTCTTGCCTGTGCCGAATCCCCCCCCCCTTCCTCTTGCCTGTGCCGAATCCCCCCCCCCCCCCTGCCTGTGCCGACCTCCCCCCTCCCCCTTCCTCCTATCTATGCTTGCATAGCCTGTTTAAAAAAGATCAGTGTAAATAGAACTTTTAATTTGGTCTGGTCACATGATCAGCAGCTCTGATCTGATCATTGTTGGGAGATTTTTACATTACATGCAGCCAGTGACATCACTGGTGCATGTGCTCTGAAGGAGCGGCCACCCGTGCTGTTCCTTCAGAGCCCTGTGCCATAAACGGCGGCTCCCACTTGCGTGCGCGGGAGTGACGTTATCGTGGCTCTGGCCAGTCTCAGAGCTGGAGCCCACGAACCCGGAAACAAGACGGGTGAAGATGGGAGCCCCTGCAGCGCTGACACGGCTTAGTTTTAAGTTAGGTGTCACATAATGTGCTAGTATGTGATGCATACTAGCACATTATGACTTTACCTGGCAGGGAAAAAAAACGCTTTGTGTCATAACCATGGTACCTGGTTAACACATTCAGCAATGCACTGCTGGTCCCATTCAGCTGCCAGCCAGGAAACAATATGGCAAGGATGCTGGCTGACATCATTGTCCATATATGGTAATGACTATATTTGGGTAATGACATCAGCCAGTGTTCCCTCTTTGTTTACTTTCTAGCTGCCAGTCAGGGAATCTGCTGGACTGCAGCTGAATGGGGCTGGCGGTGACTTGGTTGCTAGGATGTTGTCGGTTGTAGAACCAATAGTTACCTAAATGAAACATGCACTGAGGAACCAAATGTCTGCCTTATGGACAATCTAGCCTTGGTGCCACCCCACTTGATGGTGACATAACCAGCTGCAAAGGTGGGGTCCCATGGGCACTGCTAAAGGGTGACTCTTGGCAGGAAAGTAGAAATACTCTGTGGATTGCTTCACAACTCCAGGAATTGCTTACTAGGATCTCGCCAGAACCACCAACTTGACAATATAAAATTGTCAAGTTCAGTGATAAAGAGTTTGATAATGCCAGGATTTGCCCATTTATTGCTATTTTAGCATCATTATAGCTTCAAGCTATAGCACAACGTTTTGGGTTATTCTGGCCCTTTTTAATGTTTGTTCTAAGCTGTAATTGACTTTAGGCAGATCCAACAAGCGTGTCAGCTTGAACACGGATCCCCAACCCTGGTCACCAGACATGTGCCCTCTGCTGTGTGAGTTCCAAGCTTTTGGAGGTTTGATAGCATTCAAGGCGGCTTCACATGGGCGGCAGTGCCTACCAGCCTAGGGCAGTATTTTAACGCCTTCCAGGTGGTGATAATCCTGAATGTCAAGCGGGATTTTGTATTAAAATACCACACCGCAACTGCAAGGCAAGCTTTTGGCTCATGGTTGCTTAGTGCTGCCATTGAATGGGGGCATTTGACAGGCAATGCTGCCTTTCAAACTTTGCTAGCTAATTTCAAATTGCCATTGCATGTGTTTAGCCCCATCAGGCTGTAATGGGTGAATTTAAGTGGACCATCGGATGGTGATAGAAATGCGGGTCAACCGCCTGTTTTTTGCCACCTGTATGAAGGAGGCCTAAGTGTTGAAATAGTGTGGATGGGGGGAGGATAACTGCAAAATAGCTTAGAAAGTGTTTAGTTCTCCTTTTCCCTGACACTAACCAGAAAATCGAATGTTCCTACTATGGTTAAGCACATGCACACCTCATATCAAGTGAAAGGTAATATGGTTAGGTGGAAAACAAATGTCTTGAGTAAACATCAGTAGTGTCTGTAAATGCAGTGTGATAATGAAAATATGTAATCCTAATAAAGAAGACTTTTTTTATCAGTGGGATTTAACCCATTGTGCGAGATCTACAACACTGAATATAATTTAGCCATGTAATAACTGAACATCTCCCCTTTATGTTTTGGAAATGAGAAGGGGGCCAGTGTTCTGTAGTTCAGTAAAGAAAGCCGGGCAGAGCTGACAACAGATGGCAGACTAGGAACCACGATGTTGGCTCAAACAGGAGCACATTCGTTTTCTGGCAGTTCAATTTTTCTGTATTTGCAGAATTTTTAAAGTGATAAACCATGGCAAAGAGTGCATGTGTTACATTTTTGGAACATGTTAAACGTTCCAGCATCTGCAGCTCTTACATCCTATCCCTAAGAATAATTCATTCACAGTTACCATTGCTGCTGATGGCATGTAGTTCTCATTGAATTGTGAAGGCCCTGGTAAGCCCCCTTATACTCCATTGATCTTCATACTCTCTGCAATCTCTGCCCATACTTAGCCCCACCACACTGACCCTTTTAAAAAAAATAAAAAATTTAACATTCCTTGTAATAGAAAAAAGCAGGACAGGGCCTCTTTAATGTGAGATCTGGGGTCCAAAAAAGACCTCAGATCTCACATTTACACTTAAAAGCAAAAAATCCCCGGTATTAAACGTCAAATTAGTGACGTGTATCCACAGTGGGAAGTCCTTAAAGTGGTTAAAAAAAATATACCGTGTATGTGTATATATATGTATGTGTGTATGTGTGTATATATATATATATATATATATATATATATATACCTCCCCCCCTTTTTTTAATAAGTGATCACATTCCCTCTGTTCTCAGCTGCATAAGAGCTGGGGGAGGAGAAACAACAGCACACTGAGCTTCCCAGTGAATAGCTGTGCAGTGGGGGTGTGTCAGGACAAGTCTGATCATTGGAGGAGATGAGGCTGAGTTGCCAACGTAGCAAGAGAACTGACCATGCTGTGCCCTCCTGCTCAGTATTGTCAGTTTTTAATTGGAAAGCAGAGGGGCTGGCAGGAAAACCAGGGATTTCACATAAAGGAAGCAATGCAAAGAGAACAGGATATTTTATCATGTAAGTACAGTGGATATAAAAAGTCTACACACCCCTGTTTAAAATGTCAGGTTTCTGTGATGTAAAAAAATGAGACGGATACATTTCAGAACTTTTCCCAACTTTTTAATGTGACCTATAAACTGAACAACTCAATTGAAAAACAAACTGAAATCTTTTAGGGGTGTAAAAATAGTAAAATAAAATAATGTGGTTTCATAAGTGTGCACACCCTGGTTGTAGCTGTGTTCAGAACTAAGCAATCACATTCAAACTCATGTTAAATAGGAGTCATACACACCTTCCATCATTTTAAAGTGCCTCTGATTAACCCCAAATAAAGTTCAGCTGTTCTAGTAGTTATTTTCTTAGTCGCATCCTACTGCAAAAGCCATGGTCCACAGAGAGCTTTCAAAGCATCAGAGGGATCTCATTGTTAAAAGGTATCAGTCAGGAGAAGGGTACAAAAGAATTTTCACTGCGTTAGATATACCATGCAACACAGTGAAGACAGTCATCGTCAAGTGCAGAAAATATGGCACAACAGTGACATTACCAAGAACTGGAAGTCCCTCCAAAATTGATGAAACGTTGAGAAGAAAACTGGTCAGTGAGGCCTACAGCAACATTAAAGAAGCTGCAGGAATATCTGGCTGTATTAGCTGTGTGTGGTACATGTGACAACAATCTCCTGTATTCCTCATATATCTGGGCTACGGCGTAGAGTGGAAAGACGGAAGCCTTTTCTTATGAAGAAAAACATCCAAGCCCAGCTAAATTTTGCAACAATACATCTGAAGTCTCTGAAAAGCACATGGGAAAATGTGTTCTGGTCTGATGAAACCAATGTTGAGCTTTTTGGCCATAATTCCAAATGATATGTTTGTTGCAAAAACCCTGCACATCACCAAAAGAACACCATACCCACAGTGAAGCATGATAGTGGCAGCATCATGCTTTCGGGCGGTTTCTCATCAGCTGGAACAGGGGCCTTAGTCAAGGTAGAGGGAATTATGAACAGTTCCAAATACCAGGTAATATTGGCACAAAACCTTCAGGCTTCTGCTAGAGGAACTTCATCTTTCAGCATAAGGACGACCTAAAGCATGCATCAATCAACAAAGGAATGGCTTCACCAGAAGATTATTAACGTTTTTGGAATGGGCCAGCCAGAGCCCAGATCTGAATCAGACTGAAAATCTGTGGAGTGATCTGAAAAGGGCCGTGCGCAGGAGATGTCCTCACAATCTGACAGATTTGGAGTGTTTTTGCAAAGAAGAGTGGGCAAATGTTGCCAAGTCAAGATGGGCCATGCTGATACTCGCACCCAAAAAGACTGAGTGCTGTAATAAAATCAAAAGAGGCTTCAATAAAGTATCAGTTTAGCCTCCCTGGCGGTATTTCCGAGTCTGGCTCAGGGTGAGATTTCATTACCATAAGTGGTATTCCCGAGCCAGACTCGGAATCCCATCACAGGATCCATGGAGGGGGTTACTTACCTTGTCCCCTGGATCCAGCCATGTCTCCCCGCTGTGATCAGCGAGCCGCCGTGCCTCGCTCGATCTGTGACAGTGCCGAGCTCCGTTCCCTGCAAGTGTCGTGACGCACGGGGATGGAGTTCGGCGCCAAATTCAAAAAGTAAAAAACACAGTATAGATACAGTAATCTTACAGATTACAGTACTGCATCAAATAATTACACATCCCCTTTGTCCCTAGTGGTCTGCCCAGTGCCCTGCATGCAGTTTTATATTATAAATACTGTTCTTTATGCCAGGAAACTGGAGATCGTCCATAGCAACCAAAAAATGTAATTTTACATCAAAAGTGGTTATAGACCAGCTAGAAAACAGCGATAATAAATTAAAATCACTTGCAGAATTGAGCGATAGTAATTCGTGGGGGAAATTCGTCATCAAACACTAAAAGTAATGACAGCGACAATTCTGCAATTCAGCATATTTCAGTGTTTTTGATTTGATTACATTATTGAATAATTTTTATTATATTTGTTATTATTTATAGTAATTTATTTTATATATATATATATATATATATATAATATATAAAATATAATATAAGACTCTTGTTTGGATTGATTTAAGTGAATTATTTCTAAGAATTACAGGCCTACAATATAAAATGCCAAATTTCCATGTAAAATAATGGTACCGCTTTCAGCACCTAAAATCTGAAATAATCATACCACCAGGAAGGTTAAGGGTGTGCACACTTATGCAACCATAATATTTTAGTTTTACTTCCCTCCACCTAAAAGATATCAGTTTGTTCAACTGAGTTTGTACAGTTTATAGGTCACATTAAAGGTGGAAAGTTTTGCAATTTTTTCTTACATCACAGAAACCTGACATTTTCACAGGGTTGTGTAGACTCTTTATATCCACTGTACATGGTACAGCAGGCACATATCAGGAATATCAAGTTTTGGGGTAACAAACACTTGCATTGGAAAGGAGCTGCGCAACAACTGCCTTACGGTGCACAGCCATGGTATTCTTTTTGTAATAACTGTCAAAGCCTGCATGCCATCGGTAGCGCTACCATAACCCACAGCTCCTCGTCCATAGACACTCTTCGAATTGCCATAATTGGTCCCATAGAAGTATATGGGCCTGACTGCTGCAATTCATGTGCAGAGGGGAGTGCCAAAACTCGGAAGCTGATGGTAATAATAATGCTACCTCTGGGAAGCAAGATTTGACAGCAGTTTGTTCTTAAAAGCACACCACATAGATACATGGAAATTGCACATTACGATACCCTCCACTCCAATGGGCCTTTAGTTATATACTTCAAGGTGTTATATGTACAAATCTATGGGGCCGGTTTAAATAAAATCCAGTGTTCTCTTATGAAAGCATTCAAAGAGAGATTCTAAAACATTTTGATTACTTTTTATATCTATTTTTTTTGGCATGAATTAGACTGACAATAGACTCCTGAATGTTGGTTTGCCTGAACACAGGGCAGAATCTGCTTGATCTAACGATTAAAGTCTAATGAGAAATAAGCAATCATGCCTATTATTCACAACTCTCACGATTATTTTATTGAGTGTATAATTTACTCAATGAAACACATATTTTTTTATTACAGGATTAATAGGTAAGCAGCCTAACCTTTCTGAGCACTAAACAGACATTGAGTTTATGAACGTATAAAGTGCACCAGCCTTTGGCAAACTACGGGGTCCTTTTGAAGTGGTCAAACTTTAATACAACTGGGAGCTCTAGGGTTTACATTTAATGTACATTTCTCCTTGGTGTAAGTATACAGTGTAGAGTTACACATGTGCATGTCCACATGGCATTTAAACCCAGCTAATTGCATTGTAATTGGGTTTAAAGATATTTTGAGACTGACTCAAATTAAGCTCTTTCCTTGTTTACAGAAGATATTATCGTTTTTTTTTTTTTTTTTTTCCTTTTTTTTTTTCCTGTTGCATGGTTCAGGTTACAGATTCACTATTCTTACAGTCCTGAAACACATCATGAATGAAGCAGCAGCGAGAGCTACCTAAATGCAGCTTCTAAACTGTAATGTTATCTTGTAAAATAATCTAATAGCATTCCCTTGTAAAAAAAAAAGCCATAAGTGACTTAGATTTGTCATGTGTGCTGAAATGCATTGCCATTGCTATGAAATTTCCATTTGATTTACTAAGCAAAAATGTGCTCTTAAACAGTTTATTTGATGTGGTGCGTAAAGAATTATTAGGTACGTGAGTTACGGAAGGTTTTTTATAAGACCTAAAGCAACCAAAAAAAATTCAAAAAGTATCCATCAATAGAAGGGTATTTATGCTCGCCTCTCCAGTGGCCCATGTCACTTGCCTTCCCTCTGTTCAAGTACTGCAACTCCTGTCGGCTTAAGCATTTTGACACTTTTGGGAGTGTCAGATGCCTTATGTTTCCTCTGCAGGCTGTTCCATCTTCCAACCCCTGCTTCCCGTCAAGATACAGTCATGGTGGTTCAGAGAATGGAACTATAGTGCATGGCGGGGAGCACATTTATTCAACATTCTAGTAAGTGTTAAATGCTGATGGTGGATGCAGTGTTGGTACCGTACTGTACGGAGAGAAGATAGGAGACAAGGACTGCGAAGGAGGGTGAGTATAATAAGTGTTTTATTACAGGCAACTTTCATCTGGATTTTTATAGGTGGCTAGGTTTTCAATAGGGATTTTAAGTGGTTGTAACCCAAAAAAAAAAAAAGGCACTAATAAATATATATGCACACACACTGTGTATATGTGTGTGTGTATGTATGTGGATATATATATATATTAATATTATTACAAAAGCATAGTGTCATTTATCCCTTTCCATGTTGTGCAATACCCATCTGATCCTGCCTGTTCCTGTCATCTGACCACACTTCTCACGACTGCTGACCCATGATGGTGTGGTCAGTTTACGTGCCTCCGTCATGATACTGTGTGTATTCAGCGTCTCTGCATTTCCTCAACTTCCCCTCTCCTTATTTCAGTAGTCTGTGTGAAGCTGATCTCCTCCCTGCCCCTCCCTTCCTGCTTTGATTGGGTATTCTGCTGCAGCTGCTCCTCCCCTTTAGTAAAGTGGTTGTAAAGTAAAATCTATTATATACTTTTATTCTCTGTTTTAGGAACATATTTAAGTACAGTGTGGTGTTTTCTTTACCCAGCTCTGCTGAGTGGTCACATGTCCTCCCTCTGCTAGCCTGCAGACATCAAAGCGGACTCTCAGCCCCTCCTACTGTACTTCTTAGATAGAGAAGTAGAGCAGAAGGAGGACATGTGTCCACAAAGCAGAGCTGGGCAAAGAAGGTATTTGGCATCATAATTTGGGGGAAAAAAACACACATACTGTATATAATATGTTCCTAAAACCGAAAATAAAGTACTATAATAGATGTAACTTTACAACCACTTTAATATAGAATGATGCTGTCACATGAGTTCAGCCAAAGAGTCCATAGCTAAGTATGAGCTCCAACCAGCTGATTTGAGATGTACAGCAGGGCTTTTTTTGTGCTTTTCATGGGCTTTTCCTGGTGTTTGAATGTAGTAGGAAGGGAATGAAGACAGTTGAGTATATGCTGAAGGAATGCATGGATTAGTGAACCTTTTATTTTGTCCTTCACGGACAAAGGAAATGCTTACTTTGTTAGAAATAAACTGCTTGATTAATAGATAGCTATGCTCATATGGAAGCATTGTGTACAGTAGTTTGAGCATTTATGACCTCCTTGGTGGAGGAATTGACAATGACCATAGAAGAATAGAAATTTTAATAATTTCCCGTAGAGATTCATAAAATATTCTAAATCTGAAACTTTTATGTGTGGTAACTATCATGTTGAGCTTTTTTTTCTGCTGTGTCCAATATAAGTGTATAACGCCACCCCCACCCCCCATCATTTCATCCTCTAGACAGATTTTCCTCCAGGGTTTTATTCAAAACAACATCCAACCTGGCCAACAAACCTTTCCTTCACCGAGATGCCTCCTGAGATCAGTGGATCCAATCATCACTTCATCCTTTTGGTTTTACTGGTGTTGGACAATGATCACCTAATATCTATGTGAACCTTTACAAAACCATTTCACCTCACTTAGCTTGTTGTGATTTCCTTACTTGTGGCTTCAAGGATTCTTTTTTTCTTTAATCTCCAGCACACGTTCATCAAAAATGCGAAACCTGTGTCAATTCTCAGAGACCTCATCACAGAAGCTATGGAAATCAAAGCAAAAAGGCACGAGGAGCAACAGAGGGAGCTGGAAGAGGAAGATGAAAATTCCGTATGTGTCTGTTTCCTATTTCAAACTGATGTTGTCAATAACCGTATTATCTGTGGGATGCAAGCTATATATATTAGTGTCCATCAGTTCCACCTGTTCTAGGGATTTTAAATAAATTTAAGCATCCTCTGTCTAATACATGCATACTTTACATATAAATACACACTGGATCCTGGAAGTTGTAAGGCCGAACCGGGAAATATTAGATCTTTTTGGTTTTCAGCCATGCATGTAAATCACACTTCCTTCTGTTAATCAGGCAGCAATGTGCCCAAAATTGAGATTGTCAGGTCAGAGGGAAGGCTGGTACTAAGTGAGAAATAAATATTTTCTGATATGGATGACCTCTGGGCTGTTCAGGGCCACAAACTGAAAATTGCTGGATTGCATGGTGTTCTGTGCTATTTATCAAGGAATATGTTTATTAAAACTGAACTTGTCCTTTGAATCTCTCAGGAGCAAGATAATAATTCTGTTCTTGTATCTCTAGCGTAGTGCACTGGAAATCCCATACCATTGGTGCTCCCTGTATACAAAAAGAATTCCAGGTACGGTATATTTTTACATAGTTACCTTGGCCCAGCTTGGACCAGGGTAGTTATGTATATACCATACCTGCCCAATGCCCATGGAAGCTGGAAATCACTGAAGTAGACACCACTACAGCATAGACTCGGAAGCAAAGCGAGATCACTTGGATTAGCAGTGTTTTCAGTGATTTCTAGCTTCAAGGGGCATCAGACTGGTATGATATAAACATGGCTACATTGGTCCAAGCTGGAATTCTTCTTTAACCACTTCCCGTCAGGCCTTTATTAGATTAACGGCCGGGAAGTCGTTCTGTTATCCTGACTGGGTATCATATGGTGTCCAGGAGGCTAACATGCCGTCACGTGCCCGCAGCGATCAGAGGTGCTGTTTGTCAGTTTGACAGATGCTTCTTACCACGTTCTCAGCATTGACCAATCACAGCTGACCATCGCCTGAACCAGGAAGTGCCAGTAAACGGCATTCCTCGGTTCATGCTGACAGGGAGAGCCAATCGGCGCTCTCCCTGTCAGAAGGAAGGTGGGGGATGGGGGTCTGTGCTGATAATCAGCACATTGATTATCAGCACAGCCCCCATCAGATGTGCCCATTAGCTGAAAATCAGTGCCCATAAGCTGCCAGTCTGTGCCCCATCAAAAACGCCTATCAGTGCCCACATTAGGGCCAGTCAGAGCCCACCACAGTACCTATCAGTGCCCAGCAGTAACAGCTGTTAGAACCTCATCATCAGTACTGTCCATCAGTTCCACCTGTCAGTGCCCCCTGCCATTGCCCATCAGTGCTGCATACCTGTGCCCATAAATTCAACATATCGGTGCGGCCTCATCAGTGCCCGTCGGTGAAGGGTAAAACAAAATTTTATGACAAAAACTAAGAACTTATTTATACAAAAATGTCTGTCTTTTTTTAAGTTTATCAAAAAAATAAAACCCCAGAGGTGATCTAATACCACCAAATGAAAGCTTGTGGAAAGAAAATGATAAAAAAAATTGTTTGGGTACAGTGTTGCATGACCGCACAATTTTCATTCAAAGTGCAACAGCGCTGAAAGCTGAAGATTGTCCTGGGCAGGAAGGAGCGAAAGTGCCTAGTATTGAAGTGGTTAAAGTGTTACTAAATCCAGGACCTTACATTCACTATATCTGGTCTCACACAGTACACAGAACATGGAAATGCAAATATTTTAGTAAATATAAACTGCTGAATAAATTTTTCTCATCAGCAGTGTCTGGTTAAAGCTTGTAACGGGGTTTTCATTCTCCCCCCAATTGTCCTTTGAAGCTGCAGGACCCTTGACTCTCTTTGTGGACAGTGCGGATTGGCCCTGTGCTGATCACATGCACTCTCCCAAGAAAAATAAAACCTCCCTACTAATACACCCCAAAATGAGCATGTGCAGCTTGCCCCCAAGGCTCTGTACCATCAGCAGATGGATTAAGGTCTGTGGAAGAAGGGGAGAACCAGAGAAGACATGATCACGCAGCCTTTTTAATCAATGCAGAGAATTAACCCCCTAGGTTCCACAATGAGCATAACAAGCGTGCTTTACTGCATATACAGACTGATTTTACTATTGTGGGTTTAGTAACACTTTAAATGTTTATAAAATACTAGTTTGTATGTTTGGTATCTAAAAGTATTAACTTTAAAAGGGATGCTGGGGAAATGAAAATAATCAATAGTCTCCTAGCTGGCTGCAGAATGGATCTGATGTTGCATCTGTCCCCCATTGCTTCTACATCAAGAACTGAGTGATCATATACTGCTGATCGCTCAGTCTTCAGTGGTTACAGAGCGGCGACTCAGTCCCTAGATTTCTGCTTTGCCCCTTCAGTGCTCACTGGAGCTCCAGGCTGTGGAGTGGCTGGCTCAGGCTCTCAACGAGATCTTTGCAGAATCTGGACTGCCTCTGGGACTTCAGCCGACAGGGGACATAACCCCGCTGTTGGCTGATTAAGGAGTGCAGAACTAAGTTCACTCCTGTGATCCACGGGGTAAGTATGGCCAAAAAACGTCTTCTACTTCTCCTTTTGAACAAATTTTAAAACAAGATTGACTCAAAATTTTTATAGTATTCCTTTTGTGGCTTTGGTTCGCTAACTGCAGTATGACAAGGTAACATCACCTACTTGCTCTTTGAAACAACATTGTGTAAGCCAGAATTCCCATTTATGTAGTGATGTGACTTTATACACGTACAAAGCCTGGTGCTATTCATTCAGGCAGCTAGTTACAGTGAAAATATGTCAACCTTTGTCATTTCACTGCTATAGCACTTTAATGACACAGATTGGTGAGGAATAAATGACAATAAGTGCTAAAGTTTTTTTTTTTTTTTTTTTTTTGGCATAACTTTTTATTTGGGTAAAGATTCTACACACACATTGCAAAGGGTGAAAATTAAATATGAGCTCAGATAAGATCATAGTGATATGATTAAGAATGGAATAATGTTTTTTTTATACATAAGGCACAAAGTAGTCTGTACTTTCCTTAGGCCTACAGTGGGGTTCTTTTGCGCCCAATTATATAAATCTCTAACAAAGAGGTACTTTGAAATCTGGGACTTGGTGGTATCAGGCAGCAGCTGTCAGACCTCGGATGACCTCTGACTCAAGCTAAAGAGTCAAAGGGGCAAATATAAATAGTTTATAATTAAGCCTGCACAAGGATATTAATTTCGTGTAGAAGTCCAGTCTACTTTTTCTAAATGAGCTATTAAAGGGGGTATGCAATTCCCTCAAATATACCCAAACTGCTGGAAATCACTGAAATAGGCACCATTAATCTGCACTTGCCTCTGGATCCTGCACCGAGCTGCTGCATTGTGGACACAGGAGGTCGTCCACTCAGCATGGGCACCATTCAGGTAATTCTTAGCATTTTCTGAATGAATGCACAGCTTTTTCTTGAGGATGTCATGAGCATGACATCACCATCCTGCCTCGCCACCTCATCCAAACAGAAAATGCCTTGCATTCACTCAGAGAATGCAGGGCATTCTTTGAATATCGCCTGTTTTAAGCAGCCGACCTGTGTTCACAATACAGCAGGGCAGCCGCTCGGTGCAGTACCCAGAAGCAAGTGGAGATGACGGGAGCAGTGGTGTCTACTTAAAGGCCAAGTTCACCTTTTGTTCACCTTTTTTTTTTTTTTTTTCTAAATTCCTGCCCCCTGAGTACCAATATAGCATTAATGTAAAACACTAAAACCGGCTTACCTTACTGTCTCTTCATAGCTGTTTCACCAATTCTGGATTGCCCGCCGTTTATATGTCGGTACTTTGACGTTGAAGCTAGCTGCCATAACCCTGGTATTTTCTAAAACAGCGTTTCGCTTTGGATAAAAGCGGTCTCCACAGTGCAAGATCACTTTTATCGGTGGCGGGAGAGGTGCCCACCCCCCTCCCGCCGCGTTCCGGTTGTCTCCATCGCTTATTGGAGCCCCCTATAGCGGCAGAGACGATCTGATCCTTTCCCCACAGAGTCACTAAGTTGAGTGATGGAATGATGGCCCCCACTCGACTCAATGCCGTTTGATGACGGAAGTTGCGTCAAACTTCCCTTCTGCCCAACGGCCTTAAAGGGTCATTTTTTTTCAGTTGAAAAAAATATATACTTTTACGCTTAAATGCACTGTTAAAAAAAAAATGTTAGATCTGAGGTCTTTTGACCCGAGATCTCATGTTAAAGTGTTTCTGCCATGCTTTTCTTGCTATTACAAGGGACATCCCTTGTAATAGAAAGAAAAGCATGACAGAAAACCACATGTGTGAGGTATCGCCTCACATCAAACCACGTGTGAGGTATCGCCGCAATTGTTAGAACAAGACCTCTAACTCATAACTGTTAACCTTTAGAAATTTTTAAACATCGCCTATGGAGATTTTTAAGTGTCAGTTTGTCGCCATTCCACGAATGGGCGCAATTTTGAAGCTTGACATGTTGGGTATCAGTTTACTCGGCGTAACATTATCCTTGACAATATAAATAAACTTACTGTTTAAAAAAAAAGTGGATTTTTTCTTAAAAATTGCATTTGTAAGACCGCTGCGCAAAGTCAGTGTGACATAAAGTATTGCAACGACCGCCATTTTATTCTCTAGGGTGCATGAAGGGAAAAAAATATAATGTTTAGGGGTTCTAAGTAATTTTCCAGTAATTTTAACTTGTAAACAACAAGTTTGAAAAAAATAGGCCTGGTCCTTAAGTGGTTAAACACACTGCTCGATTACTTCTGCCTTATTTTCTGGTCAGACTTTAGGTCATGACACGGGAAGAAGCAGACCAGCTGTGTGGGTGGATGATGCAGGGTGTGTGCTTAATGAAGTCAGCTGGTCAACTCCTTCCTGTGTTGGGACCTTAAGTCTGAACAGGAAGTAAGGCAGAAGTAATCAAACCATGTGTTTAACCACTTCAATACCAGGCCGATTGGCTCTCCCTGTCAGTGCGAACTGAGGAATGCTGTTTACCGGCACTTCCTGGTGCATACAATAATCAGCTGTGCTTGGTCACAGCTGATCACGTGGTAAGAAGCCTCTGTCCATGATCGGCGATGCGGCGTATCACTGACACGCCGCACTTCCGCCGCTCTGCGAGCCAGCATGTCATCCTGCTGGACGTCATACGATGCCCAGTCGGGATAACAGAACCACTTCCCTGCCATCAGTCTGCTATAGGCTGGATGGGAAGTGGTTTAACAGCTATGAAGAAAGTTAGGTATTGGTACATAGGGGAGCTGGAATTTAGAAAAAAGGTGAACAAAGGTGAACTTAGCCTTTAAGTAATTTCCATCTTCCAAGCCGGGCATTGACCAAGTATGGTATATAACAATGGGTATAGAAAAGAATCATCCGCCTTTTAAAATAATCGCATTTTGTTGCTTTGCAACCTGAAATGAAGGTAGACTTTAGGTAGAGGTTTTTGTTTTATCCGGTTTTATTTACTCAGTACAACTTATAACATCCAAGTAAAGATATAACACCAGTCGGAACAAATTCAAAATCTCAAAACTGAGAATCACTGAGTTGGAAAAATGATCATCCCCCTCTTAAAAATGACTCAGTCAGGTGTAGCTTATCTTCTCAATGGCACACACAACAACCATTTGACTTTCAACTGTGATCAGCTGTGGTAATTTTTGATTAGCTCAGCATGAAAAGTGCTTTGCTGGAGCATTTCAATCCCTGGTAGTGCAACTGAAGCAAACAATCAACTATTGGTGACAAGGCACTGTTAAATGATTTCTGGGATAAAGTTGTGGACAGGCCCAAGTCAGGAGATGGATACTCAAAAACGTCAAAGCTTTATCAATGTCTAGAAGCACAGTGACGTCAACTATTAAGAAGGACAAGGTATTTACTGGTCAGAGGTGCTACCAAGAGGCCTACAGCTACTCTGAAGCAGTTGCAGGAATGTATGACAAAGAGTGGTCAATGTGTGCATTTGACAACAAGATCACAAATCACTTGATTTGGGGGGTGGGGGTTGCAAGAAAAGCCACTCCCTAAGAAAGGCCACATGTTGTTAAAATTAAGCTTTGCCAAAACGCACTTTGAAGATTCTGAGGCCACATGGAAAAGGGCGTTCTGGTCAGATGAGACTAAAATTTATTTGGCCTCAACACCAAACGATAGATCTGGGGGAAAACCAATACAGCTCACCATTCAAATAACACCATTACTACAGTAGAGCATGGAGGTGGTAAGATCCTGGTATGGGGATGTTTTTTTGCAGCAGGGACTGGAGAATTCTTCAGGATAGAAGTAAAAATGGATGGGGCAAAATACAGTTTATTGATGAAATTCTTGATGAAATTCTTGATGAAAATCTGCTGCCCTCTGCCAGGAAGTTGTCAATGGGAAGAAGGTTTACCTTCCAACATGACAATGACACAAAGCACACAGCCAAAACGACCAGAGATTGGTTGAAGGAGAAAAAGGTGAATGTCCTTGCATGGCTTTGTCAGAGCCCTGATTAGAAGTGGTTCTAAGGTCAGAAGGTTTTTTATCTTCATGAATTCTTTGCATGAAGATAAAAACCTTCTGCATGTAGCAGCCCTCCAACACTTACCTGAGCTCATCTCAATCCAGTTAAGTTGCACGAGAGTCTCGGGTGCCTGTGGCTCTCCCTCCTCATTGGCTGAGATAGCAGTGAGTCACTATTTGCTCCCACTGCTATCAAAGTCAATGAGGAGCGATGAGGACACACACAGTAGAGGCTCGCATGCCCCCATAGCAAACCGCTTGCTTTTTGTGGGCACTTGGCAAGAAGGAGGGGCTAGGAGCACTGGCGATGGACACAAAAAGAGGGGGATCTGGGACACTCTGTGCTAAACCACTGCACAGAGCAGGTAAGTATGACATGTTAGTAACATTTTTTTTTCATTTAAAAATAACAATCACTTTAAACCCCTCTGAAAATCTGTGGATTGACTTGAAGACTGCAGTCCAAACAGTCACCTTCCAATTAAACTGAACGTGAGCAGTTCTGCAAAGTAGAGCGGGCATGTATTCACATCCCATCCTTTGGGACTAAGTGCTCTCTAGCTGCTACTTCACTATCCAATGCCAGGACATTTATTGATTATTGAGGCTCTTATTAGTCAGAGAAATTGTAGGTGGGTGGAGTTTAACAACAAGCTTTCAATCCAAAATTGATGAAGTTGGCCCCGGAAAATGTGAATGCAGATCAGAAGAGTGTACTGAAGACATTTTCTGGCTAACTTGTGTTTCTTGCTCTTAGGCAGGGTAATAGTTTAAACCATAGAAATATCCAACCAAGTCACTATTTAAACAGCCAAGCCTTGTATCATTTTCAGAAAGTGACTTGGACATCTAGGAGCTTATTTCTAAATCTGGGAATTTGACATTCACAAAATATTCACTGCAGTTAAATCTCCCAGGTTCTTGTGTTTTTAAATGACAGTAATTCACCACCAGTGAATGGTGGCTGAAATTTGCATTCACTGCTTTACAAATCTGAATCTGTGCTTTGTTCCATGTAGGGTAGTACAAAAGATTTGCATAACTGGTATCCTGCCCAAATAAGTGCATGCACCCTCCATTGGCCATTCCGCCTTCAGGAAGGAAGAGAAATGCCCTCGGTGTCGAATGTGCTGGTGTTTGGCTGCTCAGATACCCAGATGTCAGATGGGGAAAGGGAGAAAGTTATTACACTTGTGCTTGGTGATTGGCTCCTTAGGTTGCCAGCACTGTCAGATTGGGGGGGGGGGGGGGGGCGACAATCCCCTATGGTGGTAGCTTTGATCAATGGCTTACTGCATAGCTTCCACAGCTTTTTTGTTTCCAGCACTTTACTGGAATGGCATGAAATCCAGAAGCAGCCAAGTGAGCCTTTTTTATCTGCCCTGCTTTTAAAACTAAATTCCAGGTCTCCTGTTTTCCTCTAAACCAGTGGTCCCCAACCTTTTTGGATTAGGGGACTGTTTTTTTTTTTTTTTAAAGAAAATGTTGCCAAGGACCACTGGATGCTTAAGTCGGGTTTGACTGGGAATTCGGCGGTGGGAGATTTGTCGAGCGAATGGCTAGTGTTAACATTTCAATCCTCCCAACAGCATTGTTGATATGGTGTCAGGATGATTGAATCATATTATTACTATTACTACATTAATATATAATGAAATAGTTCAACTCATCATAATACAGAATCAGTGGGGGCCCTAAGCTTGTCACTTACCACCGTTGCCTGCCACCAGATGCAGCGTGTCACTTGGCACCATCACCTGCCACCAGATGCAGCTTGCCCCCCGTCGCCTGATGCCAGATGCAGCCTGCCACCCGTCGCCTGCCACCAGATGCTCACATAGAGGCCTGGCTGTGCGACTGGTGACTGCACACCCTTCTGGCTCCCCCTCCCATCCCCGATCAAGGAGAATTCTTCTGTCTGCCTTTGATTACAGCAGCATCAGAGCAGGCTGGCCTTGCGCTGCCTTACCTCCGACACACCAGAGCCTGGGAAGGCGATCACACCTCCAGCTTCTGGCTGCAGATGTGGCTCCCCCCAGTGGCAGTGCGGCCCAGCATCTGACGGTCCATGGACCAGTATCAGTCCGCGACCTGGGTGTTGGGGACCCCTTCTCTAAACAGTTCCTTTCTGAACCAAACGGGCTCTGCAGCTATTGGACAGGTAATGAACATACTGTTAGGTGGCCAGAGCAGAGTGAGCAGAGACATGGCTTTCTCTGTGATGCTCCCCCTTCATTGTGTAGTCAGCAGACTGGGATATGTTTTTGAAGAAGCAGAATTGCTGTTGCATTTATAGATGGAGAATCGGGTTGTACTGGCAGGGGGCCCGTATTACAAAACTAGCTGCATAGAATTACATATCATTTGGCAGATAAACAATTCCCATATATGTATGTATATCAGCTGTGTATTTAGTTGCTTGCCGGAAGTTCACAGACCATGGATTGACTGTGATATAGTAAATAGTTAGCGACACTGATTAATCAGTGTGATGGTCTATATCGTAAGTAGCAATAATAACCATCTCCACTTATCCAGATAATTGTATTTCTTAGGCAGATGTGATTGCATTGTTAGGCTCTGCAGTCATCATATTTCTTTTGAGAATCGATCTACCCTGTGGGGTTTTATAGAGGAAAATTGATATTTACTTCGTCATACGAAGTCACAATGGCATCAGCAAAGCTTTACCCAGTCCTTCCAAAACACAATAGATGTGTGTTCATGTATTTAGTATATTTAACAAAAAATATATAAAGTATATTTTAACACCCCTGTTAAAATGTCAGGTTTCTGTGATGAAAAAAAAATGAGACAAAGCTAAATCATTTCAGAACTTTCTCCATCTTTAATGTGACCTTTAAACTGTTCTACTCAGTTGAAAAACTTTTGGGGGGAGTAAAAATAAAGAAACCAAAATAATGTGGTTGCATAAGTGTGCCCACCCTCTTCTCACTGGGGATGTAGCCGTGTTCAGACTATGAGCGGATCAGGGGGGAGAGAATGAGAAATTAGTAACAGGCAGGCGGGTTGATCAGTCAGCTGATCAGTTAGTGGGCCGGTGGGTGGATCAGTCGATGGGCCGGTGGGTGAGCGGCTGAACAGGCCAGTCAGCAGGTGAGTGCCCACCCTGCATCACCGATCTCCTGCCCTCACTGTGCAGCCGCGGGCAGCAGAGAGATTACATCATCTCTCTGCTGCCTGCCTTCACGCTGGGACACAGCAAGCGAGAATCTGCACTGTGTAGCTGTAGCAGGCAAGGGACACTCTGCATCTGGTGGCAAGGGACACTCTGTGTGAGGTGGCAAGCGACAATCCGCAACATGCGGCAGATGACATGGCAAGTGACAATTGGCATCTGGTGGCAGGCGACGGTGGCAAGTGACACACTCAGGGTTCCCACTGATTCTGCATTAGGGTGAGTTGAACTATTTTATTATATATTCCAATGTAATAGTAGAAATAATATGCTTCAATCATCCTGACACCATAACAACCATGGTACCATGATGATTGAAGCGCCAACACCAGCCGTTTCCCCGATAAATTGGCTGCAAAAAATAACGTATTTTCTGCCAGTGCCCCTCCCGAGACTAGATTTTGGATCCGCCCCTGGTTCAGAATTAAGCAAACACATTTAAGCTCATGTTAAATTTGAGTCAATATACACCTGCCATCATTTAAAGTGCCTTTGATTAACCCTAAATAAACTTCAGTTGTTCTAGTAGGTCTTTCCTGAAATTTTCTTAGTCGCATCCTACAGCACAATCCATGATCTCATTGTTAGAGGGTCTGGTGAAACCAAGGTTGAGCTTTTTGGCCATAATTCCAAAAGATATGTTTGCCGCAAAAACACTACACATCTCCAAAAGAACCCCGTACCCATAGTGAAACATAGTGGTGGCAGCATGCTTTGGAGCTGTTTTTCTTCAGCTGGAATAGGGGCTTTAGTCAAGGTAGAGGGAATTATGAACTGTTCCAAATACCAGTCAATATTGGCACAAAACCTTCAGGCTTCTGCTTGAAAGCTGAACATAAAGAGCCCAGACCTGAATCCGATTGAAAATCTGTGGGGTGATCTGAAGA
The DNA here is from genome assembly GCF_037356315.1 of Lithobates pipiens. NCBI lineage: Eukaryota > Metazoa > Chordata > Amphibia > Anura > Ranidae > Lithobates > Lithobates pipiens. Next base: position 504,867,633 of record NW_027507764.1, on the reverse strand, counting down.
GGGCTGTGCACAGGAGAGGCCCTCGCAATCTGACAGATTTGGAGTTTTTTTTGCAAAGAATGGGCAAATATTGCCAAGTCAAGTTGTGCCATGCTGATAGACTCATACCCAAAATGACTAAGTGCTGTAAAAAAAAAAAACAAGTTACTTCAACAAAGTATTAGTTTAAGGGTGTGCACACTTATGCAACCATATTTTAGTTTTTTTTTTTTTTTTTTTATTGCCCTCCACCTAAAAGATTCCAGTTTGTTGTTCAACTATAGTTTCCTTCTTGGTGACTGTACTGGAGGAAGCATTATTTAGCGGATTGGATATTTTCTTTGAGTTAAAGCAGTGGTGTCCAACCTGTGACCCTCGTGCTGCATGCAGCCCAAGACTGCTATGAATGCGGCCCAACACATCGGAAACTTAATTAAAGCAGATCTTCACTGCATTTGAGCGCCAAAAACACGATTTAATTAATTTTAATATTTAACGCAAACTCCCCCATCCATCCATGTCTCCATGCTTTATTTGGTTGAGAATTCACTTTGAAAATCAACCCCCTATCATTTCTGTCTGTGGCCATCTTGAGTTAGGGCAAAAGATTCATGTAGCATTTATTACATAAAATCATGACATCCTTTTCTTAGGCAAAAAAATGTAAGTACCTAAAGAAATAAACAAGTTTAAAATGGGTACATTTAAATATTTACTGATCTATTTACTAATGCTAGCAGCATAAGGGTTGTAAATCAATGTTGATTGGGAGAATTTTTTTTTTTTTTTTTGTAAAAATGCATTTACATAAGTTTTATCTTCCCAAAGAAAAATCTCCCACTCTTCATCATCACACCTCATTCATGTCAACAGTTTTCAGCAGCACCTATATTTGTGAGCAACTATTTTCATGGATGAAGCACACAAAGGGCAACATTAAAACCAGAATAATTGATGAGTACCTTGAGAATGCATTGAGATATACTATTACATCCATCAAACCAAATAGTGATGCGTTTATAAAAAAAAGTGTCTAATATTGCACTATTTTTATCATAGCTCCCAACTATCCCTGATATCAAGGGACTGTCCCTGATTTGGAACAAAGTCCCTCTGTCCTCCTCATTTATCCCTCATTTTGGTCTGATCTCTATATAGTTGTATATAAAACTCAAGTTTTTGTCTTTCAAAAAGTGTTTCCCAGTGCTCGACCTTTCATTCAATTTCTAAATTGCTGCATTTGTAAATTACAAAAGCCAGTATAAAGGAATAGCAGTGGTTAAAAAAAAAAAAACAAACAAAAAAATAGTGGTTTTAAGTGATTTTTTTGGCATATTTCTCCATTAAGTGGGCGTGGCAGGGGTATGTCCTATGCCTACATACTTTTATTAATAGATGTCCCTTGTTCCCATCTCAAAGTTGGGAGGCATGGTTTTATGTTGCCGACTTTTACTTTTATAATAAAAAAAATATTATGAAAAACAAAGCTTTATTACTCCTGTAGGTACATTATCTATATTGGTAATCATTAACGTGCGATCTGTCCGACTTTTTCTGCTGATCAGTTCTCATTATTGTTAGTGGATTTTATGTGTGACCCAAGACAATTACTCTTCTTCCAATGTGGTCCCAGGAAAGTCAAAAGGTTGAACACGCATGTGTTGAAGCCTAACTCGTGGGTACTCAACCTGTGGCCGTCCAGCTGTTTCGGTACTATAAGTCCCATCAAGCCTCGGCCTTTGGGAGTCATACTTGTTTAACCGACAGCCTTGCAATGCTTCATGGGACTTGTAGTTCCGCAACAGCTTGGTGGCTGCAGGTTGAGCAACTATGGCTTTACTCCAGGTTTACTGTGACTTTAAATAGTTTGTTCGAATCAAGCTGGCCCAAACACATTTTCTTACTAATAGATGTACCGGAAAACCTTGGATTGCGAGTATAATTCGTTCCAGAAACATGCTTGTAATCCAAAGCACTTGTATATCAAAGTAAACTTTCCGATAAGAAATAATGGAAACTAAGATGATTTGTTCCACAACCATTTATTCATAAGTCCTTCAGATGATAGTCCATATAAAAAGATCAGTCCATATAAAAAGATCAGCAACTTGCATGGTTGATGATGAACAGAGGCACATCTAAGTATGGAGGCATCCGGGCTAAAGCTGTCCACATTGACCATCCTCCACACTGCCGGCTCTCACTGCTGTCGAACTGCAATCACGACCGGGAAGACTACCCTTCGATCTGTAAGCGAGGCTTGAAGTGCTTGTGGAGCACAGCGTGGAAGGGATGGTGGTGCAAAGGATGGTCTATGTGGGCATCTTTAACCCTGATGCCTGCATACTTAGATGTGCCTGTTTTAGCAACTCACATGGTTGATGATTAAATGTTGTACCTTCATTAACACCCCTCTCACACCACACCGCCCTTTGCGTCGGCGGTAAAACGCCGCTATTTTTAGCGCGTTTTACCGCCGGATTTGCGACACATTTCTGCCGCTAGCGGGGGCGTTTTTACCCCCGCTAGCGGCCACGAAAGGGTTAAAACAATAGCGGTGTTTTGGCAGCATTACAGCGCTGCCCCATTGATTTCAATGGGGAGCAGCGGTGGAGGAGCGGTAAACACACCGCTCCAAAGAAGCTGCTGGCAGGACTTTTTTATGACGTCCTGCCAGCGCACCGCTGTAGTGTGAAAGCCCTCTGGGCTTTCACACTACAAACAATGGTGCAGCTTCTTTAGGGCGGATTGCAGGCGCTATTTCTAACGCTATAACGCCTGCAAAACGCCCAGGTGTGAAAGGGGTGTAAATGTAACCATATTGCTACACTTAGATGCGCCTCCCTTCTCTTTTGTACTCAGTTGTGACTTGACGCTACTTGTATATCAAGACATAACTTGTATATTAAGTAGAAATGTATTTCAAAATTTTGTTTGTCTTGCAAAACGCTCTCAAACCAAGGTTTTACTGTATTCATTGTCAGCGCTGTATAAATGTTATGTCGCATCAGCTACATATGGTATACAGAGCTGTGTTCTGGCACCGGTATGGGGACTCCCTGTCCCATTCCTGGAACACAACCGAGTCGGACTGAGCACTGCTCAGCCATCTGTAGGAAGCCATGGAGATGGAGAGGCGGGTGGATGATGTCACGATTCCAGCGGGCACATCTGTTGGTAAAGAAAAAAGTTTGTTTAATCCAAACAAACTATTTGAAGTCATAGTAAACCTGGCGTTCGGCTTCATGTTGGCCATCCCCGGACCAAATTTTGGCTGATTCTCGCTGAACTAAGAAAGGGATGGTTCTTTTGAATTTACATAGAATTTATCGCCCTTAAATGCTTAGAAGAATTTGTATAAACCTGCATATCCTCGATGTGAAATCTATTTTGGAAAGGGGGATATTTGCAACTGAATCAGCCTAACTAAGCAGAAGTACTATAATAAGGGAAAATAGAATGACCCTGTTCTTTAAGGTAATAAATATTTGGACATGTTCCCTGCAAGCTGTCATGAACTGAGGTTTGATTGTGATACATTCCACCGCACAGCTGCTTGACCTCCTGAATCAAAATCCTATCCAAAAAAATTAAAATTCTCTAGAAGAGGCCAGTCATAGTCAGCATGCTTAAACTAACATTTAAACTTTCAGATCTCAATGACCCCCCCATAGAATACTTTGCTTGCTGTTTTCAGCTAATTAAAAAAATCTGTTTACTTACCTCAGCACCTATCAAAACATGTCAGCCTGTCACAAAGCGTTTCCATCATACGGCTCAGGCCAATAATATTTTAAATCCATTAAGAGCAAATAGCTGGATTTGGTCACTGCCTGCACTCAGCACTGCAAAATCTCCAGACGTGCGCAGTGCTGGCCACCATCTTAAAGTGGACCTGTCACCTATACTCCTTGGTATGTGGAGGGTAGAATACCGTAGTCAAACCTAGTCAGTTCTTGCTGTCAAAAAAGCGATAGATTTAAAGCCCAACTCTGAGCACAGGAAAACAAAATACCCTTGCAGTCAGACCCCCCACACTGCAACGGGTAAATGCTTGATGAGTTTAGGGATAGAGGAATAAGGTGTAATACTTGCCTCCCTCCATCTGTGTCACCAGTCCACCGCAGATTCCTCTGTTCGGCACTTGCATCAAGTAAAATGTAAGATGAATAGCCATCTATGGTACCTGATCACACAACGGGCTTGTCTACAAGTCGGTATGAGGAGTAGGGTAATACAGCCCCTTCTTCTACCCCATAGACTTAATGAGCATTTAGGCTTTCATTTTTATCTTTTTTATTTTTTGTAAGTGAAGCTCTACCAAAATTTGTTTTTATTTTATTCATTTTTTGTTTTTGTAACAATTGTTAGAATTTCCATCTAGTATTTATTGCAGACTTATGTCCCCATTAGCATAGCTTTCTCCTTATTCTCTGTCTTGGTGTTAGTGTTGAAGTGCGAAGGAAGACCGATGCAGACCGATTAACAATAAAAGGAAAAAAAAACCTTTTGTTTTTATAATAGAAATGAGAAAAGTCTGAACTGTATTATCACTATTTGCATCCCTGTTGGTGGAAAAAAGTTATTAAAAAAACTTTCAACTTCATATAAGCAGCCTCTCTACGCCGCCATATTTAGATGCCCCGAATGTTAAAGACAAACTCCACTTCTAAATTATAAATATTTATAAATTTTTCTGGCAAGTTGAATTCCACGCTGGCTTTTTTTCCTTGGGAAGAGCAATGAATAGTGTTCCCTGTACTACAAAACGGATGCAGATATTAGAAAACGAAATGATAGTTTCACGCTTTGTTAATGAAGTACCCATGTAACTAGAGAGAAACTGAACTAAAATCGGTGTGCCAAGATTGTAGCATCATACTGAAAAATAATTGAGGCTGTAATTGGTGCCACAAAGGTGCTTCAACAAAGTATTGAGCAAAGGCTGTGAATACTTACTGTATGTACATGTGTGTTTTTTCATGTTTTTATTTTTATAAATTTGCTAAGATGTCAAACAAACTTATTTCACGTCATTTTGGGGTACTGTTTTTAGAATTTTGAATAAAATAATTAATTTAATCAATTTTGGAATAAGGCTGTAACTTAAAATGTGAAACAAGTGAAGCGATGTGAATATTTTCCAGATACACTGTATATCCTAAATGAATGGCACCCCAATGCACTTCAAACAGTTTTTTTGTTTTTTTTTGTTTACTGCATGTTACTGGATCGAATCGTTGTCGAGCAGCCCCTTTTTTAAATGTTTTCCAGTCTGCTGAATTCAGAAGATCGTCTGCATTTTTTTTTGTTAAAGCAGAGTTCCACCCAAAAACAGAATTTCCGCTTTAAGTGCAGGTGACCCCCTGACATGCCGCATTTGACATGTCATTTTTTTGGCGGGCGGCGGATACTCTCTTTTTAGAGTTATCCAGCTCCCACTTCCTCCCGGGGCTCTGCGGCACCGGAAAGAAAGATCACCTCTCCCCCCTCCCTCCCTGCAATCTTCTGGGACACGTCACAGGTCCCAAAAGATTGCCCGGCCATCACAGTGTGCAGCGCATGCGCAGTGTGTGCCCAGCAATTACTTGAGCCTCATCGATGTCCACTAATGTCTAAGCTGTCCAGGACACTCCTCCTGATTGGTTGACACACAGCAGCGGCGCCATTGGCTTCCGTGGCTGTCAAAGTCAGTCAGACAATCGGGAGAGAGGGGCTGGGTCGGGGGTCCATGTCTGAATGAACACACAGAGCTGTGACTTTGCTCCAGTACTGCTGACTTCGGGGGCACTTGATAGGAGGGAGGGGACAGGAGCAGCAAACAGGGGCCCGCGAAGAGGGGGATCCGGACTGCTCTGTGCAAAACCAACTGCACAGAGGAGGTAAGTATAACATGTTGTTTTATAAAAAAAATAAAAAAAATAAAGTAGACTTTACAATCACTTTAACCACTTAAAGACTGAACATATACTGCGGCAGGATGGTTCTATTGCGCGAAACTACGTACCTGTAGTCTCATGCAACAGACAGTGTGAGCGTGCCCGCTGCACGGAGGAGGAGCTGATGCGTAGACCCGATATCCGCCGGCTACCCGCGATCGCGGTACAGAGAGGAAGAACGGGGATCTACCTATGTAAACAAGGCAGATCCCTGTTCTTACAGGGGACAACATGAACATTTGCTTTTCCTAGTGATCAGGAAAAGTGATCTCTGTGGTGTTCCTGTCAGCACTCACCCCACAGTTAGAAACACACAGAGGAAACACAGTTAACCTTTTGATTGCCCCTGTAGGTAACCCCTTCCCTGCCAGTGTAATTTTTACAGTAATCGGTGCATTTTTTTTTTTAGCACTAATCACTGTATTGGTGTCACTGGTCCCCAAAAAGTGTCGCTTGGGGTCAGATTTGTCTGCTGCAATATCGCAGTCCTGCTAAAAATCGCATTGCCGCCAGTACCAGTAAAAACAATAGGAAAAAAATTCCATAAATCTATCCCCTATTTTGTGTATGCTATAACCAAATCAATAGATGCTTTATTGTGATTTTATTTTGTTTATTTTTTATTTATTTTTTTTAACCAAAATTATGTAGCATACATATTGGCCTAAATTGATGAATACATTTGTGTGTTTTTATATTTTTATTTTTTTGGTATGTATTATAGCAGAAGATAAAAAAATATATATATATTTTTTTCTTTCACAAATTGACAGTCTTTTTTTTATTTAAAGCGCAAAAAATAAAAACTGCAGAGGTGCTCAAATACCACCAAAAGAAAGCTCTATTTGTGGGTAAAAAAGGACATCCAGTTTATTTGGGTACAGCGTCGCATGACCGCACAATTGTCAGTTAAAATTACGCAATGCCGTATTGCAAAAAATGGCCTGGTCATTCCGGGGCTGAAGTGGTTAATGGTCCTATAACCTGTTTCCTGAAATAATTTCTTAAGCCTTGTTCACACGGGCGCTAGTGCGATGGTCATGTTTACCTGCACAGGTGTTTTGTCCGGGTACAGGCAGTCCCATTGATGTCAGCTGGGATACAGCGGCTGCACGGATACAGAGGCTTCTACCAATCTGTCATCCATGCGGGTGTATGGGCCTGAATGCACACTGTCTGGGTTCCGAGCCATGCACCCTCATGGATGCCAGATCCAGAGTAGGGTCTGTCTGTGCAGCCATGGTTTCCCAAATGACATCAATAGGACTGCCTGCAAAGGGATGCACGGAACACCTGTGCATCCCTGTGTGAGTAAACAAGGCCCTCCATGGGTGTACGCTTTGGTATGGCTCTTGTAAACAAGGCCCTCCATGGGTGTACTCTTTAGTATGGCTCTTGTAAAAAAAGCCTTGCTGTGCTTTTTTCCTCCTTGTAACGTCATCAACGGGCTACCAAACCTCTCCTTTTTTCCCCCTCACTTCAGTTGGTTTGGCATGAGCACTGCATGTTAGTTGCAGTTGTGGTGTCCTTTATGCACACAACAAATCTCATAGTCCATCTCGGGTCCAAGCAAGAGAGGGTGGCTATGTTCCTACATACAGTGGGAACGTGGAGAGCAAACTTAGCCATATTCTAACAGGAAGTCAGATCACAGCAGCAAAAACACAAACAAAAAAAAAACAAAGGGCATTTCCATTTTTATCCTAGAAAGTAAAGGATTAACAATGTGCAGAATCAAAAAGTAACTATTCCTGTTGCATCGTTATGACTATATCAGTCACTATTACTAATATTGAACTCATTAACAATATGGATAAGAGAAGTTCTATTGCTATTAAGTGTACAAGATAAGTTTATATTGTTGTCTCTGGCACCTCCTAGTGTCACTTGGCTGAAATGAACACAGAACATTTCCTAAACTTTTCCTTATTCTAAATGGGTCTCCTTGACTGACGGGTGATAATAGATCCTAACATATTATAGCTACTTACTACTCATACATACTCGGCTGTCTACCAGCGTGTTCCTTTCAGGGCATCTGTAGAACCGTCAGTATGATGATGGGGTACAAATGATGCATCTTGTAAGGTGCAGCTGGTAAATGCATTTATAGAAATGAATGTTAATTATATACGGTGTATGTGTGTGTGTGTGTGTGTGTATATGTATATGTGTATGTATATATATATATATATATATATATATATATATATATATATATATATATATATATATATAATATAATAAAAAAATTTTTTTTTTTTTTTGTCGATGCAAAGTCTATCTGAGCAGTTCCTCTTTTCTTAGTATTTCCGAACAAGCTTAACTTATAGCATTAGTTTAATGGTCAGATAAATCATGTACTTTGGACAGCTGCTATAATTTCTTGTTTTTAAATTGTGCTGTGTACAAAAGAATTGCCTCTAATGATTGGTAATCCTAAGATGTGATTGCTGCTATGTAGTGTAAAAATGCTAGCTTTAAAGTTGTGGTAAACCCTGAAATTTGATTTTTTACCTACATAGGTAAGCTTATAATAAAGCTTGCCTGTAGGTATAATTAATAACTTCTAAATCTGCACCATTTAGTAGACATTCTTGTAAGCAGCAGCTGTGTGTGTGTACTTTAGTTATGTTTTGCTGTGTGTTATGTGCGCAGTCCTAATCGGAGGACTGCAGATGGGTAAGGGAAGTGCCTTGAACTATCATTTAATCAGTACTAAGGGATATACGTTTATAAAAAAACACTAGTATTAGTTTTTAATTTAACACATGGATAAAACATTTTCTTTATACACCCCAGTATTTAACCCTCAAATCTATCATATTTTACTGGTCTGTCAATTAAAATTTAGATGCATCTTAGTTAACTTATACATATTTTTACGTCCTGTATAGTTGACAGTTATTGCTGCAAGATTTTGCTATAACCACTAGTGACAGTAAATTACACAACTGGATTTGAAGCTTATTCTTGAAAATGTTTCACCTCTATGGCAAGTGTCTTCTTCAGTCAGTCTGTTTATTAGATGAACTGGATACGACATTTGGATGAGTTTGGGAGTTTGGGAGTTGTCAGCTTGTCTAGTTGCTTGATATTTCGTACTTGGTTAACAGGAAGCCTTAACCACCTCAGTAGTAGCCTGTGATACCCCATCATTATTGGGACTTTTTTTTAAATTTTCAATTTTTTGGCAATTTGGCCATGCAGCGCTGTACCTAAATTTATTTTATATATCATTTTTTTCTTATGATTGTATGAACATTTATTTTTACTATAAGGCCTCACGCACAAAGGATATTTTTTTCCTCCCCTGGATGCCTTTGCTCCTGGCAGGTAAAAACAGTTTAAAAGCACCTTTAGGCACGTTAACGTGGTCATTGATTCCATTGGCCAGAACATTAATATAGTAATGTATTCTGGCCATTGGAATGCATGAACCTTCAACTGATAAATGTGCCTAGCTTTTACATGCTCTCTTGAAAACGCTGGTGGTGGAGGGTTTTATTTTTTGTTTTTTTCCAGCCTGCAAACTCTTGTGTGTATGGTCATGTAGGTGCGTTAACAACAGGCTAAAAAAAATGTTAAGCACCTGTAAAAGCGTAAAACTGGCATTTATGTCCTGTTCAAATGAGGCCTAAAAAAAAAAGAAAGTCCAACACGTTTGAAAAAGGCATGGTTCTCTACTCTTTGTTATAAAACGCCACAAATATGTACATGCACCCCTCAATACTATTTGGGAAAGTAAACACCCAAAGTGATCTTATTTACACTTTTTTGGGGGGGCGGGGGGGGGGATATGGTATTAAGGTGGCAAAAACACAGTTTGGCAATGGTGAACTAAATTAAATGAATGTAGCGATCATGTACAGAGGGAGGGTGGAGAAAAGGGGGTTAGTGTACACACATGCAGGATAAGAGAGGTGAAGGGGTTCATATATATGTCACATGTAGAAAGAGGCTGGAGATCAGATGAAACAATTATATTGTCAGTGAAAATACCCAACCTTAAACCACCTGTTGCTGACCCATTCTTTTGGTTCCCCATTTATACTACGATTTTCTCTTTCCCCTGTTGTAAGAGGAAGGGGAGGGATCAACATTGTAATGTGTTTACATTTGTGAGTGTTGTGATTGATTCCTTATCACAAAAGTCACTTGGTACAGAGCAGCTTGAGTCAGCTCTGTACATTGTATCTGTTAACTGAGCCATCTAATAACGGTTCAGACATTAACGGTGGCAACGCCTGCCTGGCAGTGCTTTCTCCAATGTTGCTTTATAAATGGATCCAGGCAAATACCAGTCCACCTTTCTGCTGTTCATACTGTAAATCTATGGCAGTAGGTAAGTGGTTAATAGACTTCAGCGTTGTTTTGCTTTGCATCCTTTAAGGCTCTTTGCAGTAAACTGAAGGAAGCAATAAAACCTATTAATGTTTTATTTAACTAAATGCTGCACTTACAATTTTAGGAAAAACAAGTCAAGACATACAGTACAAAGTATTAAAAAATATGTCTATAGCATGCACACGCTATTTATCCTTCCTGGCAAATAAACATGTACAATGTATGTGATAGACATACACTAAAAGCTAAACAGTTACCGTACTTAACTTGGTACTTAAAGCGGAGGTCCACCCTAAAGTGGACCTTCCGCTCATCGGAACCCTCCCCCCCTCCGGCGCCACAATTGGCACCTTTCAGGGGGGAGGGGGGGTGCAGGTACCTGTACAGTACAGGTATCTGCACCCACTTCCGGGATAGCTCTCTGCGGAAAGGGGCGTATATTACGCCCCTTTCCGCAAGTGCCCAGCTGCCTGCTGGGAAAACACACAGATCCCAGAGGCAGCAGGGACCGTCCTTATTGCGCAGCGCGGCTCGCGCATGCGCAGTAGGGAACCAGGAAATGAAGCCGAAAGGCTCCATTTCCTGATTCCCATACCCAAGATGGCGGCGGCAGCACCCGAGAGACGATCTACAGATCGGCTTCGGGTGCCGACATCGCGGGCGCGCTGGACAGGTAAGTGTCACTATTTTAAAAGTCAGCAGCTGCAGTATTTGTAGCTGCTGGCTTTAAAAAAATAAATAAAAAACGCGGAGTCCCGGCGGACTCCCACTTTAATGATGGTAGTTGCCTTCCAGGATCCTCCAGTCTGCCTCTTGCTTCTCAGAGTCCTGCAAAGCTTCCCTCTTTCTTTAGCACAAACAACCAGTACTGCTGTTTTGTCTCAAGCACATGGTTTGTTCAAGTCGTTTTTTCCCCTTCCCCCTACATCCTAGCATAATTTCCTGTCCTGAGCTTCATGAACCAGTCCAACAGGTTTGTTAGCTTATCAATGGAAGAATCTTAACTTTCAAACAATACATGGTCTTAAAACGTTGTTCCGTATTTATGCTATAAAAATAGCCATAGCAACATAAGCATTACCCTTCCAGAATACCCAAGGGTCGTCATAATGGTCTTTGGCTGTAATGAACTTTTGCTACCAATTTATTATGCAGAATATTTTTTCTCTCCAAGACCACTGATGTACACATATCAAATGTCTAGTATCTGGAACACACAATGTAAGGCCGCGTACACACGCGCGGACTGTTCGCCCAACTTTGTCCGTCCAACAGTTTCGGCAAACAGTCCGCTCAAACTTAGCATGGACGGACATGGCCACACACGACGGCAGTTTGCTGAAACCGTGCGCGATGACGTGAACGGCACGTACGACGGGACGAAAAATACGACGTCCTATACACTGCATTATAGCTTTCGGCGTGAAAATCCTTTCTGAGCATGCGCGCAACTTTGTTTGACGAACAAGCCTACACACGGGTGGACTGTTCGCTCAAACAAGGTTTCAGCGGACAGTTTTTCGGAAATTCCGAAAAACCTTGTCCGTCCAACTGTCCGCTGAAACTGTCCGCTGAAAGCCCACACACGAGCGGACTGTCCGCCCAAACACTGTTCAGCGGACAAAGTTGGGCGAACAGTCCGCCCGTGTGTACGCGGCCTAAGGCTGAATTCAGTTTTTGGTGGTCTGACCCACAGTTCATGCCACCGCCAATGTAGATGTTTCCTGCGTAGTTAGAGAACACAATTTATTCAAATGTGTTCTGTTGGAAGTCGCTTCTCCAAAAAGTTTTCTTCATCTGTCTCCTCTGTTTCTACTCTGATAGCATTCTGTTTTCATGACATGGAAGAGAATCAGAGCTCATGGACAGGCAGGAACATGCTGTAAAAGTAATTAGGATATCACAAACGGTCATCGAGTTTAGCTAATTGGGACCATCTGACAAGCAGCAGCATTCTGCCAGTTGGGCTGCATCATCTATTGTGAAACAATACAGATAAGAGGAGAATTCGAGCTCACTTTACTGTTTAAGCCATTGTTAATTGCTTGCTGTCCTTTCATATAACGGTTATTGAAATATATACTGCTAAGAAGTTATGTTTGCCCTGTACAACAAAAGAAATATTACATGTTGTACTCATTACTGCAGCCTAATCCCTCTCAAGAAATTGTTGTGTCATAGGCAGCATGTCAAGTTTTACTACCACTAGTATTATAGTATACAGATTGCTGGGGGGGGGGGGGGGGGGGGTGGTGATCTGTAAGAACTATTAACTGGTTGAAACTTTCTGAAAATGTGTTATTTATTTTACTGATCTTTGCTATTACACATTTACCTTTTAAAAAAATGTATACTAAAGATAGTAAATAACATACTGTATACCTGCAAACTAGCTACTCATTAGCTTGTGTTTACTGTGCAAGAGGCATAGGAAAGGTGAACTCCATACAGACCTAAAAGACACAAATTAATGTAGTTTCTCTTTAATTAACATCTGAATAAACTTTATCCCTTTGGCATTTTACACATGCAATTTAAAGTGATTGTAAACCCATTTTTTTTCAATAATAAAGTCATACCTGCTCTGTGCTGTGATTTTGCACAGGGCAGCCCTGATCCTCCTCTTCTCGGGACCCTCGCCGGCACTCCTGGCTCATCCCTCCTGCCAAGTGCCCACCATAGCAATCCACTTGCTAAAGGGGCACTCGTGCATGCTTACTCCTGAGCCACACTCTGTGTATCCATTGACACTTAGAGTATGGGTCAGCCCCGCGCTCTCCACGATGCCTGGAGTTCACAGCATTGGAAGCCAGTGGCTTCGCTGCTGTCTCTGAATCTTTGCGGAGGGGAAAAAAACTCAAGAACTGCTGCCTTCGGGCATCCCACTGCATCGCGATTGGGCTCAGGTAAGTATGGAGGGGGGAAATTTAAAGATGCACTCAGAAGATGGTTTAACTTAATGCTGAAAATGTGTTGAGGTAAAAAAAAAAATCTTCTGCCTTTCAGTGCCTTTAAAGAGGAAGTAAAGCCTCTCTTTAAAAAAAATAAAAAAAAAACACCCTGCAAGACACAAGTATGGATTGCATGGAAGCATAGCGTACTAGCTCATTATGAATTACCGTATATACTCGAGTATAAGCCGAGATTTTCAGCCTCTTTTTTGAGGCTGAAAGTGCCCCCTCGGCTTATACTCGAGTCGCCGCTGTCTGACTGCTCGATCAGCGTATCGAGCAGACAGACGGCGGACATTAATTTTCAAAAGCCGCGCCTCCTTCTCCGCCTCCGCCTGTGATAGGCGGAACACTGAATTTCCCAGCAGTCAGTGTTCCGCCTATCACAGACATCCGCTCATTCTCATACTACGGACGAGTATGAGAGGATGTCTGTGATAGGCGGAACACAGGCTGCTGGGAAATTGAGTGTTCCGCCTATCACAGGCGGAGGCGGAATTTTGAATTGTAGAATGGCCGCCGAGAAGAGCGGCGATCCATCGGCACGGGACGGAGGAGGCACGGCACGGCACGGGACGGAGGAGACACGGGACGGAGGAGGCACGGCACGGGGGAGGCACGGCACGGGACGGAGGAGGCACGGCACGGGACGGAGGAGGCTCGGGACGACGGCGGCTCGGGACGGAGGCTTGGGACACAGGTAGGCTGGACACACACACAAGGCTGCACGGACACACACACACACACACACACACACACACACACACACACACACACACACACACACACACACACACACACACACACACACACACACAGGGATGGATGGATGGATGGATGGATGGATACACACACACACACACACACAGGGATGGATGGATGGATGGATGGATACACACACACAGGGATGGATGGATGGATGGATGGATGGATACACACACACACACACACACACACACACAGGGATGGATGGATGGATGGATACACACACAGGGATGGATGGATGGATGGACACACACACAGGGATGGATGGACGGACACACACACAGGGATGGACGGACACACAGGGATGGACAGCCATGTCTCACCCTCGGCTTATACACGAGTCAATAAGTTTTCCAGTTTTTTGGGGGTAAATTGGGGGCCTCGGCTTATACTCGGGTCGGCCTATACTCGAGTATATACGGTACTTACCTGCCTCCTCGGTCACCTCCTCAGTCGCTGCCATGATACCCGGAGGGACTTCCGTGTATCGTGGCTCCGGCACTGTGACTGACCGGAGCCGCGATGATGTCACTCCCGCAGATGCGTGCGGGAGCCGTCAGTGACTGCACGATCCCATTCATTAAACATCACGCTCAGTGCACCTGCGCGCCATAGATATCTGTGCTGTCTTTCTTGCAAATATCTACTTAAATGTGTAGGTTAATGAGATATTTCTTGCACCTACAGGTGAGCCTTAATCTAGGCTTACCTGTAGGTTAAAGTGGTCTGTAAGGGTTTACAATCACTATAAAGTGTAATTATTAAGAGAAAAAAAAATCTTGATCCTGCCAGAAATCCTGTAAAGTGAAAACACCCTGTGCTCCCAGCCTCTGCTGCATGGTTATTTGTTAGCATTGTACCCAATTCACTCTGTAGAATACAGAACACCTCTCCCCTACGTTATGAAGATCATGAGAGGGGGAGATGTCCTGTAGTCCTAACACATTTCATGTTAGGACAACATCTAAGGACTAGTAAACTCCAATATATGACATTTTGGTTCTTGGGTTTTAATATGCTATAAAGATTTCCACAAAGCACAGTTGTATTTATGAGGGAAACGTGACAGAATATCCATGATGATGATTAGGTCTTCATTTAATTCAATGGTGAAAGAGGACAAATTGGTAGGCTTTTTATCACCAGCCAAATGCCCACATGTGCTGGCAAGGAAAGGTTGTGGTCTCCACTTGTTGCCAACAGAATAATGGACAGCAACCTAAAGGAAATCTATAGTCACATCTTACATTTTCTTTTTAGAACATCAGCACTGTAATAACCGTACAAGCTTACGTTATTTTTGACAATACTATATAAGTCTACTTAAAAAAATCTCCTTTCATGTTGTGAGTTCTGCCTGTCTGTGACCTTCTCTTTCCACAATTTCACAGATGCCCTGCATGCTTTGCAGCTTCTCTTGGTTTTGGCATTACTCAATCTTATAAAAAACTGAAAACAAATCTTTTTATGGGAGTTCTGTTTTAAGCAAGTGCATTTTGTATGATCAAGTGATCAACCATTTTAATACCATTTATTATCGAAAACTTGCATCAACAAGCAACAAACTCAACAAATAAGCCTTAAAGTGGTTGTAAACCTCAGACATGAAATATAAACAAAGCATATCCCTCTATATTGTGTACTTGCCTCAATCCAGACCACTAAGTGTAATTTCTGTCCGCTGCTTTATACCTCTGCTATTAGCATGAATCACTTATGTTTTCCTGTCACCAAGAGATAAAAGGTGACAGGGAGGAACCTCAAGCACACCGCTTCAGCTCTGTTCCTGTGTGCTGTGTGAAGGATTGGGGTTTCCTTCTCTTCAATTACCGTATATACTCGAGTATAGGCCGACCCGAATATAAGCCGAGGCCCCCAATTTACCCCCAAAAAAACTGGCAAACTTATTGACTCGTGTATAAGCCGAGGGTGAGACATGCCTGTCCATCCCTGTGTGTGTGTCCGTCCATCCCTGTGTGTCCGTCCATCCCTGTGTGTCCGTCCATCCATCCCTGTGTGTGTGTGTGTCCATCCATCCATCCATCCCTGTGTGTGTGTGTCTCCATCCATCCATCCATCCATCCCTGTGTGTGTGTGTCTCCATCCATCCATCCATCCATCCCTGTGTGTGTGTGTCTCCATCCATCCATCCATCCATCCATCCCTGTGTGTGTGTGTATCCATCCATCCCTGTGTGTGTGTGTGTGTGTGTGTGTGTGTCTCCATCCATCCATCCATCCGTGTGTGTGTGTCTCCATCCGTGTGTGTGTGTGTGTGTGTGTGTGTGTGTGTGTGTGTGTGTGTGTCCAGCCTACCTGTGTCCCGAGCCTTTGTCCCGAGCCTCCGTCCCGTGTCGTGCCTTGCCTTCGTCCCGTCCCGTCCCGTCCCGTCCCGTCCCGTCCCGTGCCGTGCCTTGCCTTGCCTCCGTCCCGTGCCCTCTTCGTCGGCGGCCATTGTAAAATTCAAAAGCCGCGGCTCCTCCTTCGCCTGTGATAGGCGGAACACTGAATTTCCCAGCAGGCTGTGTTCCGCCTATCACGGACGTCGTATCATCCTCGTCCGTAGTACGAGGATGAGACGACGCCCGTGATAGGCGGAACACAGGCTGCTGGGAAATTCAGTGTTCCGCCTATCACAGGCGAAGGCGGAGCCGGAGGCGCGGCTTTTGAATCATAGAATGGCCGCTGTCTGTCTGCTCGACACGCTGATCGAGCGGGCAGACAGCGATGACTCGAGTATAAGCCGAGGGGGGCACTTTCAGCCTCAAAAAAGAGGCTGAAAATCTCGGCTTATACTCGAGTATATACGGTAGCTCTCAGAGCTCTCCTCACTAAGCTCTTCATAGTGTAATTTCATCTCTCCGCCCCCTTTTTTTCTGATTGCTCAGGCAAGCTTTATAGATTTTGCACTTTGAATGGATGTAGAGAAGAAACCAGATAAAAAGGTACAACTCCTGTAAGAAGATTTGTTTCACCTGAGGCCAGTCACATCACTGGGTATGTGTGAGGATTTACAACCACTTTAAGTATTTCAATACTGAAGCTGTCTTTCAAACCATATAGCGACAGAAAGGTTGGTACTAACAGAAAAAGAAAAAATGTGAAAACACACTTAGATCATTACCCACTTGCCAACCAGCTGCCGTCATTATACGGCGACAAGTCGCCTCGTTCCCACAAATCACTGTAGCTGTCTACGGCAGTCCCTTTAACGGCTACAGTGGGCGAGCGTGGCCCCGCCGGCCACCCGCGAACGCTCTACAGAGAGCTAGAATGGGGAGCTGTCAATGTAAATAAACAGGTCGCTGTTGTGACGGGAGTTCAAAGTGATCGTCTGTTAGGAACAGCGATCTCTATACTCCTTTTGAGTCCCATCCCCCCACAGTTAAAAACACCTCCCAGGGAACACATTTAACCCATTGATCACCCCTAGTGTTGACTCGTTCCCTGCCAGTGAAATTTATACAGTAATCAGTGCATTTTTATAGCACTGATCACTGTATAAATATCAATAGTTCCAAAAATGTTTCCGATCTGTCCACCGCAATGTCACAATCCTGCTAAAAATCCCTGATCACCGCCATTACTAGTAAAAAATAATAATAAAAATGCTTTAAATCTATCCCCAATTTTGTAGATACTATAACTTTTGTGCAAACCAATCAATATACGCTTATTGCAATTTAAATCTATAAAAAAATCTGTATTGGCCTAAACTGATGAAGAAATTAGCTTTTTTTACATTTTTTTTGGGATACTTCTTATAGCAAAAAGTAAAAAATCCTATATGTATTTTTTTTTTCAAAATTGTCAGCCTCTTTTTGTTCATAGTGCAAAAAATAAAAACCTCAGAGGTGATCAAATACCACCAAAAGAAAGCTCTATTTTTGGGGGGAAAAACATCAATTTTGTTTGGGAACAGCGTCGCACAACCGGGCAATTTTCAGTTAAAGCGATGCAGTGCCGTATTGCAAAAAATGGCCTGGTCATTAAGGGGCAAATCCTTCCAGGCCTTAAGTGGCTAAAGCCTATTTTTAACAATCAATCAACAGAATTATTGTGGTCAGTTGACTTTCGATTGTATTTGCAATCCCAGGTGGATTGAATTATGTGTATAGCAAGCTTAAAGCAGAACTTTACCCAAAAGGGGAGTTTTCACTCTTCCTCCTCTTCCTCTGTATTTGGCACATTGTGTTTTTTTTAGTCCCAGAAGCTCTCCTGCAGCCTTCCGGGACACAGTTCCCAGAAGACTGCTGGACCAATCACAAAGTGCGGCTCGCGCATGCGCAGATGGAAGCTGGCTGGCTCCACCTCAAGTTTCCCCCCAAGTGAAGATGCCAGTACCCGAAACTGATTGAAGAATTGGCTCGGGTGAGGATATCACTGGATCCCTGGTAGAGGTCGACCGATATATCGGCCGGCCGATATTTGCCGTTTTTTAAATAATCGGCATCGGCCGATTGTGCTGATAAAAAGCCGATTTAGAACAGCGGGACTTTGAAATGACTTCTGTAATAGAAGTCAATGTAAGTTGCCATAGAAACGTCTTCCTCCTCTCTGGGCAGGCTGCCAAGAAAAGAACAGAAAGATACAATGTTTACACTTCAATGAATGAACTCATCTCTGTGTGTAGAAGTTCTCAGTTTAACCATTTAAAGACTAAATCTTTTCTGACACTTGTTGCTTACAAGTAAAAATCCTGTATTTTCTGCCAGAAAATCACTTAGACCCCCCCAAAAATTATATATATATTTTTAGCAGAGATCCTAGGGAATAAAATAGCGGTTGTGCAATATTTTATGTCACACGGCATTTGCACAGAGGTCTTTCAAATGCATTTTTTTGGGGAAAAAATACACTATTTAAAAAATAAAAATAAAATAAAAACAGTAAAGTTAGCCCATTTTTTTTTTTTCATCCAAAAGTTTTGACTACCTGTTTTTATTTAATATATAGTTTTTTTTTTTTTTTTTTATCTAAATCATACATACAAGTAAACTGATTGGAGGTTTGTTTTGTTTAATGTTTAAATGTAAGAAATTTTCTGTATCACTTATGAAGACTGCTTTCACACTGGAGCGGGCAGGCATTGATGGTAAAACGCAAGTTTTAGCGGCTCTTTACCATCATTTTAGCGGTGCTATTTGGCTGCTAGTGGGGCACATATAACCCAGCTAGCGGCCAAGGAAGAGGTTAAATGCGCCCATGAAGCACTGCTGCCAAATCGCATTGCATGCGCTTCGGCAGTGGTGCCCATTCATATCAATGGGCAGGAGTGGTGGAGGAGCGGTATACACCACTCCAAACGTGCTGCTTGCAGGACTTTTTTTTTAAGATCCTGCCAGCGCATCGCCTCAGTGTGAAAGCACTCAGTCTTTCACACAGACTGCAGGGGAGCCGTTTTGCAGGCACTTTACAGGCGCTATTTTTAGCCCAAAAGCGCCTGAAAAACGCCCCAGTGGGAAAGGTGTGTTAGATCAAGGGGGATTAAAAAAAAAAAATAATAAAAAAGGAAATAAATAAAATAAAATCGGCCTAACATATCGGCCCAAAAAAATCGGCATTATATATCGGCTATCGGCGCCATGATTTCTAAATATCGGCACCGGCATCGGCCAGAGAAAAACCCATATCGGTCGACCTCTAATCCCTGGACAGGTAAGTGTCCTTATATTATAAGTCCGCAGCTACAGTATTTGTAGCTACTGACTTTTAATTTTTTTTTTTTGTTTTTTTTTTGTTTTTTTTTTGGGGGGGGGGGGGGGGGGAGCTTATCTTTAAAATGGAGTTCCACCAAAAAGTGGAACTTCTGCTTTAAGCACTCCTCGGCACCCTGACATGCCACATTTGGCATGTCATTTTTGTGTGTGTGGGGGGGGGGGTTACTTGGTTTAGAGTGGAACTTCCTGACCCACTTCCTCCTTCCTGCTCTTGGCCATCTAGGCAACTCCTCCTCTTCCCCCTAGATGGCCCCACCCTCTCTGCAATCTTCTAGGACACCTGACAGGTCCCAGAAGATTGCCTGGCCACTAGCAGATCGCAGCGCGACTCGCACGTTGCTGTCACGGCCGGGTGCTATGACTGCGCCGGCAGAAAGGAGGCTCCCAGCGGCCGCATTGCTGGATCTTAAGCTAGGCGAGTGTCTGTTTTTTAAAAGTCAGCAGCTATACTTTTTATAGCTGATGACTTTTAATAAACAAAAAAACGCAGGGGAAATCCGCTTTGAGGTTAGCCTTTTGTAAATGCGCTTTTTTGCACAACATGCATTAAGCAGCCCATTAGTTTAATTTTAATGGGCTGCACCACTCGCAAAAAACGCACTCAAACAGCTAATGTTGCTTTTTGGGCATTGAGGTTCATGCGCCTACATTTGGGGTGCTGCTCACCATGAATGGCATTGCATGCATGACATACGGTTTATTGGCGCCTTTGCGCACGTGCATGAAACAGTCAGATTTGAACCCAGCCTTAGGGTATCGCTGTACCTTCTGTACATGCAGTGGATCACATGTAAGGCCTCCAAAGTGTCCAGAATTGTTGGCGATGGTTTTATTTGTATCTTTCCTGGACTGAGCCCTAGCTGTTTGCTGTGTTTTTGTGTGTGTGGATACTACTGTACATGTCATAACTGAAAATGAGTCCATAGTCCCTTGTACATAAAACAAAGTGTGGGAGAAGCAATGTCTTTTTCCTCTTTATTTTCAAATATTTGTGCTCCATATGGGGTTTATGAATCATACACTGGATTATCATCAGTTCGGCTGTGCATTCCAGGAACATTACTGCCACTGATTGGAAATGCTGTTGTATCCAAAGCTGGAATCTGTTCTTTTCAACAATTCCCCCAGCATCTGCTGAGCAGATCTTTCTGTTACTAAAAATGACTTGCTTGTTTTTTCTGGGGATGAGAGAGTAGTAAAATATGGCAGCGTCTATAAATTGACATCACACTTCATGTTTGCAGCACAAAGGTGCCTCCTGGTGTTCCTCTCCAACCCTACTGTCTTTGCTGCACTTTAATTGTAAATTATGACCCAGAAAAGTAGTCAAACTAATAAAATGTGCGGTTAAAGTTCATTGTTTTCCAGCCTGGGACATTTAGTATTTATGTCAGTTTGAGGTTTTTGTGATGTGGTTTCGGGGGAAATAAATTTATATAAACTGATCTTTATTCTCGGAGTATAATATTTCAAAGTGTTTCCATGAAGGCTAATCACGGAATTGGACTTTAGTAACTCTTTGTGTTCCTATCTTCTTTTGTGTCTAGGAGGAGGATGAGCTGGACTCTCACACAATGGTCAAGACAAGTTCTGAGAGTGCGGGGACCATGAGAGCGGCTAGCACCATGAGCGAAGGAGCTCGGACCATGATTGAACATAATAGCACCATGCTGGAATCAGATTTGGGGACCATGGTCATAAACAGCGATGAGGAGGAGGAAGAAGAAGAGGAGGATGGCACGATGAAGAGTAGGTTTTGTTATACATGGCGAAAATTTTTAGAGCTATCCATCATATTCTCGAACTGATATTTCAAAGCAGTTTGGAATTAGAGGTTCCGGGGTCTAATTTGCTTGTTCAGCATGTAAAAATTACAAAAACAGATCAATATGAGTCCCGTGAGGTATTCTATGAGTGTGAACGTTGTGAAAAGCATATATTAATCAGATAATTACCATGTGCATCATGTTTTGGTCTTCTGCTCCTTACAATCAATGTTCAAAGCTATAACTCAAGCTTTTTTTGCCATAATGATCATTATTTACAGCAAATTTAAATATTTACTGTAAATAATGGTTCTTCCAGGAAATGATGCATGCGTTTTAGTTTTATGAATTGATTCTTTTGTTTACAGTCATTCATCATAAGCAGGCCTCAATGAAGAGCTTGCGGTGTCTGTCAGAGCTTTCCCTAAGGCCTCTTTCACACGAAGGGTCAGATCAGGTCCGCCTGTCAGTTTTTCAGGAGGATCTGACTGGACCATCTATTTGCCTCTATGGACCAGTGGCTGTAAACAGACTTGTGTCCATTTACACCTGCCTACCTCCGATCCAATACTGTCCTCTAAAAAATACAAAAAAAAAAACGGAAGGGGATCTGTCATCCTTTGTCTAGGCAGAGCGGATCAGAGGAAAACGGAGTGTAAATGGACAGGGAAATCTGTTTGCATTGGACCATCCATAGAGCAGAGCGGCTCTGTCTGTGTCTTCTCGGCATAAACTGAGTGGACAAAGACCCATAATCTGCTGTTCAGCACTGAACAAAGCATCGGGACAGATCTCCTAATGATCAAAACTGAGTCTGCCCTGTGTGAAAGGGGCTTAAGTAAAAATGTTTACCTGTCAAAGGTATGCTACAGAGAACACACTGATATGAAGGAAAGGCCTACAAAACACAAGTTGACTACCACATTTTAAAGCTAGACAGGAAAAAACTAAACTGTTTCAACTACTCCGGTAAAAACTGATTTTGGTTGCATTCATTTGTAATTACACATGGAATCCAAACTGCTGCGTCATGGCACCCCTGATACGTGTCTTTATGTGGCAGTGCCTAACTCTGGGCCATCTATATTCCAACTATAATACATACAGTATACAGGAGTGAGCCTGCTCGCCGTGCCTTGAGGTATACAGTATGTCCCATAATTGGGGACTCTGATAGTTTAGAGATGGGAACCACATTTATCAGAGGTGCCTTTGTGGCAGTGTGGCTATTTGCAAATGTATGCAAGGAATGACAGAACGTAAAGTACATTTGTCTCAAATCTGGACAGTACAAACTGCATATAGAATGATCAAATGCAATAATATATGCAAATTTTGACCTTTCATGTAGAATTCAAACTTGGTCCTGACATATCCTGAGCTTCACTGTTAGTAATGGGTGTACCTAAAATTAAAGGCCCCTGTATGACGATCAAAATAAGTACCAGAACCAGTTACTCTGTGATGTACAAGAATCAACAAAACGTCCTTTGCCTTCCCCGACTGGGTTAAATTCTCTAATTTTGTCTCACATGCTCCCCTCTCCCAGACACTGCAGCACAAAGTGGGGTTTCAGCAAAAGAAGCAGTGCTGCCTTATAGAAAGCAATGTGCAGGTCTAAGGTTTCCTAGGTGCTAAGGCCTCATACACCCTGTTGCTGCAGCGTCTGGCTTTACGGGCAATTAGGTACGGCGCCAACAACTGGTCATTGAGGTCCACCCTTCCCAAGTTAAGGTTGTATTTGTGGACACAGAGGGTTTTCTCCACAACACCAGTCGCTGTAGGAATTTGGACTGTCTTAGCTGCATGAAGGGAGGACAGAACGAAAACATTTTGTGTGCCCCTCCACTTCACTGCTAACAAATTATTACACTTCAAGCAGGCTCTCTCCCTCCGTCTAAGTTGGGATTTTAGATCGCCTGTTACCTTTTCCCAGACCTTATACATCTTGACCTCATATCTGGCATGCTTGCTGGGAAGATACTTTTTAATAGACAAGCGGCCAGAAAACTTAATCGGGGACTCATCAACGTAGACAACTTGATCGGGAGTAAACAGTGCTGCAAACTGTTGGTTGAAGTGGTTTACGAGGGGCCGAATTTTGTAGAACCAATCAAATCCAGGGTCACCCTGAGAACGACAGAGTTAATTATCATTGAAGTGCATGAACCTCCAGATCTGCTTGTATGGTGTCATGGTCATGGAGGTAGAGAACATGGGCATATGGTGAATTGGGTCAGTAGACCAAAATGGCAGCAACTCACTCTTTTTAGTTATGCATGTGAGGAGGAATAGGCCCAGGAAGGTTTTGAATTCAGAGACCGTAATGGGTCTCATATCTCTGGCAAGGGTTAACTGGGGATTAGTGGCGATGAATTGACCAGCATACAAATTGCTTTGGTCCATAATAAATCTATAGAGCTCCTCCGTGAAAAAATGCAAACCAAAATCAAGTGACGTAAAATCAATTGTTTCCACCTGAATTCCGGGTTGGCCAGTGAATGAGGGAAGTACGGGTGCTGCAGAAGTGGTGGGCTCCCAGTTAGCATTGGCAAATGCAGCAGGAAGGGCACTATGGGCTTGATGGGCCTATGTTTGTTGTCTTCTTGGTGGCTGCAGGACACTACTTGTGCTAGCCACCTCGCCAGCTTGAACTGCATTTATGGGTCTCGCCACGCCACCAAGTGTCACGCCAGTGCTGGATGTATGACCAGGATGTACTAGACCGCTGGTGCTTGCCAGTTCACCAGAAGGATGAGCGGCACTAGTACTGGCTCTCTGCTCCATACGAGAACCCTGCGGTTCTTGCACCTCAATAGCAGCAGAACGGGGTCAGGTACACCTGACCTTGGCAGGGTCCACTACTACTCCATCATCGGAGCTATCTGTCAGGGTGCCGCTGCTGTCTACCGGTTCGTATTCTGAGCCTGAATCTGACAGATGAGTGACTTCCTCTTCACTATCTGTCATGCTCAGAAACGTGTAGGCCTCTTCACTAGTGTACCTTCAATTTGACATTTTGTTCTCTAAATTTACTGGTACACTAGTGAGACTCAGGAACAAATAGCTCCTGACTGTCAGCGACTGCTTCAAATGCTACAAAAACAAACTGTTTGCAGTGATCAGGCCTGACTCTGCGAATGCTGCACTTATGTGTTTTTTGTGACAATGATCGATTGATACTGGGCTGGGTGGAGGGGTTAAACGCAGGTGCTATCAGGTATCTGGGCTGATCCCGCTAACACTGCATTTTTGGGAACCCTAAACTGCTGGGGATGCTAGTATAGATCTGTTTAGATCAGATTGTGATCCGTTCAGACATTATACTACTAAGGGAGGTGTATGGTGCGTGCCTGGGTGTTAGAGCTACTGGCACTAATCTGACGCTGCCTGGGGCGACGCAGACCCAATCTGACACTAAAACCGCTGGGTGATCAGGGAGTTAAACCTGTATTTAGGTAATATACCGCGGGTGCCCTGACACTATAAAAGAAAAAAAAACTAAGTACCCCAACACAGATTTTTTGTCACTAATGACACCAGTACAGTCATCAACTGTCGACAAGTGTACCTAGGTGAACTGTTGTCAGTGTAGTGTTGGTGCATTTACGCTGAGATTTCTTCTCTGCTCTCTCTGGAACGGAAAAGAGTTCCACAAGGAGAGATGACATCACTTTCACTGCTGTGTTTACACTTACACATTCAGGGAAAGGATTCCATTCACCAGGTCCGATCACCAGGTCCAGGCCAGAAATCAATGTCCTGGGCCTGGAGACTGATCGCTTCTGAAGCGAATTCGATCGTCGCGGCCGCCTAAAGGGTGCGCGAGACATATAGCTACGGCACTTCACCCAGCCGGGCCAACCCGCGGCTGCTCTGAAACTGGTTAAAAATGCCAAAAAATAAAAAAAAACATAGAAGTGATCAAATGCCACCAAAAGAAAGCTCTGTTTTTGGGGAAAAAGACATGAAATTTATTTTGGTTAAAGTGTCGCACGACCGCGCCGTTAAAGTAACACAGTGCCTCATCACAAAAAATGGCCTGGTTATGAAGGGGGTAAATCTTCTGGGGGTCAAGTGGTTAATCAGTACAGTATTCGTCCCTAAAAAAAATAAAAAAAAATAACATGACCATGAAATTATCTGGTTTATTTTTTTTTGCATGCTAGTATCATATTGAAAATGAATAGGTTATTACAGTTTAAAAAATTATCCTAAGACAGAATACAACTTCCCGCGATGATGGAATATATTCTTATGCTTATGAGCATGCAGCATGCTCATAAGCATAAGAATATATTCCATCATCGCGGGAAGTTGTATTCTGTCTTAGGATAATTTTTTAAACTGTAATAACCTATTCATTTTCAATATGATACTAGCATGCAAAAAAAAATAAACCAGATAATTTCATCTGATATTCTTATTGAGTGTATGAGGCTTAATCACGTCCCCCCCATGTAAAGTGATATCTTAGTGCCCCTACTATTCATTGGCACTGCATATCTGAATCAATATAAAAACAAAGCTTTTGTTTGTTAATTAACAAGATTTACCTCTAGCAAAGCCAAACAAAAACATTTTCTGATGTGTGCTAATTAAACTCTCAGGCTCTGATCATTAGATGGATGGATCCAGTTGGAATCTTGCCATAACCTATTTAACCACTAGGTGGAAATGAAGAGCAACTAATGGATTAGATAGTGAGCCAAGAGCTCCTGAACAATTTTATTTTAGCTGTAATTATTAGAAATATGTTCAAATATTTGACTTTAGGAATCTTTTTAAAAGACTGAAAGATCATTTTCTGTTTTTGTAACATATGAGAAAAAAAAAAGTTAATAAATAATAGTCCATTCAGGTGCACCATCACTCAGTGGTAGTGGATGTAAAAGGAAATTGTCCAATCAAACTGTAATCTGTGTGGCCAACTTCAGCCCTGAGTTCAAGTCTTTGGACAATTCATTGCAACTTGTGCCTCAGAACTCTTACAGAATGCAATGCGATTTTATAGAAAATCATTCTTGGCTTCTTGGACTTAACACGTAACATGGAGGGTAATGGGTTGTGTGCTTTATATGCCAGGATGCTAATAATTTCCAGTCTAGCACTGAAAAGAATGTTCTATACAATAGCTTACATTGGATCATTGTTTTCCCATGCTTATTATGATGCCATTTTACCATCTTTTTAAGCTCCAGTTGATGGAATACCTGCTTTTTGGATTCATAAGAAACCTTTCAACCATTGTAAACCTTTAAACATACATTTTCTGTGCCACTCTGATCTTGGTTTCATTTTGGCATTAAAGTGGTTGTAAAGGCAGAAAGTTTTTGTTCCACTCATTTTTAATAATTGGCCTCATTGTAATGTCCACCCATAGTACTGTAATGTTTGGATAGTTATATCTTAAAATTTCTAAAGCGAGTATCTTTTTTAACTAGTCTTCCCCTTGACCTCTGGTCTTGGCTGCCTAGGCGACTACGTCAGCAGCCTGGCCTGTTGACTCCTGGGATATCTATGTCATCTATCCCAAAAGTCTTCAGGCATCTCGTATTATCATTATATTTCCGGACTGCATCTACTGGACTACTGTGCGGGCATATTCCTTGTGCAGGCGCGAGAATGGGAGACAGCAGCTGCACGAAAACACAGAAATGAAGCCAGGACAGCTTCAGCTGCCCACATCCTCCACCCCCCCCCCCCCCCCCCCAATACTTGCCTGAGCTCCATCTTGATTCGGCAATGTGCACGAGAGCAACAGCTCTCCTGGATCTCTCTCTTTTTCTCTCTCCTCGGGTCACACAGCAGCGGGGGCCACCCCGCTGCTGTCGATCAAAGCCGGTGAGCCACGCTCTGTGTGTAAATGGACAATGCCCATTCACAGGAGTGTGGCTCAGGAGTGAGCCTGGTCAAGTGCCCCATGGCAAAAGGCTTTGCTATTTGGGGTACCCAACAGGGGAGCAGAGCCATGGCCGCTGCCAGGCGACCCAAAGAGAAGAGGATTGGGGTTGCTCTGTGCAAAATCATTGCCCATAGCACAGAGCAGGTAAGTATAAACATGTATTTTGTTTGTTGTTGTTGTTATTGTTGTTGTTTTTTTTTTTTTTTCTTAAATTTGCAACCTTTACAATCTCTAAGAGCTTGCTTTCTTAAACTTTTGGGCCCATGCACCACCTTCCTTTCTTTTAAGAGCACCATTACTGGCAGCAGAGGTTCTCTCATTGGACAGTGTCATGACAGGCGGACAGACAGTAAAAAATGGTGCAGGGCTTAGCTCAGATTTGGACAGGGTGACCCCCAATTGATATCAGGATCAGACAGCAACAGGGGAAGCTTTTCTGGCTAACCAAATGTCTGTGTTGTGTGTTCTTAGTAACATTTAGTTATAAACAATTAAAATGATGGCCCAGTGCTCTAAAATAGAGTTCAACTCCACAATATTTGTTTAAAATTCATGGACCCTCAGGAGCTTTATGCCATAATGTGCTAGTATGTACAGCACATTATGGCAAACTCACTTTTCAAACAAAGCCCTCCAGCGTTGTGCTGTCAGTGCCCCCATTAGTCACAGGTGATTCCATCTTCTCCTGGGTTCACTCAGTTTCGGCCACTTTAGTTTCTGGCCAGCAATGATGTCACTCCCACATTATCATGGTACACAGTGGTGTAATAAATGTATGCTGACCTGCACATCACAAGCAGGGATAAGGTTTTATTACGGAAGAGACCGACGGGATCTTTTCTTCCTAAAAACCCTACTTGTCAGAATTCTTTACATTTTTGTTTTTGTTTTTAATTCTGGTTTAATTAAAGGTTGGGTATGTCCAACCTGGTATTTCCTCTTTGCATGCTTGCCAGATAGTTTGCAGTTGACTTGTTATTTTGTGGGCTTTGCTGATGACTTCTATCAGATCCCACCACCATTAAAGTCACTTTATCACAGTGAAGTCATCATAATGTAGGATTCAAAAGTCAGCAGAAAGGCAACATTTTTCTTGTGACCATCTAACACAGAACCTACTGCGGGAAATCGTTGCTGTTATGCAGTTAGAAGCTAGTAGGTTATTAATCACTATTAATAAAGGAAGCTGGCAAATATCCATTCTCTATGGAGTGGTCCTTTATTTCTAGGAATGACAGAAATATTTCTAGGGATGTGACCTGACGTGATCAGAGGTGTATTGTCTTGTGATTGTTTTGGTGTCTTATTTAATATTTGAGTTTGTTTTTGTTTACAATGTTCATATAGCGCCAGCATGTTGCATGAGCTCACATTGCCAATTAATCTTGTGTTGAGGTACTTATAGTATAAAAACAGCAAGGTAGTCTACCTATATGCTTTTATATTGTGGTAGGAAGCAGGAGCACCCCTAGGAAACTTACAAACTTTCAGAGAGACTACACAGACCCCTTGCACACAGTATACTGGTGGGTCTGAACTTGGAGCATGGGACTCCAGCACAGCAAGACATAAACAATAACCACTTTTCTGCCAGACACACTCACGCCACACGTGCTTATACAGTGTTTTTTGTCATCCCAAACGCACAATAAATTTATGAAATTTACGGATTTCGTAGTTCAGAAGTGCTCAACCTCTTTCAGGGGCATCCGTTGCCTGCTGTGTGTGTTTAGTGAGATCCTTTGACACATAAGCTATGGATCATGCTTCAGGAAACCTGCCTACTCCATCCTTGCTCTTCTTTGTTGGTGAACAGTGATCAGTCCCCTCTCCAGGCTAACAAACAAACCCAAAATTTAAAGCAATCCTCCTAAATAAGCTTGACGAGGCACCCATAATACCGGTACAGTTTGTGTTTCAGCCCGAAAGAACTTTACCATAGCTATGATCAGAGCCCTTTTGGGCTTAAACGTGTAAGCTGCATCTGTCTAATGGGTGATTTAATTGTTCTATAAAGCTTATTTCAGAGGATCACTTCAACCGTTGGCTTAGAAGCTATGGAGCAACTATAGGCAAAAAGGTAAACAATTTAGTGAACTGCTTATGCTACCCATGGAACAGTCTAGTATGGATAGGAACAGAAAAATGTCAGTTTACACTTATCGAAATGTAATTGTTCAGTGAAGCTAAGTTTAATAAGCTTTTCACACTGCTAGAAATGACTATGTCCTCTCTTTAAATCTATGCCATGAAGCCGCCTCCTCCTTCTAAAGTCTGTGTGGATAAAGGTGAACACAGATTGAAATTAAACTACCCTTACAATGCAGGGGAAGCTCCATCTAAATACTTGCTTTCGTCTATGATAACATTACCCTATGCTCCCTCCCCAGCTTGCACTTTTCCCTTCCTTCTGAAGCTCTGGGTTGTTGGCAGACTCTGAGTTGATCACTTACAATGCAGGGCTGCTTTTCCTCTATTGTATGTGATGCGGCTAATGGATAGAGCGCAGAGGAGATGAGGCTTCAGAGGACCGGACACATGGTCAGGAGGAAGTCTGTAGGAGCAAGGAATAAGGTAAGTAAACCTGCACTTAGTGTCATTAAAGGAGAAGTACAACCAAAGCTCAGTTGGCTGAAGTCCGCTGTTGGCTGATGTCACAGACCTGGTCCAGGCTGGATAAAGATCATGACCATATGGTCGGGATCCACCCAGGGGCCTTGAACGGCAGCTGGCTCAACCTGTCAGCGAGGCAATGAAAGCCTGAGC
Source organism: Lithobates pipiens (assembly GCF_037356315.1). Lineage (NCBI taxonomy): Eukaryota > Metazoa > Chordata > Amphibia > Anura > Ranidae > Lithobates > Lithobates pipiens. The sequence continues at coordinate 504,837,496 of NW_027507764.1, read as the reverse complement.
CAGCTGCTCCCATAGCCCAGCGCTCCAGTGAACGAGTAGGGGGCATAGAGCTGGTAACTGACAAAGTATTGATTTCACATCTATTTTGGAAAAAATGTTGAAAAACATTTATCATTTTCCTTCCTCTTCACAATTATGTGCCATTTTGTGTTGGTCTATCGTATAAAATCCCAATAAAATACATTTACGTTTTTGGTTGTAACATGACAAAATGTGAAAAATGTCAAGGGGTATGAATATTTAAGGCACTGTACCTAAGTATATAATTTTTATTCTACACACCTTTGAGCAGGTAGGGAATAACAGTTAATCCCCTATTCACACTATACATGCAGGGCGCTGGACACCTGAATCTCAATGTTTTTTTTTTACGCACATGATTAGAGCCCGAGGCTCTAATTGGCTTCAAAAAGGGTGGGCTCGAGGTGCAGAGTACTGCGCCGTAGGCCCACCCACTTGTGTGATGTGTGCAGCAGTGGTTGGAGCACAGAGGAAGAGGAGAAGGCGGGGGTTCTGGAGGCAGCCAATGAGCGCGCAGTCTCCGGTGACATTTGAAATGCAGAGGAAGAGTTGCCATGTACCAACCGGATGGAGAAGAACAAGTGCAGACACTGTGGCGAGAATTCCCCTAAGCAAGATGCCTGGGGCTTGGCAGTCCTTCCTTTCCCCACATTACACACTCCACTGTACATGCATGAGAGAATATTATCCCTGCTGGGTCTGCTGCTGGCCGGGGTTCTGCTACTGAAGATGGTGATGAGGATCCTGCGGGGGCTGAGGAACCATTTGATGTCTGGCTGGTGGAGGAGCAATCTCACCCGGTATGGGCCTTGAGCAGGTAAGAGGAAGCCCATGTCATAGTAGTATTGTAGAGGAAGGCAGGCTATGAGCGGCGTGTGTAGGGTGAGCTTCAGCCAGGGAAGTCTCATGTCCTTCTATAGTGCCATGTGTGATCAGTGAACTGCCATGACTGTGGATGGGGCAAGTGCAAGCGAGGGTTTGCTCCCCCCCCCCCCCCCCAAACAATGGAGCACCAGCCGCCACTGTGTGATGACTGTATTAGTTTAGTTTTTAGGCTTTCTTTCCTCCAATTTCATCTGGTGATCCAGCCAGCAAGTCTGTTTTTTTCAAAAGCACAAGCTCACCAGTAGAATCAGTTTACATGGATGAGACAGACCATTTACCGTATTTACCGTATTTATCGGCGTATAACACGCACTTTTTTCCCCTTAAAATCAGGGGAAAATCATGGGTGCGTGTTATATGCCGATCCCCCTGCCGATCTGCCCTCTGTGGAGCGCCGCCGACATTTACCGAGCTGAGCCGAGTGTACTGTGTACTCGGCTCCGCTCTGTCACGTCCAGTCCCGCCTCCTAGCCTTTACGTCCTGCCATTGGCCCGGTGTTGTGTCCATCACAGGAGCCAGGACAAGAAGATCTCGGCGGCGGCTGGAGGAGCCGAAGATCTCGGCGGCGGCTGGAGGAGCCGAAGATCTCGGCGGCGGCTGGAGGAGCCGAAGATCTCGGCGGCGGCTGGAGGAGCCGAAGATCTCGGCGGCGGCGGGAGGAGCTGAAGATGGCGGCGGTAAATTTAAAACTAACCATACTGCAATTTTGTGGAGGGCTGCAGGGGGACAGTGTAGGGCTGCAGGGGGACAGTGGAAGGCTGCAGGAGAACAGTGTAGGGCTGCAGGGGGACAGTGGAAGGCTACATTGATGGGCATTTAAAATGTAAGGTTTTTTCCCTTAAACTTGCCTCCTAAAAGTTTTTTTCCTTAAACTTCCCCCCTAAACTTGGGGTGCGTGTTATACGCCAATAAATACGGTAATCCTGACGGGGGTGATTCAAATGTTCAGGTTTTATTTATTCATGTAAAACCTTTATCCCAAAAGGAAAACTGTTTGCAAGTGCTCATAGTGTGTACACAGGAGTTTGGCTTCCGTTTGTTAGTGTATATAAATCTACAAATATATTGAACACTACCCCCCCCCCCCCCCCCCCACTGACAATACAGCTTTCTGCTGTGCCTCCTATTCTCATTCCTCCAGAGTTGTCACTAATACAGGAGTTGTGTTATTGGCCAGATCACCAGAGGGAAAAAATAGGCAAAGCAAACAAATGTAGCCACCTCATCAAATGATTGGTAAGCTGCAATATTTTATGTTTTGCGTTTAATACCGCTTAACCCTTGCACTGCAGGGATTTCCCCCCCTGAGTTCTGCTTCAAAGCTGAGGATGGCTTGTAAAGAGGCACTGCTAAAACCAGTGACCATTTCATTTTGGCAGGATTATATTCAAGGCCAACCAAAGATTTAAAGACTGATTCATCTGGTAGGCTGTGGACGGGGAGGATACATTTCACAGGTCATTAGTACAATGAAACCTTGTCACCTTTGATGAGATTTTCTATGGATGATAAAAGAAAGTAGGTTTACTCCACACCTGCTAATATCCAGTTATTGAATCCAAGAAATCAGCATTAATTTATGAATGTTTTCAAGAGTCCGGTTACATGCCTTGGATGTCCTGTTCTGTCCCTGTGTGCATCTCTTTGGGTAATTATATCATCCTGTTATTACGTATGGCTCTGTAAGACCTGTCATAGCACATGGAGAGGGAATGTGTTGTACTAGCTGTCTGGCTATCTAATTTTCCATCACACAACAGAACTCTGCTTCTGGTACTATTTCTCCCAATTTTAAGAGACACACAGCACAGGCAAGTTGTGGCGGATTGCTGCTTTATTAGTATCAACATCAAACTCATTCTGTCCTCGTAAATCCAAAGAAAATAAGCCGGCAGCACACAGTAAAATCCAATGCTTGTAAAGCTTTATTATGGATGTTTAAATGCCTTCCCCATCACTACGATTAAGCCCAATCGTGGGTGAAAAACATCAGAGGAGGTGGTTCCAGACTGGGCTTTGTGTTGATTGTGCAGCATATTATGAAGCTTTACAAGAATTGGATTTTACAGTGTGCCGCTAGCTTCTTTCCTTTGGATATACTGATAGTTTGGGGAACCTCTGTCTGACATTGGCACCCAGTCAGCCGGGGCAGTGACCCAACATAATAGGCTTGGGAGCAGCCAAAAACTTTTGTTCAGTCTGTCCCTAGCTGAGATTATCCATAGCCTTAAGCATACATAGTGTACATGTTCTTGTCTCTGCTTACGTCTAACTTTTTAAAGCTGTGTGTTTCAGATATGGATAATGCATGCAGATGTGTGTTCACAGTAATAGTATTTCTTCCCCATATATATTTTAATGAAATCTTTGTATACTGGTCAATTTATTATATCGATCTTGGACCTTGCAATTTTTTTATTGCTGTCTGTGCCCCCTGTTTACCATTATCATTGAGGCTCCATGCACACCAGCTTAACAAAAATGCTGCTCCTAGAAGAGCTTAGGGTTTTGCCTGTTGAAGCAACTAATGTTGTCCTATGTGTTCATGCACATTAGGTAGCCTACAGTCATTTAGGTAGTCTACTCAGCATTTAGTGGCAGGAAAAAAGCCCCTTCTGTTTTGCATTTTTGAGAGCATATCTCTGGCACAAATCGTTTTCTTTTGGTGGTATTTAATCACCACCGGGTTTTTTATTTTTTTGCTAAATAAACAAAAACAGACCGAAAATGTTAAAAAAACAAAAAACAAACACAAAACCGTTTATATGGTTTGTTATAAAATTGTGGAAACCACTATTGATGTGCGCTGATTAGGCGGCACTGGTGGGCACCGAGAAGACACTGGTGGGCACTGAATTGTGGCACTGGTGGAGGAACCTGATGAAGAGCCAATGATTGGCGACCCTGATGAGGAGGCAATGATTGGCGGCACGGGGGGGGGGGGGGGTGGGTACCGTTTGGACTGCACTGATAATCAGGACTCTGTTAATCAGTGCACATGTCCCTTTTAGAGAAGCTGATTATTGGCACTTCTTTACTCATGCTGACAGCATGAGGAGAGGACTTAATATATTTGAGGCTAAGCCAGGGCTTGACAAATTTGCTTGGAATCTAGGAGCCAGCTTAAAAAGTTAGGAGCCAGGTCGGTAACGGCCATCCGGACCTGTCCCTGGCCTGACATGGAGACGAGTGAGGGGAAGATAGCCCCCAGCCCCCTCCCTGTCTCCAAGTCATTGCCCATAGCTCTTAGAGGGACATTTTATTTATTTCTTTTTCAAATGACAATTTTTTTTTTAATTGCATTTTAGTGTAAATATGAGATGTGAGGCCTCTCTGACCCCAGATCTCATATTTAAGATGACCTGTCATGCTTTTTTCTATTACAAGGGATTTTTACATTCCTTCTAATAAGAATAAAAGTGACACAATTTTTTTTTTAAAAGAACAGTGAAAAAAATAAAAGTTAAAATAAGAAAAAAATATATATATTTTTAAACGCGCCCTGTCCCTCCTGCATATGAAAGTGGTGTTCAAACCACACATAGGAGGTATCGCCGTGATCGGTAGAGCGAGAGCAATAATTCTAGCCCCAGACCTCCTCTGTAACTCAAAACGTGCAACCTGTAGAATTTTTTTAAATGTTGCCTATGGAGATTTTAAAGGGTAAAAGTTGGTCGCCATTCCAGGAGCGGGTGCAATTTTAAAGCGTGACATGTTGGGTATCAATTTACTCGGCGTAACGATATCTTTCACAATATAAAAAAAAATTGGGCTAACTTTACTGTTGTCTTATTTTTTTATTAAATAAATAATTTTTGACAAAAAAAGTGTGCTTGTAAGTCCGCTGCGCAAATACGGTGTGTGACAGACAGTATTGCAACAACCACAATTTTATTCTCTAGGATGTTAGAAAAAAATATATATATAATGTTTAGGGGTTCTAAATAAAGGGAAGGAGATAGGCATGCAATAAAAAAACAGGCATGGGAAGCTTCATTAGCATTGCTGGTTGTCATACCAACGGCCACCACAATTATGCGCCAGATTCCAGAATCAATCATAGGACCGCAGAAGGCCTCAAAGCCGCAGCCTCAATTACCGGCCGGCGGCGGAATGGCCCGACGCGGGGGGGGGGGGGGTCCACGGAGACAGGATACCCCTAGCTGTGCTGCCCCAGGCGCCAGGTCGCTAGTTCTAGTCGCAAATGCGACCTGGCGCCAGTGTTTTGTCGAGCCCTGGGCTAAGCACAACATTTTTAGTATTATTTTAAGTGGATAGCAGTGACAGTTTCAGGGAAATATGGGATGGGCTGCGGTTCCTCTTACCTGCTCTATCTGGGGCATCACAGCCTGGCAGCCACCCATCTTGTAACTAATGGGGCTATAGATATTTTCTGTATGGCCATCATCAAGAATTGGAGGCATAAGCATCGGCCTTCAGTACCGCCAGACAATATATATATATTTTTTTTTAATAATAAGAAAATGTTTATTTGATCTTTACAGTACAAGCAATGCATATTTGTTCACAGAAGTATATTACATACATCGTCACAGGTCAAAGAAGCTGTACATTACCCATTTCAGACCCAGGCCAATTCTGACATTTCTCTCCTACATGTAAAATTCCTAATTTTTTTGCTAGAAATCTACATAGAACTCCCAAAAATTATATATGTTTTTTTAGCAAAGACCCTAGAGAATACAATGGCGGTCATTGCAACTTTTTATCTCGCACGGTATTTGCGCAGCAATTTTTCGAACGTGTTTTTTTCAAAAAAAAAACTTTCATGCTTAAAAAAAAAAAAAAAAAAAAAAAACAGTAAAGTTAGCCCAATTTTTTTGCATAATGTGAAAGAGGAGGATACACCGAGTAAATAGATGCCCAACATGTCACGCTTCAAAATTGCACGCGCTCGTGGAATGGCGCCAAACTGTGGTATTTAAAAATCCCCATAGGCGACTCTTTAAATTTTTTTACTAGTTACATATTTTGGGTTACAGAGGAGGTCTAGGGCTAGAATTATTGCTCTCACTCTAACGTTCGCGGCGATACCTCACATGTGTGGTTTGAACACCGTTTTCATATGTGGGCGGGACTTGCGTATGCGTTCGCTTCTGTGTGCGAGCTCACGGGGACAGGGGCGCTTTAAAATTTTTTTTTTTTATTATTGTTAATTTTATTTTTATTTTTTTAGTTTTACACTTAAAAAAAAAAAAAAAAAAAAATTGATGACTTTTATTCCTATTACAAGGAATGTAAACATCACTTGTAATAGGAATATGGCACGATCGGACCTATTTACAGTGAAATATGGGGTCAATAACACCCCATATCTCACCTCTAGGCTGGGAAGAATAAAAAAAAAAAAAACGATCATGGCTTCCTAGCCAGATCAGCGTCGTTAATTTGAATACCGAGGACAATCTAGTCCGCCGGAAATCTCTATGATCACTTGCTGGGGCCGGCGGATCCTGTGACCGACTCACCGATGGAAACGGTGAGTCGGTACAAGCACCGGAGGGCGGCGGGGGGGGGGGGGGCGTCCCCTCCCGCCGCCCGTAAGAACGATCAAGCGGCGGAACAGACGCTATGATCGTTCTTATGGTGTAGGGAATCGCCGTCTGAAAACGGCAATATCTGAATGATGTCTGTGGCCTCAGGCATCATTTAGATATAACCAGCGAAACCCCATGACGTCAATAGACGTATTGCGGGTCTCAAGTGGTTAAGGCAGGTAGAAGGTGCGTCAGTCTGTTAAGTTACAATACATGAGGATATGGGTTTGGAGGTGGTAGACCTCAGCAGGACTAAAGGAGGTCCTGAGGGGGGAGGGGGATCATAGGATGACAAGTCATGGTGAGGAGAAAGAGGGGGGGGGGGGTGAGGAGGGATGGGAACAAAGGAGGGACCTCATATACTGTACTAAGTTCACTCAGTTCAGACAGTAATTAGACAATAAATAGCGCATAGCAGTGGAGCCTTTTTTGGGGCAGGTCCAGAAGTGAGGTTTTAGTGATTGTTTGCCAGTTCTGTGCCCCAGGCATCTATCCATCCAGACCATATTTTGTCAAATTTACCGGGGCAGTTTCGATTGCCGTAAGTAAGCTTATACAGTGGCAGCACCGAGTTCAGTGTCAGGAGCCATGAGGACACCCCGAGAGGTGCAGCATCCTTCCAATGCAGGAATATCTCTCTACAGGCATAAAAAGTATCATAACTCAGAAACAGTCTAGTATATTTGCCCCTTATTCTGGAATGAAAAACATTTAGCAGCATTATTTTGGGGTCTGTTTCTAACTCCAGGGAGGTTACCCGACTACGGGTACCAGCTATCGTGGCTGTAGGAGGAAATGGGAAACGTCTCATTGGGGGAATATAAATTTGTTGCAATAGCAGTGGAACCTCAGTTGAGAAACCCTGATCCAAATTATATATAATTCAATTAACTTCTTAGATGTGAGCTGTGTATACCTTTCTCTCTTTCAGCTTGATTTATCACGTCATGTTCAGATTTCCAAGTCAAGTTGCATTTGATTGCGTTGATAGTTTCTTAAAGACTGTATTTTCCCCATGGAAGATTCTTAAATTCAAGTTAATTAAGCCTGGAAATTGCTTAATGGCTTAAAAGTGTATCAGGAGGGTGTTTTTTTTTTTTTTTTTTTTTGTCTATAGCTGTAGTGCTAAATCTGACATGTAACTAGAGATGAGCATGGGCATTCTCTGAACTCACCTCTAACCTAAACCCCAAACCCCTGCTTTTTTGTACTCCAGTGAGCCTCGGGCTGGTTAATACTTGTCCTAAAAATCACAGAATCTGTGAAGTGAGAAATTGCCCAAATCTCAGCTCATTGTAGAAGAGAATAGCAGGAGTTCAGGTTACAGATGAGTTGGGGGAATTTCCCAGCTTATCCTGTATTTTTAACCAATAACCTGTGTGGTATGGGGGATGTTTAGCTCAGAGGTGGTGAGCATTTTTAAAGCGAGTTCATGTCAGACAGGAATTATAGTTATGGGCTTGGCAGCCCATTTTTATTAAAAAGCAATTGAAAGTCCTTACAACATAAGGATTCCCACGCAGTTGTTTCAGCTTCACACAAAACAATGTTAAATGAAAATTCCCAGCCACCTGGCTCTCCTGTCTGCCTCACCACTGCTCGCTCCAGTCTCCCAGGCCATTGGCACCTCAGGTTCTCTCAGCCTATGCTTGCAGATACTCGCTTCAGGCCCCACTCCTGGCCTTAGGATAGGTTTCTTCCAGCACCCCAGGCTCCCCCACTTCTCAAGAACACAGGACTTTCTCCAACCCCTTCTGTGAACTTGCTATTCACCTCAGCTCTCCAGACCTGTGTAGCTATCCTGACTTTCCATGTCCCATGGGCAAGAAGCCCCCCCCCCCCCCCCCCCAACATAGGGTCTTGTCTTCCGGGAACGTCACTCTTCCTGACTAGAGCACACCGCTATCTCCACACAGGTTCTGTGTCTGAATTGCTCTATGGCTGGCCTTAGACCTTGTGTATAATGATCCTGTATACCCACACGGGTTGCAGGGAACTAGCAAAGCCCAGACAGAGGATTGAAGGTTCCTTCCCACCCACAGCATTTCAGAACCTTCAAACTCCAGGCCCCAGTCCAGGATTACAACACCCTCCACTCACAATAAACATGCTGGAGCCTCTCAAACTGTAACTTTGAAAATACTCTGTCTTTTCTACCTAAATTCACATCATGGCAGGACCTTGCACTGTCACACCTGGCGTGTTGGGAGCACCCGTTCCTGTACCTCAGAGTTTGCAGACCAGGTAATTACGAATGCATCCTTTGTTAGCTCCTTGATGTTTCTTAAAAGTGAGAGGAAAGGTACAAACCAAAGAATCATGTGACCAGATGCTACATGCGAGATAGCATATTTAGGAAGCAGTATGTCAAAGCATCATATGCCAGGCAATTGCAACTTCATGCAGAACAATGCTAAACACTTTGCAGAGCACTGAAGTTTACTAGACATATGCTGAGAAAATATTGACGCTGCCATCGCTAACCTCTCTGAAAGTACTAGTTGCATGGCAGTAATGCTAATTCAATTCCTTCAGTACTTGTGTTTTTTTTTTTTTTTTGCTTACTGGAGTTCCGCTTTAACCAAGCATCCTTCTGAAGAACAGTCACACTAACAGAAGGTGTAAGCAGTCTTTAGGGCTAAACATGGGAGATGTCATTCTATTGTGTGAGCATTTTAACCCTTCGTTGATGCATATTGATTACCACAAGATAATTTTATACAAGCTGTTAAAGCATTAAGTGGCATGAGAGTAAAGTTGCCCATGTAGTTTAACCCTTAACAGAGATGTTAAGGATATATGTTCCTTTTTGGCTGGCCATCTGTTATAAATAAACACTACACACCAGCAGCACGTCAGCATTTATTCACTGTAGAAAACTCAGCACTTATTCCCTCTTGCCACCCACATACAGCGAATCCTGCTGTTTTGAGCCTTTCCCATCAGCACATCCTCTAGGCAAAACCATGACATCCTTCTGCACTGATAGTGACGGTTGAACGCTAATTGACTGTTCCACGCTGTATATAAACGGCACTTGCCTGCAGCAATATGTATCAGCCTCCAATATCTCCTTACTTATCATTCTTATTGGTCATTGGTGAAGATGAGCCCCACGTATATTGTTTGCACTATTTTTAGCTAACACCACTTTCGTGCATCTTTATATTGTCCTGCACTGCTTTCCCTGCCTTGATTTTGTATAGCATTTCATTTAAAAGGCTGATATTTAATTAATTATTCTTTAGCTGCTTTTTTCCCCTCAAGCTCTTGGTTGGATCTAAATAATTAATGTGATATATTAATATTAATTGTTTTCAGATACACTTGGGGTCTCTGCCCCTAAAGCTTTAGATTCATTGTTTGATCCAGTAATAATAAACTGCTCCCCTCATCTGTGTTATTTTAATACAAAGCGCTGATCCCACCTCGAACCAATGTGCTAAAAAGATTTTGGACATGAGAAGCGTGGGCTCGTTCCAGCAAGGGATCGTTCAGAAGTACTGAATCGTGGAAAACAGCGCTAAACTATTTTCTCAGATGGGAGACAAAGGAAAATGAGATTAGCACTTCAGCTCAAGTGTGGAATAAATCAATCCCAATAATCATCATTATTTTCTTGAGCTATCACCAGGGTGTACAATAGTGTTGACAGTTTGGCTGCAGTGCAAAATCTTCATACCGAGTCCCTAGTGCCATATTACAAGCAAAGCTTTTGGCTATGTAATTTCCAAGCTCCACCCAAAATTATTTCAGTTTTGCATGGCTGCTGGCAAGCTGAATTGGATGATGGCTTGTTGCAGTGGTCAGGGACTCCGGTGGTAGGATATTCTCACCAGGTTTCCAATTTACCTACCTTTTAAAGGCCAGATATAGTTTTTTTTTCCCCCCTCCTGATAAATTTTCCAGAATGACAATAAAACAAATAATTTGTTATTGCAGCTGCAAAAGGTTGACATCTTCTTTATAGCGTTGGTATAGGGAAGGCGAGGCAAGCCACTGCAAAGAATTGTAATCCTTGGAATTTTCACAAAAGACCTACTCAAGCCATTAATGACAAAAAAAAATTACCGTAGCTTTGGGTGGAAATTCGTTCTTAGCCTGGACTCCAGGATGAACTCTATTTTCGCCTTCCCAAAAAAAAATGTGTAAAACTTTTTTCAGTAACTTTTTTTTTGGAAGTGGTTGTGACATCATGGCTTCAATAATACTGCAGCTAGGTCCTAGCCACTTTGAGAGGGGATCTGTGAGAGGTTCATACATGTAAGTGTTTGCTGAATTGGATTGGCAGAGAAGGACTGAGGGTCTTCACAGACCAGGTCATACCACTGTCGGTGGTGCTTAAAGGGAAAGGCAGAAGTTTTTTTTTTTTTTTATCTTGATTCATTCTCTGCATCAAGATAAAAAGTGTGCAGCAGCCCCCCTAACACTTACCTGAGGTCCCTCTCTGTCCGGCAATGTCCCCGAGTGTCTCGGCCGTCAGAGATTCTCCCTCCTGATTGGCTGAGACACAGCAGCAAAGCCATTGGCTGCTGTCAATCAAAGTCGGCTAGCCAATCAGGAGAGAGTGTGGGGCCGAGTCGGGGCTTTGTGTCGGAATGGACACAGGGAGCTGTGACTTGGGCATAACTTCGGGCCAAACTTTGGTTGTTCAGATGTTCTGCGAACAATGAACAAAATGCGGTGTTCTGGGCAAATTCAAAAGCCGCCAGAACACCATTAAAGTCTATGGGACATTAACATGAAAAATCAAAAATGTTAATTTTAAAGGCTTATATGCAAGTTCTTGTCATAAGTGTGTGGGGACCCAGGTCTTGCCCCAGAGGACATGTATCAATTAAAAAAAAAAGTTTCTCTTATATTCACAGACCGACACAGCTCCTCTCTTAGCCATTGGGTTGTATACCTTACCTATAGGAGAATACTAGGCAAAGTTGTAATACAACACTCAGAACTCTCAATTCCGCCCATGGGGGCAGTCCCTTAGTTATCAACCCTCCTGCCTGCTAGCAGAACTCAGTTTTATTTTGCCTAGTGAAGGAGAAAGACCTAGGAACCCTGCAGGCCCATAGGGCAGAAGCTTGGCTTTTTGCGCAAGATGAATGATCCTGTGATCTTCTATCAACAGCCGGCTGGGTGACAGGATGGTTCACTTATCCTTGTAGTCTCCCCAGTCCGGCCATCGAGCGTGTGCAGGTCGCAGCTACGGCTCTGCAGGCCATGACATACCTCAGCTCCAGAGGTGGTTGGCGAGCTTTTATGCTCTGGGGCATACATATGACCGGGCTACTGATGTCTGCGTCACAGTATGCCGAGGCCAGTAGCTACCATGTACTGATCAGGACTAGATATACAATGGAATGTCTCCCAGCTCTTCAGGACTGGTAAGTACAGCTCTCCCTGTTCTGGGGCTGATCAGCTGGGCATTCCCTGGGAGGTCGAATCGGGTGCCCCCTCACCTCCCTATCTTCTCTCCCCTGCCCCTATCTTCCTTCCCCCCTTCAGGGGGGAATGCTGCATGTGGCTGCTGAGCTCTGTGCCTCTCACCTGACATGGGGGGGCTGGCTGAATGGCGGTGGTCCTGGGACCTGTATGGTATGCCCCTGTAAGGTGCCTGTGAGGGTCTGCTGGGAATGGTGCAGCACTGTGGCATTGCAGAGGGTTTTTTATATCTACCTCATGGCGATGTTTGGCGGTAATTTTAGGTGTGGGCAGAGCAAGCTGACTGTCTGGACTTCAGCGACCATTTTCTGTGTGATTCCTATTCAAGGCACTGGCGGACATTTTCTGGAAGCCTGAACATATTTCAGTGTTCCCTGACAGCAGCATGGCTCATGTGCTCTCACAGCCTTTTTTCCCTGTGTTTCCTGTCTGTGTACTGGACGCTGAGCGGCCAATTTATGGAAGCCTGAGCATTTTTTGTAATCGTTTTAAGGATCGTTCCAGCAGTTGTCACCAACTCAGTTTTTGGTTTCCTCTGCACCTGGGCGCACTCAGGGACTACAGGCAGCACTTGTGGACAGCGCAGAACTCCCCACGGTGGTGAGTCCGGCGGGAATGAGCCCCTCAGTCAGCGGCAGCAGGGAGGGTGGGACTGTCACTGTCCTAAGTCCCCTTTGGGGGGCAGACATGATAGGGTCAGCATGGCTCAGAAACTAGTGTTTCTTCCTCCAAAGTCCAGGCAATGGCAACCAGGTCACCTGCAGACTGTGCAGTGCCCATGGACACCCTGATGGCGGTCCTCAACTCGTTCATTGCTAGATGGAGGCGGTGCGTGGGAAGATGGGTGCAACAAGGTGGCCCCTGTTCCCCCCCCCCCCGTCCTCTGGGGAGACCCCTGCTCTGTCTTGTCAGATGACACTGACCAGGACCGTTCAGACAGTAAGGATGAGTCCCTGTCCGGACGCAAAAAAGTGCTTGTTGGAGCACTTATCACAGCTGTGAGTGATACCCTGAAGATTCAGGTGCCAGCAGGGTCCCCCTGCTGAGGTACCGGTCCCCTTTGGGTCCAGCAAGCCAGCATGTTCACCTATGGTGTTCCCGTATCTGACTTATTTGACAAATTCACCTACAGGGAATGGGGTCGCACGCAACGGACCTTTTTGGTCCCCAGACACAGGGCGGTGCGTTTACCCTTTTGAGGTATGCCTTCTCACAAAGTGGTCGGCTCCTCTGGTCGTGGACCCTCCAGTGTCCAATTTAAATAAGTAACCAGGATCCCGCATTTAAGGATCCAGCGGACAGGAAGGCCAAGGCAGTGGCTCGTTCCTTGTTTACGGTCGTGAGGGCCTCTGTGCGACCAGTACTGGCATCCGCACTTGTGCCGCAGACACGGTCTGAGTGAGAAAAACGTTTGCACCACGAAATGGGAGCGCGTCAGGATTTTCCTGTCTGCGTGAAACTGGCAGACCAACTAGTGCAAGGCCTTATAGTATGTTTTGTGATGCAGCCCTGGATACCTGCCTCTGGTTCTAGGGCTTCAGTGTCAGCTGTGGTGCTGAGGCGCCTGATTGGCTGAAATGCAGGTCTGTTGACCAGGCATCTAAAAAAGCCCTGACGGATTTTTCCCTTCCTTGGCAAACAGCTCTTAGGAGTCTCTTTGGATAGCATTAATAATCATGCCACCGGTGGTAACAGTGTATTACTCCCACAGGCAAGGAAGGCTAAGGAGCCACGTTGTAGGCAAGGGCCCTCTTGTTTCCGTTCACTAACGGCTTTTCTGTCTGCCTGGAGCTTCGGTATAACGTCCCCAGCCCGTCAGGATGACCACGGACGGGCAAAAGCGTCCCTGGAACCGCAAGCCTAACAAGCCTGCGAGTATAAGGCTACCGTATGAAGGTTTGTCCCCACCCATGTCTTGTGTGGGGGGTCTCCTTCGGCAGTTTGCAGCCCAGTGGTCCCCACGGTTTTCGATAAATGGACCTGCGACCTGATTTCCTCAGGCTACAAGATAGAGTTGCTCTCTTGGTCGCCCAAACAGATTCTTCCCTTCCAGCATACCCGTATCCCTGGCTCACCGGGAGGCCCTCTTGGGGGCAGTAAGGGACCTGCTGAGTAGCAGGGTGGTTGTACCGGTTCTGGAATCGGAAACTTTCCAAGGATTCTACTCAAATATGTTTTGTAGTTTTCAAGAAGGAAGGGGTACGTCCAATCTTGGACCCAAAAGCCCTCTATCACTTTGTTAAGGTGTAGAGGTTCAGAATGGAATCAGTCGCCCAGTAGTTGCTGCACTTCATCAAGGGTACTCCCTGGCGCCCTTAGACATCCAGGATGCATACCTGCACATACCCATATGTCTGTGGCAGCAGAAGTTTCTGCGATTTGCAGTCAGGGAAGCCCACTACCAGTTTGTGGTTCTCCCTTCGGTCTGACATCAGCCAACGAGTCTTTACCAAGGTTTTGGCTCCGGTTTTGACGTTGCTACGGCAACGTGGGATATCTAGACGAGGTTGCTCACATACTTCGGTGGGTAGAGTGACGTGTACCGGTTTTGTCTGCCATTTACATTCCCGGAGTGGAGAACTGGCGGACTATCTGAGTCGCCAGATGCTGGACCCAGGAGAATGGGCGTTGCATCTGGAGGTATTCAGGTTACTGTGCCTGAGGTGGGGCACATCAGACGTGGATCTTCTGGCCTCCCGTCTCAATCAGTGGGGGCCAAGATTTGGGTCCATGACAAGGGATCCGTGGACAGACGCGTCAGAGCGCTGGTGGCTCCGTGGGATCAGCACTAGCTGATCTATGCCTTTCTTCCACTGAAGCTGTTACCACGTCTGATTCGCAGAGTGGAAGCCGAGGGGATCCGAGCAATACTGGTAGTCCCAGATTGGCCTTAGAGCCCATGGTACGCAGACCTGGTGCGTCTGGTGGCAGACGCTCCCTGGCGACTGACATTATGAGAGGGCCTTCTGTCTCAGGGTCTGATTCTCCATCCTGCTTTACCTTCGCAGGCTTTAACGGCATGGCTATTGAGAGCCAGGTGTTGAGGAACCGGGGTCTGTCGGACTCGGTGATCCCAACTATGTTGAGAGCACGAAAATCTTCTTCTAGGAAGATATATCATCGTACCTGGACAGCCTACATCTCCATATGTGAGGAGAAGGGTTGGCATCCGCACTCTTTGTCCATATCCAGGATCCTGCTGTTTCTTCAGCAAGGAGTAGACCAAAAATTTGGCGTTAAGCACTATTAGAGGGCAAGTTTCAGCTTTGACTGTCTTTTTCAGCGACCCCTTGCGTCTCACTCATAGTGAGTGCCTTTGTTCAGGGGGTCTGTCACATAGTCACTCTGGTGTGTCCACCGTTACCCCCATGGGATTTGAACCTAGTGTTATCGGCGCTTAAAAATATCAGGGTGTTCCCCTGTTGATGCTTTTTCAGAAAGTGGTCTTTCTAGTGGCCATCACATCATCCAGGAGGGTCTCGGAACTGGTGACCTTGTCTTGCAAGTCGCCTTATCTGGTTATCCATAAGGATAAGGTGGTGTTGCATTTACAACCCTCCTTTTTACCAAAGGTGGTCGCGGCTTTTCACATTAATGAGGACATGGTGTTACCATCTCTCTGTCCTAGGACAAAAACACCCTAAGGAGGTGGCCTTTCACACTTTGGGCGTAGTTCGGGCTCTAAAAGTGTATTTGTCTACCACTGCTCCCTTTCGGAAGTCAGAGGCGCTGTTTGTTTCAATAGCTGGTTCCAAGAAAGGCATGGCGGTTTCATCAGCCACCATTTCCAGAGGGATCAGACAGATTGTAGTACAAGCATACCCCTTAAAGGGGCAGGTACCCCTCTTTCCGGTTACGGCCCACTCTACAAGGGCAATCGGAATGTCTTGGGCTTTCCGAAACAAAGCGTCTATCGCTCAGGTGTGTAGGGTGGCGACCTGGTCATCTGTCTACACGTTTACCAAGTTCTAAAAGGTAGACGTCAGTGCATCGGCTGATGCCTGTTTTTGGCCGCAAAGTTTGCAGACGGCTGTATAGTTGCAATTGAATGTTCAATATTTTACCTTTTTTTTTTTCGATTAAAAACACAGTACCTTTAAGTTAATGCACTGTTGCTTTACATTCCGCAGTTTTATGTGTGGTTGTGGGTAGTCACTCCTGTTGAGGGTACCCTGATTTTGTGGTGGATTTCTCCACGCACTGTTCTTTTTTGTGGGTAAAGTTTTTCTTGTTTCCACTTGCCACAGTGGATGAAGTGTTTATGCTGTTTTTCCCAACCCTCGTTTTGGCACTGCTTGGGGACGTCCCAATGGCTGAGAGGAGCTGTGTCGGTCGGTGAATACAAGAGAGATTAGGATTCTTCTCTCCGTTTTTTTCTGGGAGCAGTGATATTAATAATGCTTAAAGTGAAATATTCCTTTAAATTTCATACGTGGGGGGTGTCTATAGAATGCTTGTAAAGTGGCACATTTTACCCATGTTTAGAACAGTCCCTGCACAAAATGACATTTCTAAAGGAAACAAAGTAATTTGAAAGTACTAGCGGCTATAGTGAATTGTCAGGTCCCGGCAATACAGATAAATGTCATTGAAAATAACGGCATTGGATCCCCCCCCCCAGTGCATTACCAGGCCCTTTGGGTCTGGTATGAATATTAAGGGAAACCCCGAACCAAAATGTAAAAAAAAATTCATGGGGGTCCCCCCAAATTCCATATCAGGCCCTTCAGGTCTGGTATGGATTTTAAGGGGAACCCCACGCCCCAATTTTTTTAAAAATGGTGTGGGGGTCCCCCCAAAATCCATACAAGACCCTTATCCAAGCACGCAACCTGGCAGGCCGCAGTAAAAGATGGAGTGAAGAGAGCGCCCCCCCTCCTGAACCATACCAGGCCACATGCCCTCAACATGAGGAGGGTGCTTTGGAGTAGCCCCCCAAAGCACCTTGTCCCCATGTTGATGAGGACAAGGGCCTCTTCCCCACAACCCTTGCCCAGTGGTTGTGGGCGTCTGCGGGTGGGGGGCTTATCAGAATCTGGAAGCCCCCGCTAACAAGGGGACCCCCAGATCCCCCCCCCCCCCCCCCCCGTTTGAAATGGTATCGGTACGTTGTACCCGTACTATTTCACAAAAAAAGTGTCAAAATGTAAAAAAAAAAAGACAACTTGGGACAAGTCCTTTATTATAAAATAAAATAATAAAAAATCATTTTAGGATGCACTAAACCTATAACATCTCTGTTAAGAATAAAAAGTATAAAATCAGGTTGCTTTCATTGAGTTGGTAAAATAACAGTTATATCTTTATAAGTTATCCTTTGCGTAAAGATCTTATATGAGGAAAATCTGGCAAGTTTTGTGCATTCTGAGGACAAGCTAATTGTAACTCTAATCACAAACAGTTACTAGTCTGTTTTCCTTGTGTATCAGAAAGCTTTTCCACTAGACATTTTTTTTTTTTTTTTAATGTTGTTCTTCTGCCATGTTTTTTTTCCGGGGGCTTCAGAAGATGAGAGGAGCTGAAATTTTACTGAAAAGGGTTTTCTAGGGGCATCTGAGCCAAGCTTGAGAAAGTATTGAAGTAATATTAACGTGGAGTAAGATGCTTTATTTGTGATATAATGCAATCATTTTAACTGGAAGGTAATTACTTTGGAAGCCATTTCTATAAGCTGTTTTACACGTGAGAAAGAGGCAGTTTCTGATATCAGTCATTCATTCATGTAACATTCCCTGGAATAATGGAAACAGGCGGTCACGCTCCCTTTGTTTCTCAGTGTTATGCGGGCTGTTACAATCCATAGACCTATAGATAATTTAGGATCATTTATGCTTTATAATATTACATATTCTTGGGAGCTGGCAAGTGCCTGTAGGCAATTCACACCAAGCAACCCAACGTGGGTTTTTGTGGATAGCAAAACAAAAGCTGCATTACTCATACTAAAACTGTACATCTGAAAAATAAGTAATTTTACAAAGATGCTTTTGTTTATTACAGGTATTTTATATGACACCAACAATTTTCATATTACTATACATATTTTACATTTTCATCAGTCCCTACCCTCAAGAAGCCTGAAATCCTAAGGTCCCTATAACACATTGCTACGCACACATTTTAGGGCTAATTTAGACAGGAGTTAACTAACCTACCAGCAGGTCTTAAGGTTGTGGAAGGAAACACGAGTACCAATAATACCCATATTATTCACTTATATTAACCTCCTGTAGGACTTAAAGCGGGAGTCCACCGGGACTCCGCGTTTTTTTTTTTTTTTTTTAAAAGCCAGCAGCTACAAATACTGCAGCTGCTGACTTTTAAATAGTGACACTTACCTGTCCAGCGCGCCCGCGATGTCGGCACCCGAAGCCGATCGCTCGCTCGGCTGCCGGGTCCCGCCGCCATCTTGGGTATGGGAATCAGGAAATGGAGCCTTTCGGCTTCATTTCCCGGTTCCCTACTGCGCATGCGCGAGCCGCGCGGCGCAATCCTGTCGGTCCCCGCTGCCTCTGGGAGCTGTGTGTTTCCCAGCAGGCAGCGGGGCACTTGCTGAAGGGGGCGGGCGCTTGCGGAACGGAGGCGTAACCTACGCTCGTTCCGCAGAGCGCTAGCCCGGAAGTGGGTGCAGTTACCTGGATTATCCAGGTAACTGCACCCCCCTCCCCCCTGAAAGGTGCCGATTGTGGCGCCGGAGGGGGGGGGGATTCCGATGAGCGGAGGTCCATTTTAGGGTGGACCTCCGCTTTAATTTAGGCTTCAAAACATTTATACACCGATATCTACTTCCCCCTGCTATGTTCCTTATGGAACTGTTTGATGGCCAAGGCTAAAGTCTCCAGTATCAAGCAGGAGTTATTAATGCAATTTCTTCAAGCTTCTTCATTGATTGCTGTATCGATTTCTTACATTGAACTGTCAGAGCTACACCATTGTAGCAGTTACTGCAGATCACAGACTTGTAAGGATATTTTGCAGAGCAGCCCCTTACTGCCTCCTCTGGGTTCCCCCACCAGCGCCATCTACTCCTCCTTTTATCCATGTGCCCCCACTGCAAGCTATGTGCTAGGGGGGCATGAGTGGGCGTAAATAGGTACAACTTATGTAGGATTTGTTTCATCTGTGTGTATCACCTGAGGCCAGTCACTTCCTTGGGTATTTGTAAGGGTTTTCAACCACTTTTAAACATTGCAAGAATTTGTTTACTAAGTGTAAACTGCTGGGGCTTTGACTAAATCCTCATTCAACCCCACCATTTTTTTTCCTGTCCTTCCTCCTTTCCATTCCTTCTTGCTTGTCCTTCCTTCCATAGAGGTCTCCCTCTCTTCACTGCCCTTTCCCTCTCCTACTTCACCCATCCCTCGCTTATCGATCAAATAGCAAAAAAGAAAAATGCTACTGGGCACTAAATTCCCCCTGTCCTTAATGATTATTATATTACAACCTTTTTAGTATGGTTACAGAGATTCCAATAAAGTTATCACTAGAATGCATTTACCAGTTGTCTGGAATATAAAGAATTATATATGTTCTCTGGATATATGATAAATCTGTAGTAATCCATCTGTAAACTCAGGCTTTGTTTTGAAGTAAAAAAAGAAAAGTGTTAAAATTGCTCTGGTCCAGGAGTACACGTGTCCTGAAGTGGACTAATGATATGAGTCACGACCAATAAGCCTTTATAAGCAATTCTACAAATATAAAATTATCTAATTTACAGTTTTTTATATGAACAGAAAAGACCTTTTTCACTTTGGAGAAGAAGCTTTATCATCATTTGAGGGATATGGGATTCAACTTTCCTATCTGGGGGGAAGTAAGTTTTTGAAGTTTAGTGCTTTTTAAGATCACGGTGTTCTGAGACAATGAAACTTAGTGTTACTAAACCTACAACAGTAAAATCGATCTGTATAGTAAAGCATGCTTGTTATATTCTCTGTGGAACCTAAGGGGTTAATCCCCTGCATTGCATAAATAGGCTTTTTGATCCTGTCTAATCTGATCCTCACCACCTTCCACTGTCCCCAATCCATTTACTTACGGTACAGAGCCTTGGGGACACTCTGCTCAGTTTTGTGTGTGTTGCTAGAAATTTTTTTTATTTTTCCTTGAGGGTGCATGCGATTGGCACAGGGCCAATCCGCAATGTCCAGACAGAGGGTCAGGGGTCCTGCAGCCTCATAGGACAATCAGGGGAGAAAACTCCTCCTACAAGCTTTAAAGCGGATTTCCACCTGAAAGTGGAACTTCCGTTCATTTGTCTCCCCCCCCCCCCCCCGGTGCCACAATTGGCACCTTTTGGTGGGGTGGGGGACAGGATACCTGTCTTTGACAGGTATCCTGTTCCGACTTCAAGGAGTCCGGGCCGCGGCCCATGACATCACCGCGGGCCCCCCCCTCCTCCTCTCCCTGTCACCGGGCCAGTAGGAGAGCGGAGTGGGACCTTGCACATGCGCAGTAGGGTTCCCGGCATGAAGCTGTAAGGCTACACTGCTGGGCTCCCTTATCCGCAATGACGACGGCAACACCCGACAGCTGATGGAAAGATCAGCTGTGATGCCGACATCGCTGGACTCCAGGACAGGTACGTTAAAAGCCAGTAGCTGCTGGCTTTTAATTTCTTTTCTTTTTTTGGGGCGTAACACCACTTTAACAAGTCACAAGACTGCTATATACTGCTGATGAGAAAGGATATTTAGCATTTTATGTTCACAATTTTTTTTATTTACATTCATTTTGGGTAAGTGTGATTGTTGCTTCCCAAAGGGATGAATTAATATGTAATATTAGATACAATTTTTTCATGAGGAATGGAAAGAATAACCAATTGTGGATAAAATGCTATATTCTCGCCTGTACCAACACTCCAGTATGTTTTCATATGATGTATGATTTTCTTTGTATTTGTGTTAGACTTGTTTTTAAATTGTTTGATTTATGAATCTCAATGTGTCTAACTCTACTGGTCCTGACAAAGCAGATGATCCGTGAAACACGTTGACCCTTCTAGCAGACCTTATGCACAGACTTGTTTGTAATGTATTGGTAGCAACATATGCTTTTAATAGTGTGTAAAATAAAGACAAAATTCTTTTAGACGTATTGTATGTTATTATTATCTGTTTCTATGTTGTTGTGCACACAGAGGTATATCTAAAGTCCCAACACCCATTCTTCCTCTCTGCTACTATATACGGGATGATACCCCTGTGTTCACGTGTTTTCAATATAGTTACACTCCTTCCCACAAACACTAATTCTTTGCATATTTACTAAAGTAATTGCATTTCCATCTTCTGTGTACTGTAGGAGACTAGATATAGTGAATGGATTGTTCTGGGATTAGTAACACTTTAAATGTCAGCTAGCCTGAGTAGGATTTTGTGTTAAAAGTCTCTGACCCTTTCAGATGTGAACGTGTCCCATAGGAAACCATGTAAATAAACTGTAGTGCATTTCTGCAAAAAGCACTATAAAACGCATAGATATGAACCAGATCTAAGATGTTTAGTAACATAATGAGGTTAAAAAAACTAAAATTAGCCCTTTATAGTAGAAAAAAAAGTAGATAATCACTACTGTAAGGGGTTCATTTTTTTACTGTAGAACAGTGAAAGTAATATTTACAGTAGTGATTTTCTCTTTTTGTACTATAAAGGGCTAATTATTATTTTTTTAACCCCATTATGTGACTGGCCGATTAATCGATTATGAAAATAGTAATCGATTAATTTCATAATTGATTAGTTGTCGATTAATCGATTAGTTGTTTCAGCCCTAGAATCCAGAAAATTCAGTGCAGCACTGGATGAAAGATGGATGAACCTTTTATACACAGACACTAATTACAAGCAAACAGGTGAGGATGGTTATCTTTAATAGCCATTCAAATCCTTTTGTGTCAACTTGTGTGCATGTTATCAGGTCACCAGGGTATGTAAACTTTTTATCAGGGTCATTTGGGTAGTTTCTGTTGTCATTATGATTTTAAAAGGGTAAACACAGTTGATTGATAATAAATGGCTTCAGTCAATCAGTAACCATGAGTGAAAGAAATGTTTTTGTGTTATTCGTATTGTCTGAAAAATGGCCAAGAAATCATAAATTCTGCCAGGGTGTGTAAACTTATGAGCACAAGTGTACTTCCGGGTGATGCTGGAACACCCTCTTTGTTGCCTCTTGCAGTAAATGAAATTTTAAAATGGCAATACAAGAAGTTTCTCTCAGCCTCCAGTAATGATAAAACATGCTTTGAAAATGTGAAAATGATCTGAGATGCAGGCAGAGAGAGAGGAGGCAAATTACACTGCACAGGCTTCAGGTACCATACCCCCATTGCCTTCTTACTGACCCTCTCAGTAGAGAAGCGTGTGCCTATTCTTTAGAGGACTACCACTAACTTTCTAAGGCATACTGAGCAAAATCCCGAATCACTGTAATCCCTTCACTTTTCGCTGAAATCACTCTAATTAAACCTTTGGTTCATTAAAGTATGATTAATATTCTTTATCTTTTGTGTATTTTGTCTTGCCAAGCTGATATACATGTATTTCTTTTATTTTTAAGGAAATGCAACTTCTCCTCAAGTGCCGCGACCGTCATTTATGGATTACTTTGATAAACAAGATTCCAAAAATAAGCCCCATGAGAATCATAACCAGAATGTCCATGACCAGTTCCTTATATCCAAGAATGTGTTCCCCGACAACTGGAAGGTTCCTCCAGATGGTGACTTTGACTTTGTAAGTATTTGCATTCCTTTCATTCTTCATTCTAGCATTCCTTTTCTAAGGAAATGTATTATAGAAAAGCATTGGGTTTTGTTCTGTTCTGGGTTGCTTGTAGCTCCCAAGTGGATTTTTCCTACCATGGATTGTTTAGGTAATATTTACCAGGTGAGTTGAAGTAAAACTATGAAGGGCAAAGGACTGTGTTTGAAAAGGGAAATTTTTTTCCAGCAGTATAGAAAGGCTTTTGTTGTAGATCCATTTCACACGGGCCAAAGCCAGCGGGCCCATAGCGCCGGCGGTAAAACGCCGCTATTTTTAGCGTGTTTTACCGTCGGATTTGCAGCGCATTTCGGCCGCTAGCGGGGCGCTTTTACGGCCGAGAAAGGGTTAAAACCGCCCGCAATACGCCGCATTAGCAGCATTTTGCCGGCGGTATTGCAGTGCTGCCCCATTGATTTCAATGGGGAGCAGCGGTGGAGGAGCAGTAAACACACCGCTCCTTCACTGCTCCAAAGAAGCTGCTGGCAGGACTTTTCCTGATGTCCTGCCAGCGCACCGCTCCGGTGTGAAAGCCCTCTGGCTTTCACACTGGAGACAATGGTGCAGCAGTTTGAGGGCGGATTGCAGGTGCTATTTCTAACTCTATAGCGCCTGCAAAACGCCCTTGGTATGAAAGGGGTCTTGGAAAAAAAAAGTTAAGCTGTAGAGATGTATTTTATATAATAATGTATTTTATTTTTAATGATGTTGCATTTGACTTATCATGCTCTTCTAACTATTGGTAGCCAATCAGGCGCATGTACTTCTGCAGAGAAGGATTATTCTAATAGGAGAGAGAAGAGGGATAACCTAATCAGTGTGCTGCTACTCTTTCACTGGCCTGAAGCCTTAAGGGCTTTTAATTATTTTTTGTAATTGTTTAAAGTGGTTGTAAAAAAAAAAAAAAAAAAAATACAGGTTAATACAGCAGCGCGCTAGCATGAACTGCATACTAGTTTATTATGGCAGACTTGCCTTGCAAACGGAGGACTACAGCGGCACGATGTCGTAGCTCTGGACGTTTCCATAGTTTCCAGGTCTTCCTTCTGGGTTCATGCTCTCTGGCCATTTGAATGGCCAGGACACAATGAAATCAGTCCTGTGCATGCGCACAGAAGCTTTCATAGTGCCACGGTGCTCTCTGAATCTATGGCACATTCAATATTTCGTGCATGTGCCAACTTTTTGTAATTGGTTTAAGCTGGTCTTATCTACTAAGTGGTGCAAGTTGAAGCTGTTTTAAAGGCTCCTACAGGTAAGAATTTTTACTGCCTTATCTGTAGGACAATTCAAAATTTAGACTTTACTACTACTTTAACCACTTGACCGCAGGAAGATTTGCCCCCTCTTCATGACAAGGCCATTTTTTGAGATGACGCACTGCCTTATTTTAACTGACAATTGCGCGGTATTGCGACACTGTACCCAAATAAAATTTCATTTTCCCCCCTCAATTAGGACCTATTTTGGTGGTATTTAATCACCTCTCTCCTCGATCATCGGCAGGTGTCGGTGGACATCATGTGTGCGATCACAGCAGGAGCGAGCCTCGGGTGTGCTTCCCAAATGTGCTTCCCACTGATCAAGCCGCTCTGCACTTTGTGAATGGTCTCCGCTTTCTGGGACGTGTGACGTCTTCCAGAAGGCTATGAGGAAAGGAGGGGGTGGTGGTCCTCAACTTCCGCTTGGACTGCCACGGTGATCCAAGTGGGAATGTGTACCTGTCTAAACCAGGTACTCGCCCAACGCGCCCCCCCCCCCCCCCAAAAAAAAAAAACATACCAGTGCCAAAACTTAGAGGGCAAGGTTCCACTTTAAGGGCTTATTCATAAGTGCATTAGCCCAGAGCATCCAATTCTAATCCCTCCTGTACTGTCCGATATGGATTCTGATTGGTCTGTGTGGATTACTGCACTTAAAGCTCCACTCTAGCCAAAATCTTTAATTTAGTTCTGGATGGCATGGGAAAGAGTTAGCTCCTCTGTCAGGTTTTTCTTGCTGTCCAGGACAGTAAGTGTTGGGTAATGTCTACAATGGGGACTTAGTCAAAAATAAAAGCTTGGCAGAAATATTATCTGTTCCCAGATATATCCAAAAGAAAAGAGAAACATTTTGGCTGGAGTTGGGCCTTTTGGCTCTCTCTTTTTCGAACGTGTAGTTTGTTTGACTGAGATGTACTTTAAACAAAACACCATCCTTTACAAATGCTCAGTCATGCATATTATCGCCCAGGCCGTCTTCTAGCTCTTACATATGTAAAGCAGCTGATACTTTCATAAAATCGTGGACTGCGGGTAGATTCCTAGCATCCTGAATAAGAACATCTGTAAGTGCAGATCGTTTTGTTGATGAGAAAGACAGTTTGCATTTTAAATTGTCAACTTTTTTTTAAAAATGTATGAATATTTTAAACTGCTGCCATACTGTCTGTGAAACATTTATAAGAATTTTGCGTAACCGAGAGAATTACAAACTTACATTGACGCTTCCTGATAATCTACCATCTTATCTCAAAACTACTTTAGATCAAAAACGACAGCATTTTTTTAAGTTATTGCAATATTTTCTGTAAATTTAAGTGTTGGTTCGTCTTTTTTTTTTTTTTTTTCATTTTTAAGTGTATACGGCTGCTGTTATTTTTTTGTTTTTTTGTTTTCTTTCTTGAGTTGCTGTTTGTATTACATCCCTTGCCTCCTGATCTCAGCCTGAAACGATTTTATGTTCCAGGGCTATGTAGGCTGCCATTGGTTTTGTTATATTATGTTATAGTTGCTCCAGGTCAGTGACTGATAATGTAGTGAAACTTTAAATGTAATTCAAGATATTCCTTTCAGCGCTGCTTGGCAAAATCCAGATCTAGTCCTATTGTGTTTTGACATTTAAAGTCTTCCTCTTAACCACTTACCCCATCACCCCACCCAGATTTTGCCCCCATAACCAGATTTTCTTGCTATTCAGCACTGTGCTTCTTTAACTGCCATTTGCGCGGTCATGCATCTGTGTTTTTTTCACACAGTTAGAGCTTCCCTTTGGTGGTATTTGATTACCACTGGGTTTTTTATTTTAAATGAAAAAAGATGCAAAATTTGGGAGGGAGGGGGGATATTAATATATATATATATATATATAATGTATACTATTTTTTACTTTCTGCTATAAAATATATCGAATTCAAATTTTATAAAATAAAAAATTTTCATAAATTTAGGTCGCAATGTATTCTGCTACATGTCTTTGATAAAAAAAAATCCCAGTAAGTGTATATTATTTGGTTTGTGTGAAAGTATATTGTCTGGTATAAATACTGGAATTATTTATTTTTTAAACTGGTAATGGTGGTGATCAGCGACTTATAGTGGGACTGTGATAGCATGATGGGCAGTCTGACACTATCTGACTCTGGCTGGGGGTATACTAATGCCCCCGTACACACAGCCGGACTTTTCGGCAGAAAAGGTCCGACGGTCTTCCCGATGGACTTTCGGCGGAGTTCAACAGATCCCGAACGAACAGACTTGCCCACACACAAACGGACTAAGTCCGTTCAAAAGTCCGCTCGTTTTGAACGTGATGACGTAAGGCGGGACTAAAAAAGGAAGTTCAGTAGCCAGTAGCCAATAGCTTCCCTTGCGTCGTATTTGGTCCGTTGGACCAGCATACAGACTAACGGTTTTCCCGATAGGAATTGAGTCCGTCGGACAGATTTGAAACATGTTCTATTTCTAGCTCCATCTTTTTTTTTTAAACGATCGGATTAGCCCACACAGGATTCGAATGTCTGACGGACTGATTCCGTCGGACCTAGTCTACCGGAAAGTCCGGTCGTGAGTAAGCCGCATAACTTACACTGACATCAATAGTGACACTAATACAGTCACTGTTTTAATGACACTGGCTGGGAAGGGGGTTAAAATCCAGGGGCGAGAAGTTCAAATCAATCTGGGAACCATGGGCTATGTTTGTAGGCATTTCTTATTCATGTTGTTCCATCTGTTCCTCCCCCCTACACAACTCTAGGTTGGGCACACACGCCTATTCCATCCCACTTTCCTTCTTTATTTTCATCTCTTTCTCCCCTCCCCTTTTTTTTTATCCCCTGTTATGGGGCAACCTGGAGATGACGTTAAGGAATTCTAATTCCCTTCTAACATTTTCTTAAATAGAAATAATAGACAAGTTAGCCTTGAGTCTCATCTAAATAGCTAAATAGTCTGAACCCATTAGGGGTGCCGGGGGGGCCAGGAGTGTCTTCATCTCACAGATGGCCGATTAGGTGGGACTTCTCTGGGATGGCCAAGTTTATATGTGTTAGAATGGTTACTTGAAATACTGAGGCCACATTTCAAGATGTTTTATTGTATCATTATCTGATTATATGATACATGCTTGTACCTCAAGCTGTCATCCTCCAGGATTTATTATTAACAATATGTAATGAATTTCAATAAATTGTACTGTATACCTTTTTAAAAATAAAATAATTTTGAAAGAAAAAATCCAGGGGCAATCAAGGGGTTAAATGTGTGCCTAACAATGTTTACTGTGTGTTATGTTCTGCTTTTACTAAGCGATCTTGCAGTTTTTTTTCCCCCCTACTATAAAAAAAAAAGTAAGAATGCTTGTCAATGTTAAAAGCACACTTCCCTGAATAATGGAGCCGATCAGCAGGTGCCGGAGATCATTCGTTGGCTGGCACCCACTGCTCGTCTTGTGCTGTAACAAATCACAGCACAGCAGGTGCATGTGTGCCCCCTACCTGGAGGCACTGATCACGTATTAGATACATGATCTAGCTCATAGTGGCTGCCCTGCTGCAGTAAATGTAAGTTTTGTTGATCGCAAAGAGATTAAAGTTCACACCAAAGCATGTTTCGGTAAAGGAACGTTCCATGTAAGTTTCCCACACTGCATTAAAAAAAAACAAAAAAAAATGCTTATGCGATCTGCTGCGGATGCCAATATAATGTTAATTGTTTCTCAAACGCAGATCGCAAATGCATAGCCTTTGCAGGCACCAGTTTGAATAGTAGCATGGGGTTTGATGTAGCAAGGCTTTTAAAAGTAGTGTATGCACTACTTTCTCCATGTTTCCCTGAAAGTTGACCTGAATGGGCTTCAAAATTGCGCCAGATGGGAACGCAGTGTCCCGGAGTGAATTAGCCCTAAACCTCCAGGTAAATGTGGAAAAAATATATACAGTGCCTTGAAAAGGTATTCATACCCCTTGAAATGTTGCAACCAAAAATGTAAATGTAAATTTTATGTGTTGGACCAACACAAAGTGGGACATAATTGTGAAGTGAAAGGAAAATGAAGAAATGGTTTTCAATTTTTTTTACAAATATCTGAAAAGTGTGGCGTGCATTTGTATTCAGCCCCCTGAGTCAATACTTTTGTAGAACCACCGTTCACTGCAATTACAGCTGCAAGTCTTTTTGGGGATGTCTCTACCAGCTTTGCACATCTAGAGAGTGAAATCTTTGCCCATTCTTCTTTTCCAAATAGTTCAAGCTCTGTTGGATTGGATGGAGAGCGTCTATGAACAGTGGTCTTGCCACAGATTCTCAACTGGATTTAGGTCTGGACTTTGGGCCATTCTAACACATGAATATGCTTTGATCTAAACCATTACATTATAGCTCTGGCTGTATGTTTAGGGTCGCTGTCCTTCTGGAAGGTAAACCTCCGACCCAGTCTCAAGTCTTTTGCAGGCTTTAACTGGTTTTCTTCTAACATTGAATATGTGAATAAATTACTGCGCCACCAATGTGAGAATAAGCTGCTAACACAACAATAAGACTAATTGTATGCAAATGTGAGTGAAAACGTGTAGCGCTAATAAAGCATATGAGCCCTAGATGTAAACCTAGGGAAAGGTGTACATAAACCCCTAGGATTGTGTAAACATTATCAGGGTGATAAAACCAAAGTAATTAAAATATAAGTGAAAAAGGGAATTGGAGCAAATTTTAAAAGATAAGTTCAAAACAACACAGATAAGATATTACTCTAACAGCTGGCTCAACTGAATACAGGCATATGAGGTAATATCTAAAGTGCACATGTATACACATCACTGTTCGGATAAACAGAAGCAAAATGTGACCAAGTGATTAATTAAAAACAAATGAGATTTCAGGGAATAATCCCCAAAGGGAATCTTTAGTAGAGTGAAAGATGTTAATATAGCCCAAAAGGTTGCAGATGATGATATTCAAATATTCAAAATCAGACTGCACCCAGGACTGTGCTTCCACCACCCAGGGGGAAGGGGTAGGTACTCTTACCATGAGTTGTGGACCACACGCCAGCGGCAGTGAGTCATACAGGCAAGGATGCAAACATGGATTGCAGATTATGATCTCCTTAGATGGAGATGAAGGTGAAATTGAAGGCTTTGTTTGTCGAATTTTGAAATCAATGGGTGGCACCATCGGATCACAAAACGCACACATTTTCAAAAGAACGTTCTTTCGAAATTCGACCTGTGCATGGCCAGCATTACAATCAAATTGTAAAGATTATCATACACCTGAGGGATTTCCATCCCTGGAATTATTGAATCCGTTATAGCTGCAGCAGAGGAAGACAAAAAAAAGGTTTACTACGTTCTATCAGCCTGCTCAGCACAAGCTGAGTACCATGTGGAATGGAAATCTGTTTATTGCAGCAACACCAGTGTAATGATTTCTGTCACTTTGATGGAACTTTCCAAGCGGCCATGGTTTCCAGATTGTTTGGCATTAGACGCGAATGTGCACATCTTTTTTTTTTTTTTTTTTCAGTAAGCTTCCTGTTTTAAGTACACAAATTTTGAAGTCCTCTAAAGATTTTGGAATAGTAACAAAACTTGAAAGAACCATCTGTTAAGCGAGACAGAATATTTAAGTGTTCTAATGAGCAGAGGAAATAAATTGGAAACATGGCTGACTGTAGAAACACAGGAGTTGTGACCTTAAGCTAAGGTTGCCACACAGGGCTGCAGTCTTCCAGAGGAATGTGGAACATGGGGGCTACTGGTTACGAAGCATGTGGAGATGTTCTTGCTGTATGTGATTAATAAAGAACAGCAAAAACTCTTCTTTCTGCAGATTTAGTTTATTCAATTTTAATTGCAAACCATCACTTTTTCCACTCCGCTGAGTTTTGTGTAGCTTTGTTCAGACCACTGGTAATATAAATATTTATTAGCAGACCTAGCACCCATGTGGTATGTCTTTAATTTGTGGCCTAATTACTTATGTTGCATGCCTGCAGCATGTCTTGCGCGTTTGTTATGCTCCCTGTTGTAGGATGATTGCCTTTGGGCAAGAGGGTATTAAATTAACTGGCTCAAGCTACTGTAGCAGCAGCTCCACATTTTAGGTGACTATAGACTGGTAGATCACTCTCTAAGGCCTTGTTCACATGGGGCGTACTATAGCATTCATCAGTATGAGGGCTGCATTTATCCACTCAAGGACACACAGATGTTCCTGGCCATGTGCCTTGACTGGTCACTATTAGCCCCTGTACACACGGTCGGAGATTTCGACAACCAAATCCGTCGGATTTTGTCCGTCGGATCTTGTCCGAAAACTGTTGCATACACACGGTCGGACTAAGTTGTCGAAAAATCCGATCATTCAGAACGTGATGACGTAATTTAGTTACGACTGGACTACGTTCAGGCTAGTAGCCAATAGCTTTGATGTAGGAATTTGATCTGAGCATGCGTGGCACTTGGTCCGATCAAAATTCTCTACACATGATCGGATTACGTCCGATTGAACCAGTTGGTCAGAAAATATTTCCAACAAGTTGGAAAATTGGGTCCGACGGAATCAGTCCGATGCATACCACACACAGTCGGATTATCCGACGACACGGTCCGATAAGACTCATTCCGACGGATTCTCCGACCGTGTGTACAAGGGCTTAGGCCTCATTCACATGGAGTGAACTGTGGCATATGCCTGTGCGAGTGCTGTGCTTCCCTAAACAAGGAGGCATAGTTACTTATCTAATGACAACCCAAAATTTTGGATTTTTTTTTTAACTTTCATTGATAACAGTAAAACAGGGCTAATAGGGTGCATCTCCCTGACGGGGGCACAGACAGCAATGAAAACTGACAGGTATTCTAATCCCTCTCCATTTCTTTAGTTATACTTTAAAGTGGAGCTTCACCCAAAAGGGGAAGTTCTGCTTTAAGCGCCCTCCCCTCCTCTGCCACATTTGGCAAATATGTTTTTTTTTGGGGGGTGGGGGGCAGGTACCTAGTCTTCCGATAAGGTCACTATTTTTTCTCTCTTTTTTTTTTTAATACACAAACAAGTATATAGGTATACATGCGAGCAAACATCACTCAGATCTTAATGAAAACATTTGTCTGGTATCCAGTCAACAAACACAAAGCGACTTGAAAATTACATTTCTAATCTGCTTGATTCGACCATTATGGGGTCTAGGTATAGACATACATTTAACATAAGCCAGTGATACAGCCTCATGCCATAGATCAGGGGGCAGGTGGTATGGTGTGATCTAAGCTAACCCAAGAATCCCAAATCTTTGAAATAATTTTAGGGCATCCTCTGGCTTCATATGTCACATTATACAATGGGATGGCATGGTTAACAATAGTGAGCCAGAAGGCTTTAGTTGGTGAGGATTGAGATTTCCAGTGCATGGTTATTACATTTTTGGCATAGGGACACTATTTCTGGTGACCCTGGTCATCACCAGAATTCTCTTACTTTAGGAATTTCCTCTTGCTTCCTTTGGGATAGGAAGTGAAGGGAAATCTCTTCAATGCAATGAAAAAAAAGTTATAGGGGTTAGAACGTTCTCTTTAGAACAAATCCGTATATGCAACAGTTTTAGCCATATGTCTGCAACTTTTTAAGGATTGTAAACATTTCCTCACTGGATAGAAGAAATTAAATTGAACCAATAGTCAAAGTTTATTGTAGAATCTTGCCATTTTAATTTTAGAGTGTTTACAGTCTCCTGTTGCCTGATTTTATAAGGATAGTAAAAGCAGGGCTGAAATGATTGACGATAATAGAAAAACAAAAGCAAACACAGGTGCCACTATCTAAGTATATCTATTCATAAAATGAACACTAAAAACAATGAAGATTGCACTCACAGGAGAGACATTGGGCATATCATCAATCACAATCTGTACATCTGCTCCAGAGGGCCATTACTCCAGGGGTGGTTTGGTAGACTCTGTATATCCCACTGCATCAGGATGGAACCATGGCTGATCAGTCATGGACTGAGTACAGCTGCTGTCCCCTGTGATGGAGGGTGGCTGCGTGTGAATCCACTGGGCTGACAGAGAAGCAGCGAAGTCTAAGGGAGAAATCATAACCAGGCTGGAACGCAAGCCAGCGCTGGTGTGGACATGACGGACGTCAGCACGCCCCGACGTCCATCACATGTGTGCGCCTTTGCTTCCTTTTAGTTTTTACAATGTATAGAGGAGATCCAATATCCTGTGAAGGAGTGCAGCAGCCATCACTATAGTGGACTTTTAATTTGTACCTCCTTTACTATATAGACTTCATGGCTTTTGTGGGGGCTCTTCCCACTCTCTGCTTGAGCTATTGAGCTTTTTTCCTGTAATAGAAATATGCTGTCTTATGTCATTTGTTACAGGTTACGGGTTCAAAAACCTAGCTCTTGGCTCTTCCTGAAGTGGAAAGTTTGCCAACCTGAACTCTGATCCTCTACCACCCCACACACCACACACACCCCACACACACACCCCACACACACACCCCACACACACACCCCACATACACACCCCACACACACACCCCACACACACACACCCCACACACACACCCCACACCCCACACACACACCCCACACACACACCCCACACACACACCCCACACACACACCCCACACACACACACACACCCCACACACACACACCCCACACACACACACCCCACACACACACACCCCACACACACACACCCCACACACACACACCCCACACACACACACCCCACACACACACACCCCACACACACACACCCCACACACACACACCCCACACACACACACCCCACACACACACCCCACACACACACCCCACACACACACCCCACACACACACCCCACACCACACACCCCACACCACACACCCCACACCACACACACACACACACCCCACACACACACCCCACACACACACACCCCACACACACACACCCCACACACACACACACACCACACCCCCCCCCCCCCACACACACACACACACACACACACACACCCCACACCACACACACACACACACACACACACACGATCATATCACCAAATGCCTACAGATAGCAGAACTTTTGGGTAACACGTGTGTGTTTTTCACAATCTGAGAGGTGACTATAACTAAACAAAAATCACATTCAGGATAGGAGCTTTTGGGCATAAAAAACACTGAATGCAGCTAAATGAGCCTAATCACTACAGTGGGTGCGTTTCGCACTTCAACATATATTCATTTCAACTGGCCATAATAAATTCAAATTCACGTCCATCACATGTGTGCGCCTTTGCTTCCTTTTAGTTTTTACAATGTATAGAGGAGATCCAATATCCTGTGAAGGAGTGCAGCAGCCATCACTATAGTGGACTTTTAATTTGTACCTCCTTTACTATATAGACTTCATGGCTTTTGTGGGGGCTCTTCCCACTCTCTGCTTGAGCTATTGAGCTTTTTTCCTGTAATAGAAATATGCTGTCTTATGTCATTTGTTACAGGTTACGGGTTCAAAAACCTAGCTCTTGGCTCTTCCTGAAGTGGAAAGTTTGCCAACCTGAACTCTGATCCTCTACCACCCCACACACCACACACACCCCACACAC
Organism: Lithobates pipiens; assembly: GCF_037356315.1. Taxonomy (NCBI): domain Eukaryota; kingdom Metazoa; phylum Chordata; class Amphibia; order Anura; family Ranidae; genus Lithobates; species Lithobates pipiens. The sequence continues at coordinate 504,803,951 of NW_027507764.1, read as the reverse complement.
ACACCCCACACACACACCCCACACACACACCCCACATACACACCCCACACACACACCCCACACACACACACCCCACACACACACCCCACACCCCACACACACACCCCACACACACACCCCACACACACACCCCACACACACACCCCACACACACACACACACCCCACACACACACACCCCACACACACACACCCCACACACACACACCCCACACACACACACCCCACACACACACACCCCACACACACACACCCCACACACACACACCCCACACACACACACCCCACACACACACACCCCACACACACACCCCACACACACACCCCACACACACACCCCACACACACACCCCACACCACACACCCCACACCACACACACACACACACCCCACACACACACCCCACACACACACCCCACACACACACACCCCACACACACACACCCCACACACACACACACACCACACCCCCCCCCCCCCCCACACACACACACACACACACACACACCCCACACCACACACACACACACACACACACACACGATCATATCACCAAATGCCTACAGATAGCAGAACTTTTGGGTAACACGTGTGTGTTTTTCACAATCTGAGAGGTGACTATAACTAAACAAAAATCACATTCAGGATAGGAGCTTTTGGGCATAAAAAACACTGAATGCAGCTAAATGAGCCTAATCACTACAGTGGGTGCGTTTCGCACTTCAACATATATTCATTTCAACTGGCCATAATAAATTCAAATTCTGGCCAGTTAAATAAGCGCCTAAATGCTTTTGGAAAAACGTAGCTTTTTTTACGCTGATTTCCTCCTATCTGGAGAAACAACATTTACAATAAGCCAGTGTGCATGAGGCCTTAAAACTGAACACGCTAAGCATGAGAGCACAGCCTGGTCAGTTTTCTAGCTTCCAGCCTGCTCTCCTCCAATGATGAGACTTATACTGACATTGCCCCCCCCCCACACACACAGTCATTCACTGGGAAGACCAATGTGCTGCTGTAGCTCCTCCCCTAGCTGTCTAAGATTCTTATGCAGCTGAGAACAGAGGGAATATGATCACTTATAATAAAGGAAAGAAAAGATATTTTATATATATATAATATATAATATAATATATATATATATATATATATATATGTGTGTGTGTGTGTGTGTGTTTTTTACATACTGTATACACAAATGTTTTGCCTTTCATTTCTATTTCAAACTGAATGCGTTATTTTACAAAGTAAGGGTTGCATCTTAAAAAATTTGAATATCACCAAAAAGTTAATTTGTATTTCAATTCAAAAAGTGAAACTAATATATTATATAGATTCATTACAGCAATATGTTTCAAGCATTTCTTTCTTTTAATTTTGTGAAAACCCAAAATTCAGTGTATCAGAAAATTTGAATATTACATAAGATCAATAAAAAAAGATTTTTAATACAGAAATGTTGGCTTACTGAAAAGTATGCTTATGGTACAGTATAGTATGCGCTCAATACTTGGTCGGGGGTCATTTTGCATGAATTACTGCATAAATGCGGAGTGGCACGGCTGAGGTGTTATGGAAGCCCAGGTTTCTTTGATAGAGGCCTTCAAGTAGTCTGCATTGTTGGGTCTGGTGTCTCTCATGTTCCTCTTGACAATACCCCACAGATTCTCTATGAGCTTTAGGTCAGGCGAGTTTGCTGGCCAATCAAGTACAGTCATACCATGATCGTTACAATAGGTATTGGTACTTTTGGCAGTGTGGGCAGGTGCCAAGTCCTGCTTGGAAGATTAAATAAGCATCTCCATGAAGCTGGTCAGCAGAGGGAAGCATGACGTGCTCTAGAATTTCCTGGTAGAGGGCTGCACTGACTTTGGCTTTAATAAAACACAGTAGCCCAATACCAGCAGATGACATGGTAATTCAAATTATCACAGACACTAGAAATGTCAAACTGGACCTCCATGCAACTTGTATTCTGTGCCTTTCCACTCTTCCTCCAGACTCTGGGACTTTGATTTCCAAATAAAATAGAAAGTTTACTTTCATCCGAAAAGAGGACTTTTGACCAATGAGCAATAGTCCAGTCCTTTTCCTCCTTAGCCCAGGTAAGACGCTTCAGATGTTCTCTGGTTCAGAAGTGGCTTGACACAAGGAAAGAAACAGTTGTAGCCCATGTCCTGGATACATCTGTGTGTGGTGACTCTTGAAGCACTGACACCAGCTGTAGTCCACTCCTTGTGAATCTCCCCCAAATTCTTGAATGGCCTTTGCTTCACAATCCTTGCAAGGCTGCGGTTATCCCTGTTGCTTGTGCACCTTTTACTATCACACTTTTTCCTTCCACTCAACTTTCCATTAATATGCTTGGATACAGCATGCTGTGAATAGCCAGCTTCATTTAGCAATGACCTTTTATGACTTGCCTCCCTTGTGGAGGGTGTCAATGACTGTCTTCTGAATTGTCAAGTTAGCTGACTTCCCCAGGATTGTGTAACCTACTGAAGCAGACTGAGACCAAAGGTTACAATATTTAACTTTTTCACAATATTGTAATTTTCTGATATATATATAATATGATTTTCAGCTTTTGAATTGAATTACTGAAATTAACTCTTTGATAATTTAAATGTTTAAGATGCACCTGTACTTGATGAATGAAATAGGGACTGGCTGGCTAACACTGCTTTTTCTGCCTCCTGATGTGTAGAAGATTTGGGGAATTAAATTAAAGGCTGATTTCAGGTACTTGCACTTAGTCATATTTACAATGCATTCAATCATTATTAAGAAATTGTCACTATATTAAACCAGTTTCTTTTTAACATTTGCCTGCAATTTAGCTTTAGCCTGGGTTCACACTACTACTATTGCATAAGCAAGTGTTCTCCACTGTGTTTTTTGGAGATTTTTTTTATATCTGTTTTCATGCTTCGGGCATTTTTCGTTGGAGGAGACTAGTTACATCAGGGGTGTCCAAACTACGGCCCTCCAGTTGTTCAGGAACTACAATCCCCATCATGCCTAGTCGTGTCTTTGAATGTCAGAGTTTTACAATGCCTCATGGGATGTGTAGTTCTGCAACAGCTGGAGGGCCGTAGTTTGGACACCCCTGAGTTACATAGTAGGTGAGGCTGAAACAAGACACAAGTCCATCAAGTCCAACCTATGTGTGTGATTATATGTCCATATTACATTGTATATCCCTGTATGTTGCGGTCATTCAGATGCTTATCTAATAGTTTTTTTAAAACTATCGATGCCCCCCCCCCCCCCCCCAAGACCACCGCCAGTAAAGGACCCTCTACGGAGTTTAAGGCTAAACCTCTTTTCTTATTTTAATGAGTGGCCACGTGTCTTGTTAAACTCCCTGCTGCAAAAAAGTTTTATCCCTATTGTGGGGTCACCAGTATGGTATTTGTAAATTGAAATCATATCTCCTCTCAAGCGTTTCTTCTCCAGAGAGGATAAGTTCAGTGCTCGCAACCTTTCCTCATAACTAATATCCTCCAGACCCTTTATTAGCTTTGTTGCCCTTCTTTGTACTCGCTCAATTTCCAGTATATCCTTCCTGAGGACTGGTGCCCAGAACTGGACAGTATATGCTAGGAGCGGCCAGACCAGAGTCTTGTAGCATGGGAGAATCATCGCTATATCCCTGGAGTTAATCCCTTTTTTAAAGCATGCCAATATTCTGTTTACTTTGCTAGAGGCAGCTTGGCATTGCATGCCTTTGCTGAGCCTATCATCTACTAGGACCCCCCAGGTCCTTTTCCATCCTAGATTCCCCCAGAGGTTATCCCCCTAGTTTATAGATTGCATTTTTAATTTTGCCACCCAAATGCATTATTTTACATTTTTCTACATGAAACCTCATTTGCCATGTAGTTGCCCACCCCATTAATTTGTTCAGATCTTCTTGCAAGGTTTCCACGTTCTGTGGAGAAGTTATTATCCTGCTTGGCTTAGTATTGCCCGCAAATACAGAGATTGAACTGTTTACCCCATCCTCCAGGTCGTCTATGAACAAATTAAATAGGATTGGTCCCAGCACAGAGCCCTGTGGGACCCCACTACCCACCCCTGACCATTCTGAGTATTCTCCATTTATCACCACCCTCTGAACTCGCCCTTGTAGCCAGTTTTCAATCCATGTGTTCACCCTATGGTCCATGCCAATGGACCTTATTTTGTACAGTAAACGTTTATGGGGAATTGTGTCAAATGCTTTTGCAAAATCCAGATACACCACGTCTACGGGCCTTCCTTTATCTAGATGGCAACTCACCACCTCCATAGAAGGTTAATAGATTGGTTTGGCAAGAACTATTCTTCATGAGTCCATGCTGATTACTGCTAATGATACCGTTTTCATTACTAAGGACTTGTATATAGTCCCTTATCCCCTCCAAGATCTTGCATAGTATTGATGTTGGGCTAACTGGTCTGTAATTCCCAGGGATGTATTTTGGGCCCTTTTTAAATATTGGTGCTACATTGGCTTTTCTCCAATACGCTGGTACCATTCCAGTCAGTTGACTGTCAGTAAAAATTAGGAACAATGGTCTGGCAATTACTCGACTGAGTTCCCTAAGTACCCTTGGGTGCAAGCCATCCAGCCCCGGTGATTTATTAACCACTTAAGGAACGGCCTCTTTTTTTAGATGTGGTGTTTACAATTTAAAAACTGCCCCCCCCCTTAGAAAATTACCTACTTAGAACCCCCAAACATTATACTTTTTTTTTCTAACACCCTAGAGAATAAAATGGCGGTTGTTGCAATACTTTCTGTCACACCATATTTGCGCAGCGGTCTTATAAGTGCACTGTATTTTGAAAAAAATACACTTTTTTTAAATTAAAAAATAAGAAAACAGTAAAGTTAGCCACGTTTATAGTGTGAAAGATAATATTACGCCGAGTAAATTGATACCCAACATGTCACGCTTCAAAATAGCATGGCGACAATCTTTTACCCTTAAAAATCACCATAGGCGACATTTAAAAAATTCTACAGGTGGCATGTTTTGCGTTACAGAGGGAGTCTAGGACTAGAATTATTGCGCTCCCTCTATCGATCGCGACAATACCTCACGTGTGGTTTGAACACTGTTTTCATATGCGGGCGCTACTCACGTATGAGTTTAAAAATTTTATTTTTTTCTTATTTATTTTACTTTGTATTTTTTATTTTTACAGTTTAAAAAAAAATAATTATTACTTTTGTTTCTTTTACAAGGAATGTAAACATCCCTTGTAATAGAAAAAAAATTACAGGACCTCTTAAATATGAGATCCGGGGTCAAAAAGACCTCAGATCTCATATTTACACTAAAATGCAATAAAAAAAAATTGTCCCTTTAAGAGCTATGGGCAGAAGTGACGTTTTGACGTAGCTTCCGCCCTGCAGTGTCATGGAGACGGGTGGGGGCCATCTTCCCCTCGCTTGTCTCCATGCACAGCCACGGGAAGGATCCAATTGCCTCCGACGCTGCCGACGGCTCCGGTAAGCTGCAGAGGGCACTGGATCGCGGGGGGAGGAGGAGTCCCTCTTCTGCCGCTGATAAGTGATCTTGCGGCGAATCCGCTGCTGAGACCACCATCTTGTACCAGACCACGGGCTGAACATGGCGATACTGGGGTTATGGCAGCTAGCTGCCACCATAACCATTCAGCTTCTAACCAGCAAGTCTAGTTGTTTATTGTTAATGTACAATATATGTGTAAAGCTCAGTGTAAATAGACGCCATGTTTTAAGGACTTGCTGATGTGCCGCAGTACATATACATGGGGCGGATTTTACAGGCACTGTAATGTACCTGTACAACGGGGCTTTCTTCCCAGTCCGCTCACCCATGCGCGCACTCATCTGGAAACCTGAGCTGTCATTGGCTGCAGAGCCAGTTTGTCAGCGGGTTCCAGCCAATCGTTTAGCAAAGCGGGGACTAAAACAGCACATATTACACACCTAACCCTTTAATTGGCACTAAACGTTAAAGCAGCCTCTCCTGTCTCTCCAGTGTGAAAGCCCTCGTACAGTGCGCTGGCAGGGCCATAAAAAAAAGTCCTGCAAGCAGCTTTACCGCCAACGCCCCAGTGTGAAAGGGGCCTTAGGGATGTACTCACTTTTGTTGGCAGCGGTTTAGACATTAATGGCTGTGTGTTGAGTTATTTTGAGGGGACATCAAATTTACGCTGTTATACAAGCGTATACAATAAAATATTTACAAAAATGTGAGGGGTGTTCTCACTTTTGTGAGATACTGTATATATTTGTGTATATAATAGTTCCTATATCATTAAGTTTTGTAGCACGGTGTTCTTAGATTTAGCTAAAGGGATGGAGCGGAATAAATATATATATTATATTGGGATTTTCTGAACACCAAGCACTACTAGGGTAACAGCTGTTGCGTTAGACTTGTGACAGGTTCATTTTAATGTCTAAAAAGCATGACGTCATTGAAAACTATATGAAAGGCATATTATAAATCTATAATGTCTGACACTTGTAGTACCAAGACAATGTTCAATTATTAAAATTTGACAGTTCCTGCCTTGAAAAAGCGTGACATAGTTCCCCAAGTGTTCACACAAATCAGCACTTCACAGATACGATCACATTGTGCGATTCTGTGAAGAGTCTTTTGACCAGATTGCTATGTATATGGTCACCTGCACTATTTGGGATCTCTGAACGAAGGGATATGTTTATGTGAACGCTGCCATTCATTGGGGTTAGCTGATCTATGAGTGCAAGCTATAAGGAGAAGGACACATGATTTGCATACAAGGCTTTGATTAAGCTTCCATCGGGTAAGCGTACTCTTCTTGGTGACGGGCACTTGTTTGCTGTTTTTGTGTGGACTCACCGTGGTGTCCTGGAAAGAATTGCAACAGAGGACTTTTTTATGAACTTTGTTTGCTCCTTCCTCTTAAAGTTGATGAATTATAATTTATGTTATTTCATTCATTTATTTTGTATGTAATGTGATCTATAATAATCCATCTACATTTATTCATTTTTGTATTATTTGTGCAGGTAGTATATAGGGGTTTTGGCGCAGCTTTTGAAATTTTTCTAGTGTATTTGAGTGTGTGTATCCCACTTAGAGCTGCGGCCTTTGTTTTAGATTATTTTGTGTTTTGTTTTCACTCAAGCGCGGTTTATTTTTCCATATATACATCTATATAATAGATAGATATATATATATATATATATATATATATATATATATATATATATATATATATATATATATATATATATATAGATATATATCTATATACACACACACACGTTTCTTTTACTTTCAATAATAATGATAAACAGGAAAAATAGAGTGTGAATCTTCTTAATGGGGGCACATACAGCAGTAAATACTGGCTCTTAAAAAAAGTTTTGACTTTAGTTGCATTATACTTTAAAGTGATACTAAAGGATTGTTTTTAATTTTTTTTAAAATAACAAACATGTCATACTTGCCTCCACTGTGCAGCTCGTTTTGCACAGAGTGGCACCAAACATCAATTTCTGGGGCCCCTCGGTGACTCTTGCGGCTCCTCCCCGCAATGGATAACCACCTTGGAGAAACGCTCTCCCAAGGGCGTTACCTTGCTGGCGCGCTCCCGAGTCCAGCATTCAGCGTCCATAGAGGCCGAATGCATAGGATGCATTAAGGTGAAAAAAAAACGTGAGCCTTTACAACCCCTTTAAGCTTACAGGTGAAAAGTTATATTGTTTTTCGAAACAGAATAAAGGGACAAATGAAGTGACCTGGAACACCGCAAAGTCAAAAACACAGAGAATTTCAAAGGAACATTTTGTTTTCATTCCTAAAAACTGTCTTAAATTAAACATTACGACTCTACTTGTACCAAATGTATGTCACAGTAATTATGTCATTTTAAGGAAATGTGGAGAATATGCAGCAGCTGCTAGAAAACATCAGCAGATCAAACCTCCCAGTAATAAATAGTCCGGAAGCCTGCTGCTTAGCAGAATATTCCATTGTCTGGTTTGGTCAGGACTGACGGCACTGTGCAGTCAGCTGACCGGCTCTGCTTGTACGGTTATTAGAACTTGTTGGCATCCACTTAAGGTCATAATTTATATATACAGAGAGAATATAATCCTTGTCAGTAGGGACTTTTGGCTTTACTTGTTGAACGGCTGTTTTTTGTAGGTTTGTATGAACATGGAAGCATTGTTAATGAATGCTTGCATATTTTACTTAGCCGTATTTTTTTTTTCTATTTGTAGGTTGGACAGCTCTTAATTTCTTGCACTTTTATGGCTAACTGAACATTACACAAGCATTGTCAATAAAAGGTTGACATTTACAGATTTTGGTTTGATTCTGATGTTTAAAGCTGAGTCACCTTTCACATGGGTCCCTCCATGAAGCAGGGGATCTCTCTCTGCCGATTCCCACTGAGCAGGCGGATGCTAGGACGGTATCCGTCTCATCTATGGGGAAATCGCGTGGAAATGTATTGCCTGTCCGTTTCCATCAGATGCCATCCGATCCACTTGTTGCCTTATGAGTTTATGTGAAATCTTCATTAATATCGGTAAAATATTGTAATTAGAAATAGATCTCATTTGGCTTTCATTTATGAAAGCCAGGTAAAAGGTCTCTCCCCAGGGGCTTGGTAAGAGCAGACAATGCGGAGCCGTGACTTGTATACACCATATGGAGAGCCACTCCCATTGTTCTACACCTACTCACTTCAAAAGGACCCCATGTTGGGGTAGACAATGAGGAGTGTCCAACCATAAACCTTGCTTAAGTTCCTGAGGAAATCCAATTAAGTCTTCTCTTTAAGACTAGTCACAAGGATTTGCATGAAAGGGGGCCGACTTATGTAGTGAGCCCTCCAATCATGATCCAAGCTAAGGCAGCCAATGGGGAATCAGCATGAAGGCATATTACCCAAAGCCAAGGTGAGGGACAGCCCTTTTTCGGAAACCAGTGGTCAAGGGTGGAACTCTGTAAGGATGGGTAATTATGGGTAAGGTGATGCTTGTAACTAAATATGCTTGTATGCTTGTGACTAAATATACTGTCTTAGAGAATATACTTTGTATTACTGCATGTAACTAGTATATTTCCACCTAGTATTTTCTTCCTTGATGTAAGACCTTAGACTATAGATATTTTCTGTGTATATAGACCTGTAACTTACTCTAATAAAGGGTGTTATGTTAAACCTTTCTTTTCCTGGTCAATAGGATTCTCTTTTCAACCCATATCATATCTTCTGATTAATAAATCAGAAATATAGATTTTGAAGGTTAACAGTGGCGACCACGAAGTTGAGTACAGGACTGAAAGTATTTAATATAATACCACAATTTATGTATTAGAGATTAAGTTTATTAAGGGAATTTAAGCTGAGTCCGCTTATTCAATATATCTAGATAAAAAGGTTATTAGGGGGAATTTAAGCTGAGTCAGCTTATCCAATCTATATAGGGAAAAATACAGGTAAATGTTTCGTTTGTATCAGTGGGTATCAGATGAACTCTAACAATGAGGGAGGATACACCACATATTTTGTTTTGCTTAATATCCCGTAATTATAATTGAAAAAGTTCTTTGGATGTACCTTGACATTTCCGGTCCATGTCAGGGGGAGGAAGTAACTTAGCGGGAAAAGTTTTTGTTATTATTTTTAATTTTTATTTTATTGTATTCCTTGGTGCTCACCGAGGTTCATTGCTCTCTCTAACAATTGTTTGAGTGTGCTGCATGGGGAGCACATGGGTTTCATTGGAAAGACGCCAATTGGAGTGCGGTCTTGGTTTTGTTGAAAAGGTTCAACAGATTTTTTTTTTTTGTCATGGTCTGTCCACTAAAGGCATAATATTTGTGTATAAGGACAGTGAAACTAGCTACAAGCGAGTAGTTTGTTTATTTTAGCTGTGGAATTTTACAAGCAGTAATATTCTAATGCTTTTCAGTTACAGTACAGAACTGTGGAAGTCTTGTTGCTGAATGCTGAAGCTAATATCTGAGAAAGATTATTAGTATAGGGTAAAATAAGATGCATCTAGCATACTGTATTATACCTTGAAATTTTGGTTTAAGGATGAAACCTTACCACAAATTTGGTAATCCGAGTTTGTGGTAGATTCATTTTTTTTTTTTTTTTTTCTCTTATTTTAAACTGAATTGGGTTTAACTTTGGTGTAAACACGGCTGTGTGTACCTTTCTATTGTAAACTGAAAGCGTTATTCACCCTAGTTGATACCTGTGGGCTTAGTATTGTTCCTATTGTTCCCCGGGTCTATTGTTCTGCGGGCGTAGGCTCAGATAAGGAAAAAACTACAAACTATTGTGAGTAGATTTGGGGTGTCTCCAGTAATATAACAGGATTGTTGTAGTGAGAGCTGAAAATATATATATATATTTTTTTTATTTATTTATTTTTATTTATCCTCTCCACTTTACTGCATTTTCTGAATTTTATTCAATGGGAGTTTATGTTTGTTTTCCCTACTTCTTTACGGTAATCTCAAAGTGATTGTATAGTACAGGGCAACAGTTAACTTAATTTAGCGTACAAATTGTGCATTGTATAGCTTGACAATGTCTGCCATGTCTTGTCTAGGAAATTTTGTAGCAACTTATACTTTTAAACACAAGAGCAATAAATTTGCCTGTGATGCTAAGTTAAAAGCATCTCCTTGGACTTATGTCCAGGAGTTATTTGAGGAACAAGCTAAAAAAACCAAAAAGAAAAATCTCAAAGGTCTAGCCTTGGCAGGCATGTATGCAGCTGGCAGGGCTATGAATGCTAAAATACAGCAATTTGAAGCTACAATCTACAATAACAATATTACAATGTCACAGTTGCTACAAACAATTTCTATCCTTAAAGGACAGGCAGCTATGGCCAGCAGATGCGAACATGGTAATACTATGGCACCTACTTGTGCCTATGAAATTGGGGACATTAAAGAATATGAAAAGTATAAGGGAAAGGAGGATATCGATCCTAATTCTACTTTTCCTGTGGCGATGGGAGAAATCGCAGAGCCACAAGAAAATCGAGAATGCACCATGGTCACATACCCACCAGACAATGGGGACCAGATATCCACAAATGAGAAGCAAGATAAGTTCCCCAACATTGGCAAAATTAAAAATAATGAACTCATTATTTCACACGCAACCAATGTGCAACAGAGGGGGGAGCTCTCAGGTGTGAGATGGCATAGTGATCAGGTTAAGGCATCTCCCAGCCCAGAGCAGCGGGGGCAATCTACACATAACATAGATTGTAATGCAACCATTTTTAGTATTCCTACAGACAACAGAAAACTAGCTCCGCCTAGAGTAGGCGTTAATTTCAACAACTCATTGAAAGGTGAGAGTTCTTTTGTAAGTACCCCTAGATCTATTATGAAGACAGGAAAAGCAGTTCATCAGGTTTTAGCCATTGAAAATTCTCAGCCCAAAACCACACCAGTTGTTAAGAGACGCTTTAATACTTTACAAAAGATAAAGTGCTATACCTGTGGGTTATTAGGCCACATTTCTCAATTTTGTGTGTCTTCTGGTGAAATGATATTTAAACAGAAGCAATATACAACAAGGAGGCGGGACATAGAAGTGTACTCACCACGCTGGGGGGAAGGGCCCAGGAGTAATAAATATGAAAATACAAAATCATACATCCCTTCAACTATTAAGGCTGAGAATGAGACCTTACAGCAGGAGATTAGGCAAATTAAACAGGAAAGGGATGAATTTGTGAAAGAATTCCAATCTTTTAAAAGAAACATCATTGACTCCCTGAATTTGAGAAATGGAGGGAGTAACTCGTCCACCGCAAACCAAAACAGTACACTAAAAGCGGAGATGAAATACAACATATAAATTCGTTTTAGAGGTCTATGGCATTTTAGTTTCTTAAGATCAAAGTGGGAATGGCATTGTCCATTTACCAATGTACACATAAGAATGATGTATTTTTAATTTTTTGTTTTGCTTTAAATAGGTTAAATAAATAAAAAAAGGGGAAAGATTAATAACTGTCTTCTACAAAGTAATCTGTTTTCAGGTTTAAGTGAATTCAGGAAAGTATATGTCCATACAAATTGGCTGTACATATGCGTAAATACACGCCTAACAAAGGTATGGTATAACAGTCCATTGTTTTGTTTTTGTTTTCTCTCTCTTCCTCTCACTTTCCTTTGTATTCTCCCAGAGGCCAGAAACGCCTAACAATTCATTTGCAAATACCAAAGGGCTATCCAGGATGTATGGGATGCAATCGAAATGAATGTGTATGTGTGAGTGATGGAATGCATGGGTATGAACTGTCCATGTGTAAACAAAGATTATTTTTTTTTTTTCTCTCTTAGGGGGTATACTCAACATTGCTTTATGGCCATAAATAAGTGTGATCACACTAATGCGCATGCGTTGTACTGTTTATGATTATTTTATAATTTTTTTTTTCATTGGAAATGAGCTCAATACTGGTACCAGTTTAAAGTTATAATTTTTTTTTTATTACAAGTTCAAATGTACTTGCGAATAAATAACCTATGCACAAATATTAAATCTCAATCCTTATAACTATGAGGAACTGTAGGGATGTTGTGTATAACTTTGTTTTCTCCTTTCCTGTGGTTTAGAGTGAAGGTTCTTTCACTCTGACACTCGGAAACTACCACGATACATTACTTTGCACCTTGTGGCATCTTATGGATTCAGTAGGTCTTGTGTTTTGTTTTGTTTTTCCTTCCAAATTAACTCATGTGATGCCAATATGTGTGAAGGTTATAGATCTACATGTTGTCGTTTAGAATTTAAGTATTTACAAACCCTCCCAGTTTTTCCATAATTTTTGGTCTGTCCGAGTATAGATATGGGGGTGGGTCCTGGACATTATTGACTGTACTTACGGTTAATGGACCCATTACCTTGGCTGGAAGTCTGTTCCAAGCATCCACTACTATTGTAGACCATTATGAACCTCTCAGAGAGGTACAGTGAGGTGTTATTAATGATTTTTAAGTTTTGTATTTTAGGGTAATTGCCCAAACAAGGATGGATGATCGGACGCAGACGGGCAAAGTATTGTGAAACACAGATGAGGACCTTAAAACAATTTTATGTTGGTTTTAAGGAGAAGCCTTGAATGGAATTAATTACAGTCAGGCCTTACTAAATTCTAACTTCTTTAGGGCGGTCTGTGTCAATAAACAGAGGTCCTGCTCTCTCTAATACAAATTTTTGTGGCCTGCTTGACTTGCAAATTGTTTTGCACTAAGAGTCAATTAATATGTTAATCACCACCGAGAGAGGGTGTGGCGCAATGTTTGAAAGCAGATTCAATCATTTTGTTTAACACAATTACAGATTCAAGGCTCTTTAACAAATTAAAGGTTGAGGCAGCATTCAATCTGAATAGTTTTTTTTTTCTTTATTGTTTTTTTTCTCCTTCAACTTTTTCTCTTAAAGAAAACTTTTTTTTTCTCCTTTACTGCCTATATCACCTTATTTTAATTTTTTTGGTGATTCTTCAGTTTGGCTTGCCTATGGTGAAATAAAAAAAAAAAAAGAGGGGAGTATGGGGAACATTATATGGAGAACATTTAAAGCAATTACAAATGTTGATATAGAATATTAAAAGCTTCCCTTTAGCATTTTGGGGATGGGTCGAGTATCCAACAGTTTTTGTTTTTCTCTTATGACATTGGATAATTGTTTTATATAATTTAGGTCATTGTAGCTATTATCATGACAATAGTAACATAAGGCTTTAGCAACAGCCATGTGACTATTTTCTGTGTATATGTGACATACAATCCTCTCTACAGTTCTAATGTTGGCCAGTCATCAGTATGTCGCAGTATATCTATGGTAATTCTAATAAAAGGTCCTAACTGCTCAGACTTACCAGGCAAGCATTAATTTGAATGCATGTGTCTCAAATGTACTTGTGGTTTTCTTTCTATACCTCTGTCCACATTTAACAAAGTATAATCTTAGCCGGGAAAACTGATCCAAAGGCCATTACTGTATGCGGTATCCAACGGGAATCACCATGGAAGGCTGTCCCAGAAGCAAGGGCAACATGACCAGATTGACATTATTGACTTTCGCACTATCATTATTGGACGGTTGAGAACAAGGATCCTCATGTTTTTTTTTTTATTATTATCCCTCTTGTTTTTTTTTATTGTATTTTGTATCCTATGATTTTTATTATGGACTTATTACATTCAGAACAAGGGAGGACTACCGATACTAGGATCCAGAAATGTGAACTGTAGAGATGGAGAGTTTAAACGTTTTTTTTTTCTTCTCAAAGAGTTTTATTTCATTTCAGAGGGCAAAGCCAAACTTTCCAAATATTAAAGAAGATTGCACCTAAATCATTATTCTTTGTGTGGCCGAGTCTCATATTCTCAACTGGCCACAAGGGGCCATCTGTTGCCTTATGAGTTTATGTGAAATCTTCATTAATATCGGTAAAATATTGTAATTAGAAATAGATCTCATTTGGCTTTCATTTATGAAAGCCAGGTAAAAGGTCTCTCCCCAGGGGCTTGGTAAGAGCAGACAATGCGGAGCCGTGACTTGTATACACCATATGGAGAGCCACTCCCATTGTTCTACACCTACTCACTTCAAAAGGACCCCATGTTGGGGTAGACAATGAGGAGTGTCCAACCATAAACCTTGCTTAAGTTCCTGAGGAAATCCAATTAAGTCTTCTCTTTAAGACTAGTCACAAGGATTTGCATGAAAGGGGGCCGACTTATGTAGTGAGCCCTCCAATCATGATCCAAGCTAAGGCAGCCAATGGGGAATCAGCATGAAGGCATATTACCCAAAGCCAAGGTGAGGGACAGCCCTTTTTCGGAAACCAGTGGTCAAGGGTGGAACTCTGTAAGGATGGGTAATTATGGGTAAGGTGATGCTTGTAACTAAATATGCTTGTATGCTTGTGACTAAATATACTGTCTTAGAGAATATACTTTGTATTACTGCATGTAACTAGTATATTTCCACCTAGTATTTTCTTCCTTGATGTAAGACCTTAGACTATAGATATTTTCTGTGTATATAGACCTGTAACTTACTCTAATAAAGGGTGTTATGTTAAACCTTTCTTTTCCTGGTCAATAGGATTCTCTTTTCAACCCATATCATATCTTCTGATTAATAAATCAGAAATATAGATTTTGAAGGTTAACACACTGGACTGATGGAAAATAGGACCACCATCCATCTGTTTTTTGCAGACAGGATCAGAACGCATGGCTGCGGGTGTCAGCAGACATGTATCCGCTGACATCCGCCGCTCCATAGAAGAGACTGGAGGGTCTGATCAGGTCCGCCTGAAAAACTGACAGGCAGACCTGATCGGACGTGTGAAATGGACCTTCTAGTTATTCAGGGGTGTCCAGTAGTACAGAAACCAAACTCTTTGCCTTCCGGGAAACTTTGCCCTGCGACTTGAAGTCCGACATCCATCCGACTTAAATGAACAGGGATCCAACAATGCCAGGCACTTTGTGTCTGGTATAAATCTTATGGGGAAACTCCACGCCAAATGAGAAAAAAAAAACGTCATGGATTCCCCCTCCAAAATCAATACTAGACCCTTATCCGAGCACACAGCCAAGCAGGTCTGAAAAGGGGATGGGGAGGAGAGAGCGCGCCTCGCCCTGAACCATACCAGGCCACGTGCCCTTAACATGGGGTTAGTGCTTTGGGGCAGGGGGACCCCTGCGCCCCCCACCCCAAACCACCTTGCCCCCATGTTGATGGGGACAAGGGCCTCTTCCTGACAACCCTGGCCGTTGGTTGTCAGGGTCTGCGGGCAGGGGGCTTATAGGAATCGAGAAGCCCCTTTTAACATCTTGGCCCTCCACCCTATGTGAATGAGTATCGAGTACATTGTACCCCTACTTATTCACCTAAAAAAAGTGTCAAAAGTAAAACGCAGTACATAGGTTTTTAAAGTAATTTATTAAGGCAGCTCCGGCGTCTTACGATTTTCTTCTCCCTTCTCCAGCTCTTCTGGCTCCTCCACTAATGTCTTCTGCCTCTGCTGGTTCTTCCCTCTCCGGGTCTTCTCCACTGATGTTTTCTAGCCCTCTCTGGTTCTTCACCCTCTGACTGCTTTCTTTTGCTTCTGCTGGGTCTTCTCTGCTGTCTTCTCGCTCTTTTGCCTGGTCTTCTCCTCTGTTCCTTTTCTGAGGTTGACTCGATGCTCTGTAGTGTGCCACTACATATATTGGCATGGGGCAGGGTCACCGGGTGACATCATCCGGAGGCCCCCGTCCCCTTATGAGTTCACTGCATGGAGCATAATGGGACGGTGATGTCATAAGGGGGCTGGGCTTCCGGGTGCCGTCACCCAGTGATCCCACCCCATGCCAATATAAGTAGTGACACACCACGCACCTGACATTAGAGCGGGAGAGAGCATTGAGTCAATATTGGGAGAAGACAGCAGAGAAGGACCCGGTAGAGGGAGAAGAACCAGAGAGGGCTAGAAGATATTAGCGAAGAGCAGAGAAGAACCGGCAGAGGCAGAACATATCAGCGGAGGAGATAAAAGAGCCGGAGAGGGGAGAAGAAATCTGAAGAGAAGCTGGAGCTGCCTTAATTACTTTAAAAAAATCAAACGCAGTACTTTTTTTTTTTTTTTTTAGTTGAATGGATAGGTGTACAATGTCCCCGATACTCATTCACATAGGGTGGCGGGCGGGATCTGGGCTCCCCCTTGTTAAAGAGGGCTTCCAGATTCTGTTAAGCCCCCCGCCCGAAGACCTCGACAACCAACGGCCAGGCTTGTTAGGAAGAGGCCCATGTCTCCATCAACATCGGGGCAAGGTGCTTTGCTAATATTCCCTGACCTGAACATAAGTGGCTGGATATAGATAGTGTTTGCTGGTGGTGAGACTTCTGCAAATACATGTGTGTGCCCTTTAGTGTATTAGTGCATCCATCCAAGCCTATTGGTGGTGAGAGTACAGATGAGCCTCCAAATTTACCTCTTGCCGAAATCATACTCCTTCTTTTTTACTCCATTGAGCTGTGGTTTGGGTCATTCCCACTTCCCACCCACATCATGCCTGTTTGTTTACTTGTTAGAGGTCTTTGAGCCCCAAAAGAGGGGAAAGTGGTGTCAGCAGAGGTGCCCGAATGTGAAGGAGATGCTTGAGAAATGGACTACCAGTACCATAGGATGGGAGGCACAAGCTGATACCAAGTTCAGAAGAGTTGCATGCATCACTGTCTGTGGCAAAATCTCTCTAGCTAAAGAAGTATTTGGTGAAACCCTGAATAAAAGCCAGGATCATTATAGACCTCCTGTGAGGTATGCATCCAACTCTTTGCCTTTGGTCGCATAACCTCTCCAAGGTCCAATGGAGGTTGAGGCTGAAAGACTGCTCTGCATTATGATCGCAATGTTTTATGCACTATCCTGTAGTGCCATAAAACGCGCTCATGGTGCTTTATACTATTTCATGAGCAATAAATATTGAATCAAATAAGAGTGTATTTCTCAGCTTCTCCTTCACATTTGGGCGCCTCTGCTAATACCACTTTCCCATTCATAGACCTACTGTGCACACACCGGAATCCTCAGACCACAGAGCGCAGGATCCTTCAGATCACCTCACCAAGCATTGAGATCAACCTTACTGCTTGCAGGGACAGTGATATTCCCTGCAGGCTTTCACTTTACATTGTTTAATCTCCTATTAGGGAACTTGGCAACCTCACAGATGTGAGTACACCATTGTATTTTAGCTTCTTTCTTTATCTTCTCTTTCCTATATTTCATCCAATTATCTATCAAACTACAACACCATAATGAACTCTCCCGTGGCCTCTGTCTTTTTTTTTTTTCCCCCCTTTCTTCTCTCTATCTTCGAAGGAACCCCAGTTTGTTTACTTGAGCTGTGAGATGGGAATGGCCTGCCACGCTGCTCATTAGAGTAAAAAAGCGAGTTTTAAGTTTGGGCTCAGATGAGTTCGCAAGACGCCCCAACTCATCTCTACTGGAAAGACATCTGCTTTTTCCATCACCATGCTGAGGCTTTCCATGATTCTTCTTGACTTGGTCATAAGAAACACTACAGTTTGTATTTTTGTCCAGTTCAATCATTGGCCATTCTTATGGAGCTTTTCCAACCTTTATGAAATGTTCTTTTTTGATTACCATTACTTCCAGGTGCTGGGAAAAGTTTGTTGTTGCTAGCTCATTAGCCCCTACGTAGCCCAGTCCTTGTCCAGTTGATAGTAGTGATGATTTGTTTGAGAACGCCCTTATTTTTGATTATTTGTGTGTACAATTTATGGTGGAAGATTTTGAAGAAATATTGGATGAATCTGCTGTATAAATGCCAAGTAGCACATGTTGTTTGTGTAACTATAGACCTTTTTGTCAGTTGTAGAGCAATTACAGCCAGCATGAAAGGCAGCAGTGCTACACAGACTTTTATGTTAAAAATTAGACTGGATAAACTGTGATTTGTGGTTCCTCAACAGCTGGAGGCCAGCGGGTCACCTAGGTTTGTTTTACAGCAAGCCAACCAAGCAGATCCTGCAAGGAGGATTATGGTTTGAATGTTGTAAGGCATTTTAGCTTTATTTTTTAGTAGAATATGCAATTCTGTTTTATTAATATTGTAAACGTTAGTAAAAACGTCTACAGAGCTGTTTGACAGTTAAGCTTTCTTTAAAGCCATTAGGATTTATATATAAGGAGCCATGTTGGGCAAAAATGACCCTCTGTGTATTCAAACCATGCCACAGTTTGACCAATTCTGATACACAGTGCCTGCTTTTGGCAAGTCCTGGTATTTTAGTAAACTGGGAATCTCAGGGCGGAATGAAAAAAAAACAACATATGTCCTAATGTGACTTATGCTTTTTATCCATATATAGCATTAAATTTGAATGTGGTCTCTTTGTGTTTTTGTTTCTTTATTGTGTTTCCCCCCCCCCCCCTTTTAATTGCTCTTTTTGTTAATTTTCTAACCACTGTCTGAATAAAATCTGGAATCTTCTGGTCGTCATCTTATGTGGTGGAATAAATCATTGTTTCTGTGACTAAATATCTCTGCGTCTGTTAGTTGTTCAGCATGTTTCCTCCTAGAGCTATTAAGCAGCTTTAGTGTTGGGTTTGGTTTTCTTTTGTTTTCTACAACTGTGCTTTCTTCTGCAAGCCCTGATTTACTGTATTCAACATATGATGTTCATGGTTATGCATGCAAATATTTTTCCAGGATTACCTACAAGGTTCTGGTAAGGCGAAACCCTCTAAAATTGTTCCAAGTGGGCAAGATCAAATATTTAAAAATCTACTTAGATGCAGTCCAATCAAACCAAACCCACCATCTGTTCTCAGTTATGGGGGATCCATGCTCAGTTCACACATTGATAAAGGGAAAGCTGGCCTTTTTCAGTATGCTGGGCCTGGGAAATGGTCAGCTTCTGTAGCACAGTACCTGTAAGTGCCCATTCCCACCAGCAGATGCATTTTATGCTCTGTATAATGCACAAACACTGGTACCTTTTTTGTACCTTATTTTAAAATTAAACTACACTATATTACCAAAAGTATTGGGACGCCTGCCTTTACACACACATGAACTTTAATGGCATCCCAGTCTTAATCCATAGGGTTCAATATGGAGTTGGCCCACCTTTTGAAGCTGGAACAGCTTCAACCCTTCTGGGAAGGTTTAGGCGTTTGTCTATGGCAATGTTTGACCATTCCTCCAAAAGCGCATTTGCGAGGTCAGGCACTGATATTGGATGAGAAATCTCTGCTCTTTTTCATCCCAAAGGTGTTCTATCAGGTTGCGGTCAGAACACTGTGCAGGCCAGTCACGTTCCTCCACCCCAAACTTGCACATCCATGTCTTTATGGACCTTGTTTTGTGCATTGGTGCGTAGTCCTGATGGAACAGGAAGGGGCCCTTCCCAAACTGTTCCCACAAAGTTGGGAGCATGAAATTGTCCAAAATGTCTAAGTATGATGATTCCTTAAGTGTTTCCCTCACTGGAATGAAGGTGTCAAGCCTAACCCCTGAAAAACAACCCCACACCATAATTCCCTCCCTCTCCACCAAACTTTACACTCGGCAGAATGCAGTCAGGTAAATACCGTTCTCCTGGCAGCTGCCAAACCCAGACACGTCCATCGGATTGCCAGACAGAGGAGCGCAATTCATCACTCCAGAGAACACGTCTCCACTGCTCTAGAGTACAGTGGCGGCATGCTTTACACCACTGCATCTGGTCGCTTTGCATTGCACTCAGTGATGTAAGGCTTCAATGCAGCTGCTCAGCCACAATACTTTTGGCAATATAGTATATTTTGAGAGTTCACAACATGACATTTTATTTCTCTGCACTGTTGCATCTTACAACGCATCATGCTGTGTAAAGATGAAACCTGTCCTACTTTAACCACTTAAGGACCGCCGTATTGCCATTGTACGTCATTACAATGGCACAGGCAGGCACAAGCACGTACATGTACGTGCCTGCCTTCCAGCGGGTGGGGGGTCCGATCGGACCCCCTCCCGCTGGATATGGCGGTCCGGTTTGCTGTAGGAGCAATCCGTGATGAGGGGATGGCCGTTGGTTTCTGGCCACCCCCTCTGGATCGCTCCTGGCCAATGACGAGCTTCCTCCCACTGTGTATTGTATACACAGGAAGGAGGTAGGGATGTCATTCTCCTCGGGGCGGTCTTTTTGACCGGACTACAAGGAGAAGACAAAAAGTAAGTGCACCAAAACACTACACTGACACATAGGTACACATAGGTACACAAACCCCCCCCCCCCGCCCCCCCTCCCCCCCAGTCACAGTGTCACTGATTGCATTGATCATTTATTTACTGATCACTGCATTCAGTGTCAGTTGTAACAGTAAAAACTGTCAGGGCAGTTAGTGTTAGGTCCAGGGTAGCCCCCTATCACCCCCTAATAAAGGTTTAACCCCCTGATTGCCCCTAGAGTTAACCCTTTCACCCCCTTTTGCCAGTGTCACTAAGCGATCATTTTTCTGATCGCTGCATTAGTGTCACTATTGTCGCTAGGTAGCTAGTTATTTTTTTAGGTTCGCCGCCAGGTTTTTATAGCGCTAGGTACCCTGATATACTACCCAATAATGGTTTTAACCCCCTGATTGCCCCTAGTTAACCCTTTCACCCCCTTTTGCCAGTGTCACTAAGCGATCATTTTTCTGATCGCTGCATTAGTGTCGCTAGGTAGCTAGTTATTTTTTTAGGTTCACCGCCAGGTTTTTATAGCGCTAGGTACCCCGATAAACTACCCAATAATGGTTTTAACCCCCTGATTGCCCCTAGTTAACCCTTTCACCCCCTTTTGCCAGTGTCACTAAGCGATCATTTTTCTGATCGCTGCATTAGTGTTGCTAGGTAGCTAGTTATTTTTTTAGGTTCACCGCCAGGTTTTTATAGCGCTAGGTACCCCGATATACTACCCAATAATGGTTTTAACCCCCTGATTGCCCCTAGTTAACCCTTTCACCAGCGATCACAGTATAAGTGTCACTGGTGACGCTGGTTGACCAGTTAGTTATTTAGGTTCCCCGTCAGGTTTTTATATAGCGCCAGGGACCCCCATATACTACCTAATAAAAATTTGAACCCCCTGATTGCCCCTAGTTAACCCTTTCACCAGTGATCACCGTATAAGTGTTACGGGTGACTCTGGTTAGTTTGCTTTTTATAGCATCAGGGCACCCACCATTTATTACCCAATAAAGGTTTAACCCCCTGATCACCCAGCGGGTGATATCAATTAGGTTTTAGGGTCAGGGTCTGCATCGCCCCAGGCAGCGCTAGGTTAGTGCCAGTACCGCTAACACCCACGCGCAAAGCATACACCTCCCGTAGTGGTATAGAATCTGAACAGATCAATATCTGATCTGATCAGATCTATACTAGCGTCCCCAGCAGTTTAGGGTTCCAAAAAAACGCATTGTTAGCGGGATCAGCCCAGATACCTGCTGGCACCTGCGTTTTGCCCCTCTGCCCAGCCCACCCAAGTACAGTATCGATCGATCACTGTCACTTACAAAACTCTAAACACATAACTGCAGCGTTCGCAGAGTCAGGCCTGATCCTTGCGATTGCTAAGTTTTTTTTGGTAACATTTTATATTTAAATCCGGAAGGCAGTGCTTGGTTTTCGGGGTCCTGTACGTGGCTAGGCTCCCAAAATGTCCCCCACATGTGGTATCCCCGTACTCGGGAGAAGCAGCAAAATTTATTTTGGGGTGTAATGTGACGTATGCCCATAGCTTGTGTGAGCAATATATCATTTAGTGACAGCTTTGTGCAAAAAAAAAATTTTTTTTTAATTCCTGTAACTTGTGGCAAAATATAAAATATTTCATGGACTCAGCATGCCTCTCCACAACTTCCTTGGGGTGTCTTCTTTCCAAAATGGGGTAATTTGGGGGGGGGTTTGTGCTATTTTGGCATTTTATGGCCTTCGAAACTGTGATAGGTAGTGAGGAGTGAAATCAAAAATTTGCACCCTTAGAAATCCTGAAGGCAGTGATTGGTTTTCGGGGTGCCGTACGCGGCTAGACTCCCAAAAAGTCCCACATATGTGGTATCCCCGTACTCAGGAGAAGCAGCAGAATATATTTTGGGGTGCAATTCCACATATAACTATGGCATGTGTGAGCAATATATCATTTAGTGACAACTTTTTGTAAACTTTTTTTTTTTTTTTTTTTTTTTTTTTTTGTCATTATTCAATCACTTGGGGCAAAAAAAAATATATTCAATGGGCTCAATATGCCTCTCCACAACTTCCTTGGGGTGCCTACTTTCCAAAATGGGGTCATTTGGGGGGGGGGTTGTACTGCCCTGCCATTTTAGCACCTCAAGAAATGAGATAGGCAGTCATAAATTAAAAGCTGTGTAAATTCCAGAAAATGTACTCTAGTTTGTAGACGCTATAACTTTTGCGCAAACCAATAAATATACGCTTATTGACATTTTTTTTTTACTAAAGACATGTGGCTGAATAAATTTTGCCCTAAATGTATGACTAAAATTGAGTTTATTCGATTTTTCTTATAACAAAAAGTAGAAAATATCATTTTTTCTCAAAACTTTCGGTCTTTTTCCATTTATATCGCAAAAAATAAAAATCGCAGAGGCAATCAAATACCATCAAAAGAAAGCTCTATTTGTGGGAAGAAAAGGACGCAAATTTTGTTTGGGTGCAATATTGCATGACCGCGCAATTACCAGTTAAAGCAGCGCAGTGCAAAATTGTAAAAAGACCTCTGGTCCTTAGGGTGTTTATTGGTCCGGGGCTGAAGTGGCTAATACAATGGGGCAGATTTTTATGAGACTGCAGTGAACAACACTGGCCAACACAGCCCAATGCATATGGTGTTCATGGGTCCTAATATTGCAAGACTAATGCTACTGTAGGTAAAATCTGTGTTACAGTAGACATAAAATCAAAAATAAATGTATACTGATATGTGCATTGCGGAGAGGTACTTTTATGAAAAATGCCTGAGCCTTTTATTAAAAGCAACAAAGACTGCTCAGGTCCACTCCTTGTTCCCGGGTATAAAGACTATATAATATTGCCAAACAATATTAAAATCACCGCCAGCCCTTTATCTGTGATTTATCACTCTGGTTCAAAAAGAGAGATTTGGAACTTGAAACACAATTAATGTAACAAAGGAAATTCTTAAAAATGTTCTACTTTATGTCCCAATTTTGATGTATTGGCTACTGCAGAAATAGATCTTAGAGGATAAATGCACTTTTTTTTTGCCCTTCTCACCTCTCTCAGCATTGTGATGGTTGTAATAGATCGCACTTACATTACACCCAGCTCTTCTTCGACACTGGTACTGCATAACTATCACCCGCAAATGTGTGCCGGGGGGGGGGGGGGGGGGGGGGCTCCATATGCTTCAGTATAAAGAACTTTTACAGGCTACCAATGTTCATTCCATTGAAGAGAATTCAGTGTTTGACACACAGATGAGGCAATGAAAAATCTTTGTGGCATCTTTTACAATGGACTTAAGCCTTACTAAAGAGGTTTGACAGGATCCTGTAATGCTGGTGTGCCAGGGAATAGGACCATGTTGGGGGCTTGTCATTGAACATCCTTGATCCAAACAAATTATGCTCTAGAGCAGGGGTGCCCAACCTTTTGAAGAGCGAGGGCCACTTAAGCGACTAGGTAACCGGTCGCGGGCCACAATCAGCAGATCAGGCGGATGACAGGTCCGTGCAGAGCGGACACAGACATAGCCCACTCTATTCTATCCGCCGTGACGGAAGGGGATTGATCCCCTTCTGTTTTGTTTGTATTTTTTTTTTTTTTTTTTTTTAGTGAATCAGATTGGAGGTAGACGGGTGTAAAAGGACACAAATCTGTTTACATCTGCCATTCCATAGCGGTGAATGAAGGGATTGAGTTGGACCGATTGTGTGAAAGGGGCCTTTCACACTAATGCAGCGCAGTGCACCTGTGTCTTTCCTGTGGGTTAGCTACACTTTGCCATAGACTTCTATTATATCCTGCAGGTGTGGTGCACTTTCTGAAAGCTCACCAAACCCGCAGATAATAACAGAAGTCTATGCCTCAGTGCAGGTAACCAGCCCATGCGCAGATTTGCACATATATACATGGCAATTTTAGTACTAAACTGACCTTTAATAACAGTGTTCCATTCGGGTATCGCCTGCTGTTGCTGTCCCCGGCAGAGTGCATTTGGTATCACTCCGCCTGTGGCAAGAGACGGCGCTATACAGGAAGCATCAGGGAGAGTATGTTAAGGGCCATTTTCAATATTTAGACATCTGTTTTAACTTATTACAAAGATGCCAGTAATTAGCATGCTGACCGGTATCTCTGCAACACCTGGCCTTGCTCTTCCTAGCAAAACTGTCTTTTTTGCTCTGCTGAGAGGTTTGTGATTCCTCAAAGTGACTATTTGATGGGCAGACCAGGGTTATTCACTGATTTGGTTGTGCATGGTTATACCTCCCAAGTGACCTCATCTTTCATCCTAGTCTTTGAATACTTGTTGGCCTACAAACTCAAAAGCAGCCCATACACTAGTTAAATACCCGTGCAGGACATTCAAGGGCAGACTTACGTGGGTTGTTACATCAACAGCTATTGATGGGTCAAAATGTGTCCTGTTCCTACTGAACCAGCCACATTTCAATCCTCCTTTTTGCCAGCTTGAAACAACCTTTTTTAGTGAATATTGTAATGTATGTTACGTTTATGTGATGCATCACATTGTAATGACGCCATGCCCCAAGTGTCAGTGGATTTTTTTTTCGTGGAAGATCAATGAGAATTTAGTCCTAGAGAGGCATATGTGTGCTTTTTATTGATCTGTCTTGTCATAAGATATCAGCCGCCTTGTACAGGCCTGACATGTTGGGAGAGTATGAAATCGGGATATCTTTATAGAGAAAGGTCTACCCTGTGGCGCTAAGAAAGTTTAGGGTCTTTCTTTGAGTGCCAGCTCAAAGTACGTAAATGTTTTCTATTGCTCTGTTCCCACGAGCTAAATTTTTGTTAAACATAAAACAAAAATTTACGTTGAATTTTTTTTTTTTTTAAATGTAGTCTTAACCCTGCATTAATCAGTTTTTTTTTTTTTTTTCTACCTCTTTTGTACAAGTGATAAGTTAGCTTGAGTAAATACGATTTTTAATTGTTTTAAAACCACCAGGGCCTTTGTTCTTTATTAAACGACGGAGTGTGTTTTTCTGTACATGTAAAGACAGAATAGGGAAATGTATTGTGAAGAGATCATCTGCTAGCTCTGTCCTTACAAGAAATGAGAAAAGATTCCCTTTAATTTCATCTAAATATTGGTATAATGTTTACCACATAAAGACAAAACCACACAGTGACATTTCTGCATTATTTATGGAAATGTGCCTCTCTAATGCTGCAGCAGAAGAAACATTCCTTTCTCTCTGTTTTCCACTTGAGCACAGCATCTGTTTTACTTTACTTACAGCGTAAGTTGATTCGGAAAAAAGTTTTTTTCTTTACTTAAAAAGATGCATGGCGTTCTCTGCGCGATCATGGCTCAGGTCAACTTTGCCATCAAAGGTATCATCCTTTTCTTTTTCTTTTATTATGCTGCGGTGTTTGAGTCCTGGTGTTCATGGAAAATTAATATTTGTGTCTGGTCATGACAAGCTGTAAAGCCACAGTTTCTGGTTTATGCTCAGGTTTATGATGGTGACACAGAAAGACTTACAGGAGTTGTAAAGGCTGAAGGTTTTTTATTTTAATGCATTCTATGCATTAAGATAAAAAAAAAAAATCTGTGTGTAGCAGCCTCCCAGCACCCCCTAATTACTTACCTGAGCCCCATCTCTCTGCAGCCATGTCCACGAGTGTCTTAGCCATCCGGGACTCTCCTCCTGATTGGCTGTGTCACAGCAGCGGTGCCATTGGCTCCCACGGCTGTCAATGAACCACTTCAGCCCCGGCCTATAGTCACATGATGCCCACAGATGGGATCTCCCATCCTGGGTGGGCGTCATATGACGTCCTCTGATTCCCGGCCGCCTAGGGGGCGCGCGCAGCATCGCCTTGGGATCCGGTGCGTGTGCCCGGTGTCTGCTGGGCACCCGCGATTGCCCGGGAACACAGCAGGACCGTGGATCTGTGTATGTAAACACACAGATCCATGTCCTGTCAGTAGAGAGGAGACCGATGGTGTGTTCCCACTACAGAGGAACACTGATCGGTCTCCTCCCCTTGTGAGTCCCCTCCCCCCACAGTTAGAATCCCTCCCATAGGGAACATATTAACCCCTGCAGCGCCCCCTGGTGTTAACCCCTTCCCTGCCAGTCACATTTACACAGTAATCAGCACAATTTTATAGCGCGATCGCTGTGTAAATGTGAATGGTCCCAAAAATGTGTCAAAAGTGTCCGATGTATCCACCATAATGTCGCAGTCACAGAAAAAATCGCAGATCGCCGCCATTACTAGTAAAAAAAAAAGCCATAAATCTATCTCCTAGTTTGTAATGCTATAACTTTTGCGCAAACCAATCAATAATCGCTAATTTTTTTTTTTAACCAAAAATATGTAGAAGAATACGTATCGGCCTAAACAGAGGGAAAAATTATTATTTTTTTTTTAAATTGGATATTTATTATAGCAAAAAGTAAAAAATATTGTTTCTTTTTTTTTTTTTTTTTTTTAAATTGTCGCTCTTTTTGTTTATAAAAAATAAAAACCGCAGAGGTGATCAAATACCACCAAAATAAAGCTCTATTTGTGGGGAAAAAAACAATTTTGTTTGGGTGCAAGTCGCATGACCTCACAATTGTCAGTTAAAGCGACGCAGTGCCAAATCGCAAAAAGTGCTCTGGTAAGGAAGGGGGTAAAATCCTCCGGGGCTGAAGTGCTTAAAGTTAGTTAGCCAATCAGGGGAGGAGGGGGTGGAGGGATCGAGTCAGGGCTCAGTGTCTGAATGTCTGTGACTCGGCTCGGGGAGCAAGCTGTTGGCTGTGGGGGCACTCGACAGGAGGGAGGGGCCAGGAGCAGCAGCAAAGAGGGACCTGAGAAGAGGAGGATCCAGGCTGCTCTGTGCAAAACCAACTGCACAGAGCAGGTAAGTATAACATGTTTATTTTTTTTATGAAATTAATGTATTTTATGGAAGCCTATGTTATTTAGCTGGGCCACATGTATGTTTTGTGATCTGCATAGTTAAGCAAGTGGGTGCTTGAATAATATGCATTTATGCTTTACTATGTGTCACTATAGTTATATCACTTTAATTCTAAATATCCTATGCTCCTTTGGTGGTTTAAAACTGATAAACGGTTCCAGGTCTGCTTAAAACTGAATATTCCCTTAATGCTTCTCTCAATAATCCTTGATAACAGATGAATTGCTCAAGAGGATCCCCTCCACTTAGCAGCTTGAATGCATACCTGTTTTATATGTTTGTTCAGTTTAAAATATTCTGCTGCATTGTGTTGGAAAAAAGGTCCTGCATGTTGCTTTTTGGGTGCATTGACCTACATTTTCTGTTTTTGTATGCTGATGAAGTCTTTGAAAAATACAGTGAATCTAAAATGCATGTTTCCATGTCAATGTGTTTTAAATTAGACTTAAACAGAACCCTTAATATTTTACACATTGCCTTAAATACTTCCTGTGCCTTATTCCTCATAATTGTATATCTGTCATATCAGATCATCTAGGGCACTGTTAACTCTGACTGCTAGTTTTACGATATTTGGAGTGAGAAAAGAGGAACCTGTGCCTGGGAACCTACAGTGCATGGACCTCCTGGCTTCTGCTTCATCTTTTCAGTGAATACCCTTTCTTGATGCTTCCTGATTTTTACCCTACCAGTCGTTCAGGGGGCAGCTCTGACCTGAAGATGCAAAGCCAGCGCCTCTACCAGGTTACCTCTAAAGGGATATCCATTGCAGACAAAAGCATGATACATCAGTAATGGGAAAAAGATCAGCTGCAGGGAGCCCATGGTCAATACTAGCGACTAGTTATTTTACACTTTGTTTTTTATTTATTTTTTACATAGCTGTTGTTGGCCCTTTAAGGCTCATTAGAATGCATGCTTTATAAAGTGGTTGTAAACCCTAGGATTAAAAAGAAAAAAAAAACCTGCAAGACAAAGGCTTAATGAGCTAGTATGCTTAGTTACCTGAGATTGAAGCCCCTGCAGCCGTTCTTGTACACTGCTCCGGTGGCCAACATTGCTCCCGGAGTTACCTCCGGGTATCACTGGTTCCGGTGCTGTGATTGGCCAGAGCTGCAATGGCATCACTCCTGTGCATGTGTGCGGGAGCCGCCAGGTAACTGCGCACTCACTGAAGCATCGTACGTGCCATTGCTTCAGTGCCCATGTGCCGATGATGTCGGCACATGCAAATACAAACGGTTTAGGAGATATCCAGGGTAGCTACAGGTTAGCCTTATTATAGGCTTACCTGTAGCAAAAAGTGTGTTGTAAGGGTTTCCCGGCATGCAGTTTGCATGACAGGAGAGTGTGTTACCGGCTCTCGGTGGAACTGGTTCACACAGTTTTGGGGCGGCCGCAGTTCCGCATTTAAAAGGGGTCCTGTGCGCATTTCATTCCGATTCAGGTGTGAATTCAGTTACAAATTCTGACCTGATTCACACTTAAATTGATGAACAGGGATGTACTGGACCCCATGGTGTGAACTATGAACCCAGCATATGTGAACCCAGCCTAAGACATAGTGATGTTCTAAGGAATATGCCGTTAAACCCAATTGTGCTTATAGTTTCTCTGTAGCATCAAGAGTTATTTAGATATATTTATATCCTCTTTAATATTCTGAAAGTTTCAGCAATATGTTGAATGTTCATACTGCTGGGAATTAGATCATCGGACCAGACTTGCTCTCCCAGTAGTTTGTTACCTTATTGTAAATTGCTTTAATATTGCTTGATAGTAGGGGTCTTTTCTTTCCTTATGCACGGAGTGTATTTATATTTTGCCATAGCATGTATTCTGTCACAGCAGTTACAAGCCAGATAATAATTATTTTTCTTAGCAGTCAGGTAAACACTTCAATAGACTGTTCACTGTTCTGATGATTGATACACGAATGAGTCTTGACATGAGCATCATGCTTGTTTGCATATTTGTGCCGTGAAGCACATTGTCAGAGTTTTTTATTTTATGTAAGATTTTTCCAGAAATAGTTTAGCTAGAGGCAAGAATGTGCATTGAGTGGGTATACATCTTTTCACTCTTCAAATATGCTGCCCTTAATTAAATGTGTGTGTTTAACATTCTATCAATTATTCATGCACAGCTTCCTCAATACATTTTATTATTATACAGGATTTATATAGTGCAAAAAGTTTGCACAGCACTTGACAAAATAAAGGGAAGACGTGCCCTTACCATACAGCCACGGACAAAGTTTTGAGAATTACACAAATATTAATTTTTACAGTCTGCTGCTTCATTGTTTTTAGATATTTTTGGTCAGAAGTTACTATGGTATACTGTATAGTTTAATTACAGGCATTTCATAAGTGTCAAAGGATTTATTTTTATTTTTTTGACACTTTCATTACGTTTATGCAGAGTCAATATGTGCAGTGTTGACCCTTCTTTTTCAGCCTGTCAATCAACTTCTGGGCCACAGCTGATGGCAGCCCATTCTTGCTAATCAATACTTGGAGTTTGTCAGAATTTTTTTTTGTTTATCCGCCTCTTGAGGATTGACCACATGTTCTTAATGAGATTAAGGTCTGGGGAGTTTCCTGCCCATACATTTTGATGTTTTGTTCCCCAAGCCATGTCATCACTTTTGCCTTATGGCAAGGTGCTCCTTCATGCTGGAAAAGGCATTGTTCATCACCAAACTGTTCTTGGAGGGTTGGGAGAAGTTGCTCTCGGAGGATATTTTTGTACCATTCTTTATTTATGGCTGTGTTTTTAGGCAGAATTGTGAGTGGGCCCACTCCCTTGGCTAAGAAGCAACCCCACAACCTCAGGATGCGGATGCTATGCTGTTGGCATGACACAGAACTGATGGTAGCACTCACCTTTTCATCTCTGGACAAGATTTTTTCCGAAAGCTCCAAACAATCGGAAAGGGAATTCATCAGAGAAAATGACTTTACCCCAGTCCTCGGCAGTCCAATCTCTGTACCTTTTGCAGAATATCAGTCTGTCCCTGATGTTTTTGCTGGAGCGAAGTGGTTTCAATACTGCCCTTCTTGACACCAGGCCATTCTTCAAAAGTCTTTGCCTCAATGTGCGTGCAGGTGCACTCACACACTCCTGCCTGCTGCCATTCCTAAGCAAGATCTGCTGTGGTGGTGCCCCGATCCCGCAACTGAATCAACTGTAGGAGAGGGTCCTGGTGTTTGGACTTTCTTGGGCACCCTGATGCCTTCTTCACAACTATTGAACCTCTTCTTGATCTGATAAATGGTTGATTTAGGTGCAATGTTAGTAGCGGCAATATCCTTTGCCAGTGTATCATATTTTGTGCAAAGCAATGATGGCTGCACATATTTGCTTGCAGGTAACCATGGTTAACAGAGGAAGAACAATGATTTCAAGCACCACCCTTTAGTAAAGGGTACAATAATAAATATTATTGTACCTACAGTATATATTTGTCTATCCCTATAATTGGTTAGTCTATTAAAACTCTGACCACATGTTACTGTTGATAACACAATAATTCAAGGTTAGCTATGAAACCAAACACACGGTTTATAAGTAATAAAGTCTTATTTATTTCCCAAGGAAATGGGAAACACTAACATGAAAGATATTACAATATTACAAATCATATGATCAGAACATATAATAAAAGAATATCAAGGATACTTATCACAAGGCTCTCTCCGTGAGGCTTTGTATCATCAGCAAGACTCACATGTTAACGAGAGGTAGCCATGTGGCTGAGGCAGCCACTCGGCTTGAACCAACAGCAAAAACAGAGGAAGAGAGAGCTCTTGGACTCGTTCAGTCCTTTTTATGCTTCAAAAGTTCATACCCAACCCCAGTGCCATCCCATTTAGACTTTCGACAAATCAGCATTTATTGGGGCAGTACTTCTCAACAGATTATATTACTGTCTGTCCTGCTGTACTTTGGTCTCTAGGAGCAGATTTGTCCATGTCATCTCTGGGTGCCTGTTGATCCTTTGATCTTTGTCACCCACCGTCCTCAATCATCTGGCAGCCTTGGCTCTCTCTGAAGATTACTTGCAAGGTATTGTCAGCAATAGACATGCCGGAGCCAAGTTAGACTGACGTTGATTCTGAAATGCTACCAAGCTTTGATGTGCAACTGGTTACATTCCAACTTAGGCCACCTGGCTGTATCAACCAGGAAATGAAATACCAGAAATACGACATTAGACCATGTTGCTATCCAACACACCCTCCTTTTTAAAGGGGTTGTAAAGGTTCCTTTTTTATTTTATAAATAGGTTCCTTTAACCACTTTCAGACCGGACCATTTTGCTGGTAAATGACCAGAGGTCTTTTTACACTTTGGCACTGCGCTGCTTTAACTGGTAATTGCGCGGTCATGCAATGTTGTACCCAAACAAAATTTGCGTCCTTTTCTTCCCACAAATAGAGCTTTCTTTTGATGGTATTTGATTGCCTCTGCGATTTTTATTTTTTGCGATATAAACGTAAAAAGACCGCAAATTTTGAAAAAAAATGATATTTTCTACTTTTTGTTATTAGAAAAATCCAATAAACTCAATTTTAGTCATACATTTAGGCCAAAATGTATTCAGCCACATGTCTTTGGTAAAAAAAAAGTCAATAATTGTATATTTATTGGTTTGCGCAAAAGTTGTCACATCTACAAACTAAGGTACGTTTTCTGGAATTTACGCAGCTTTTAGTTTACGACTGCCTATCTCATTTCTTGAGGTGCTAAAATGGCAGGGCAGTACAAAACCCCCCCAAATGACCCCATTTTGGAAAGTAGACCCCCTAAGGAAATTGATAAGAGGCATGTTGAGCCCATTGAATATTTTATTTTTTTGCCTCAAGCGATTGAATAATGACAAAAAAAAAATTTTTTTTTTTTTTTACACAAAGTTGTCACTAAATGATATATTGCTCACACATGCTATGGGCGTATGTGAAATGACACCCCAAAATAAATTCTGCTGCTTCTCCTGAGTATGGGGATACCACATATGTGGGACTTTTTGGGAGCCTAGCCGCGTACGGGGCCCCGAAAACCAAGCACCGCCTTCAGGCTTTCTAAGGGCGTAAATTTTTGAGTTCACTTCTCACTACCTATTACAGTTTTGAAGGCCATAAAATGCCAAGATGGCACAAAACCCCCACAAATGACCCCATTTTAGAAAGTAGACACCCCAAGCTATTTGCTGAGAGGCATGTTGAGTTCATGGAATATTTTATATTTTGCCACAAGTTGCGGGAAAATTACAAACTTTTTTTTTTTTTTTTTTTTTTTTAACAAAGTTGTCACTAAATGATATATTGCTCATGCATGCCATGGGCATATGTGAAATGACACCCCAAAATAAATTCTGCTGCTTCTCTTGAGTACGGGGATACCACATATGTGGGACTTTTTGGGAGCCTAGCCGCGTACGGGGCCCCGAAAACCAAGCACCGCCTTCAGGCTTTCTAAGGGCGTAAATTTTTGAGTTCACTTCTCACTACCTATTACAGTTTTGAAGGCCATAAAATGCCAAGATGGCACAAAACCCCCACAAATGACCCCATTTTAGAAAGTAGACACCCCAAGCTATTTGCTGAGAGGCATGTTGAGTCCATGGAATATTTTATATTTTGCCACAAGTTGCGGGAAAATTACAAACTTTTATTTTTTTTTTATTTTTTTCACAAAGTTGTCACTAAATGATATATTGCTCACGCATGCCATGGGCATATGTGAAATGACACCCCAAAATAAATTCTGCTGCTTCTCCTGAGTACGGGGATACCACATATGTGGGACTTTTTGGGAGCCTAGCCGCGTACGGGGCCCCGAAAACCAAGCACCGCCTTCAGGCTTTCTAAGGGCGTTACAGTTTTGAAGGCCATAAAATGCCAAGATGGCACAAACCCCCCCAAATGACCCCATTTTGGAAAGTAGACACCCCTAAATTTAGGGGTACACTAGTGAGACTAGGTAATAAATGGCGGGTGCCCTGAAACTATAAAAAAATAACTAACCAACCAGCGTCACCTGTAACAGTTATATGGTGATCACTGGTGAAAGGTTTAACTAGGGGGCAATTAGGGGGCTTTATGCGGTAGTATATGGGGGTCCCTGGCGCTATAAAAAGCTGCAGCGAACCTAAATACCTACCTGCCTAACTAGCGTCACCTGTGACACTAATACAGCGATCAGAAAAACGATCGCTTATTAGGCTGGGTTCACACTGAAGCGATGCGGGAACGCCACGAATCCGCGGCGGGTTCCCGCATCGCATGCCTCCCGGCGGCAGTTCACACTGCCCTATGCGAACTGCTGGGAGTGTCAGTGAAATGTTACTGACACCCCCAGATCAGTTCGCATATCGCAGTGCGATCTGCAAACTCGGATCGCATGGTGTGAACACCCATGCGATCCGATTCTGCTGCGGGCCAAAAAAAGGGTCCCGTGCGAATTTGCGGCGGGTGCGGCGAATGGCTGAACTCGAATCGCACAGAGATCGGATGTGATTTGCACTGCAGTGCGGTGCGAATCACATCCGTTCTCATAAACCGCTGCAATGTGAACCCAGCCTTAGTGACACTGGCGACGGGGGGTGATCACGGGGTTAAACCTTTATTGGGGGGGTTAGGGGGGTACCTTAGAACTAAAGGGGGCTAACCCTAACTGCCCTAACAGTTATTAGTCACAAATGACACCCGCCGGGTGATCAGGGGGTTAAACCTTTATTAGGTAATAAATGGCGGGTGCCCTGAAACTATAAAAAAATAACTAACCAACCAGCGTCACCTGTAACAGTTATATGGTGATCACTGGTGAAAGGGTTAACTAGGGGGCAATCAGGGGGCTTTATGCGGTAGTATATGGGGGTCCCTGGCGCTATAAAAAGCTGCGGCGAACCTAAATACCTACCTGCCTAACTAGCGTCACCTGTGACACTAATACGGCGATCAGAAAAATGATCGCTTATTAGGCTGGGTTCACACTGGAGCGATGCGGAAACGCCGCGAATCCGCGGCGGGTTCCCGCATCGCATGCCTCCCGGCGGCAGTTCACACTGCCCTATGCGAACTGCTGGGAGTGTCAGTGAAATGTTACTGACACCCCCAGATCAGTTCGCATATCGCAGTGCGATCTGCAAACTCGGATCGCATGGTGTGAACACCCATGCGATCCGATTCTGCTGCGGGCCAAAAAAAGGGTCCTGTGCGAATTTGCGGCGGGTGCGGCGAATGGCTGAACTCGAATCGCACAGAGATCGGATGTGATTTGCACTGCAGTGCGGTGCGAATCACATTCGTTCTCATAAACCGCTGCAATGTGAACCCAGCCTTAGTGACACTGGCGACGGGGGGTGATCACGGGGTTAAACCTTTATTGGGGGGGTTAGGGGGGTACATTAGAACTAAAGGGGGCTAACTCTAACTGCCCTAACAGTTATTACAGTCACAAATGACACCAATGCAAAAAAAAAAAAAAAAATGACATTGGTGTCACTGTGACTGGGGGGCAGGGGTAATTGGGGGGGTGATCGGGGGGTAAAGGGGGGGTGTGAGTGTGCCTGGCATGTTCTACTGTGTGTGTAGAGTGTTGGTGCAACTCACCGATCCGCTCTCCTCCGTGTCGGTATTTTTCGTTCCGACACGGAGGAGAGAATACATCACTTCCTCTCCTGTGTTTACATTACAGGAGAGGAAGTGATGTCACCGGGGATTTCTATTCGTCGGGAGCGATCGCGAGGGGGTGGCCATGAATGAATGGCCGCCCCCTCGTCCCGGATCGCTCCCGGACGAAAACCGACCGCCGCAGGCACCGGGCGGGGGCCCGATCGGGCCCCCGACCCGCGGGAGGCAAGGGACGTACATGTATGTCCTTATGCCTGCCCGTGCCATTCTACCGACGTACATCGGCGTGCGGCGGTCGGCAACTGGTTAAGCTAGTGCATTGTTGGTTCACTTACCTTTTCCTTCTCCTATAATAGTCCTTAATAGGGATTCCAATGGTATTGTGGAGATAGTATATATCTATATTCAGCTGGGAAAATATTTATTTGATCCCCTGCAGATTTGTAAGTTTGCCCACTTACAAAGAAATTAAATGTCTACAATTGTTATCATAGGTGTATTTTAAATGATAGACACAGAATATCAACAAAAAATCCAGAAACGCATAATACAGATGTTATAAATTAAGTTGCAGTTCAATAATTCTGGCCCCCTCAGACTGGCTACAGTATGTGGTACACAGATTAAGAAGGTCCTCTTAACGACAACTCATTATGTATATAAAAAACACCTGTCCACAGAATTTTTTTCTTCCATTCAAACCTCCTGATTATAGGCAAGACCAAAGAGCTGGAAAAAGACAAGATTGTAGAGCTGCACAAATCTAGAATGGGTTACAAGACCATCGGCAAGAAGCTTGGTGAGAAGGCGACAACTTTTGGCGTGATTATTTGCAAATGGATAAATACAAAATAACCATGAATTGCCCTTGGTCTGGAGCTCCATGCAAGATTTCGCCTCATGGGGTAAGGGTGATCATGAGAAAAGTGAGTGATCAGTCCAGAACTA
This sequence comes from Lithobates pipiens, assembly GCF_037356315.1. Lineage (NCBI taxonomy): Eukaryota > Metazoa > Chordata > Amphibia > Anura > Ranidae > Lithobates > Lithobates pipiens. Next base: position 504,767,623 of record NW_027507764.1, on the reverse strand, counting down.
CATGGCAGGAGCTTGTGAATGATCTCAAGGCAGTTGGAACCACAGTCACCAAGCAAACCATTGGTAACACAAGATACACCGCCATGGATTGAAATCCTGCAGTGCCTGCAGGGTCCCTCTCCTCAGGAAGGCACTTGTACAGGCCCAGCTGAAGTCTGCCAATGAACATTTAAATTATTCTGAAAAGGATTGGGGGAGAGTGCTGTGGTCAGATGAGACCAAAATGTAGCTCTTTGGCATTAACTCGACTCTCCGTGTTTGGAGGAAGAAAACTGCTGACTATGATCCTAAGAACACCATCCCTACAGTCAAGCACAGAGGTGGAAGCATGAAGCTTTGGGGCTGTTGTTCTGCTAAAGGTACAGGGTGTCTTTGCCACATTGAGGGGCCAATGGACGGGTCCAAGTATTGTACAGTCTTGGATGAGAACATTTTTCCCTCAGCCAGAACACTGAAGATGGGTCGTGGATAGGTCTTCCAGCATGACAATGACCCAAAACATACCATCAAGGCAAGAAAAAAGTTACTCAAGAAGAAGCACATTCAGGTCATTGTGTGCAAACCTGGTAACCAACTACAAGAAACGTCTTACCTCTGTGCTTGTCAACATGGGTTTCTCCACCAAGTACCAAGTCATGTTTTGCTTGGGGATCAAATACTTATTTTACTCACGGAATTGCAACTTTATAACATTTGTATTGTGTGTTTCTGGATTTTTGGATGATATTCTGTCTCTATCATTTAAAATACACCTATGATAAAAGGTTATAGACCCTTGATTTCATTGTAAGTGGGCAACCTTACAGAATATGCAGGGAATCATATATTTTCCTCACTGCATCTATATATCGTGCCAAACAGCCTCAAAAGTAACCAGATGTAGTTGTGAACAAATCTGTATGTTGAAAGTATACTGTTTTGCAAGTTTTTAAGTTCACCTTTACAGAAAGTAATAAATGCATATAAGTTTGCACACAAAAAAAAGTGCATTTATGTATTTTTTCCTGCAGGAGCCAGGAAAGCATTGCACCCGCAATCAGTAGATAAGGGTTGCAAAGCGGACTCCTACAGACATGTCCTTCGGATTTCAGGCTATACCTCTGTATGGCCTTTCTGTTCAAAACCTGGAGGACATGTCAGTGGACTACAAGAGTGCTCATCAGCACCCCCTCAGCACAGTGAAACTACAAGTCTGTCTGCTGCCGTGGCAGACGGTACTTGCAGAGTTCGCATTTACAGGAGTGAATGAATGAAGCGGCTGTGTGAGAGGAGTCCCGCAAAGTATTTCTAAAAAGTGAAAGCGGGTGTGGGCAGAAGAACCCCCAACTGCTGTCATTGGGCAGGGGGGAGGAGCTGAGACATGTTCCACCCTAAATATGGATGGAACACATAACATGTTCCTAAGGTGAACTTGTGATTCATTCCCCAATAATTGGATTCTTATTTGCTTGTGTCCCCCATGGGTCTTTTACATTGGCTTTAAAGTTAGTTTGCCTAAATGTGCTATATGTCCTTTTTTTTGTGCTAGTTTATTGAAAGAAAAAAAATAATCAATAAATATCATGTTTTTTTTTTTTTTTGTTAAACGTGCTTTCCAAACTCCAGCCCGGGGGCCATATGTGGCCCATTGCTTGCTTTTATTTGGCCCTTGTGGCATTATTCCCCCCACTGTTGCTGACATCTAACACTGACAATAGGGCACTATTCCTTCCATTGACACCAACGATAAGGCACTGTTCCTCCCACTGACACCAACTGTGGGGCACTTTTTCTCCCACTGATTCCAACAATGGGGCACGATTCATCCCACGGATACCAATAATGTGGTACTATTCCTTCTACCACCACAAACAATGGGGCACTATTCCTCCCATTGTTTCCAATGATGGGGCACTATTACTCCCACTGACACAATGATGTGTTATTATTTCTCCCAGTAATACCAATGATGGGACACTATTACTCCCATTGATACCAACAATGGGCCACTATTCCTCCTATTCATACCAACAATGGGGCATTGAATACTCCCACTGACTCCAGGACATTTTCTGCTCCCACTGGCCACAATCCGACCCCCTAAAGTTGGAAGAGCAATACGCTGGCCCTTTGTTTTTGAAAGTTTGGAAACCCCTGCTTTAAAACAAGCACTCACTGACTTCTGGAGCTGAAGGCACTGTGGAGAAGATCATTTTTTAACAATAGGACACGATTCCTATATCAATACCAATAATGGGGCACTATTTCTCATCCTACTGACCATAGGTGCTATGTAATTTCCCTATCCCCACTGACAACTAAGCCTGAAGCATTGTTTAATCTCACTGATGCTGCGGTATGTTCTACTCCCAATGTCCACAGTGCAGCCTCCCTACAGTCTGAAGGACAGTAATCAGACCCTTTTGTTAAGAAAGTTTGGAGACCTCTTCATTAAAGAATAGAAGACTGTAAGTCTAAGAATGCACTCATGGGAAAAGGAAACAGAATGGGCTAAGCTTCTGAAATGAAAAAATGAAAGTGAACTTATTTTCTGCTGTACATTTTTAGAATGAATTACTTCACAATGCCTGTGGATATAGGGGTCAATGAGGTCTTTTTTTTTTTTTTACAAAATCCCCAGCTGAATTCGGGACATGCACATAAGGGGGGGGGGGGGGGAGCATTATCTACGAGTTTTTTTGCGGGGTACAGAAAACAAATCCCATATTGACTGAGTATGTACAGCATGTAATACACCATTTATTGATAGTTTTTTATGATGTGGGTTTAGTGACACTTTTTAAAGTCAAAAGAGCATTTTGGGCAAACCCACATTAATGAGTGTAATTAAGTGTTTTGCTTATTAAAACCATACACTGTTTGCTCCTATCCATTTGATCTATACTGTAGAGTTTCGGCAATCTGCACAAACCAATGAGGTTTTTCTCATCCATAGATACAAATTTGTTGAAGATCAGGTAAATGGCAAGCATATATTTAAGTGGTTAAAAAAAATAAAAACATAATCATGGTTCTTCTGTAAAATGGTAGATCATCCACTTTAGATTTGCTGGAAAATCACGAATATGTTTGCGTGTTTTTCACGGTCACTCTAATCTGTTATATATGTATGTTTTGCAATGCTTTGTTTCCTCTAAGCTTTAACTCGATTGTGTGATTGTCTACCCCTTGTAGATATCGAACAATATTTAATAATATCAGTGTTTGCATATGGAAAATATATTTACTGTATCTTCAGAAGCTGCACTGTCTAGTCTGACAGCATCATGCTCGGTGGGGTCTTACATCTATGTAGAGTGGACAAAATGAAGTTAAATAGAAGCATGACTTAGATGTAGCCATGTCCAACATCTAAACCGTATATCCAATCTGTCTGCCAGATATTTTCCATGCATGCATAATGTTCAAGGGCTGGCGCTCAAACACTTTTTACTCCATAATACAATTTGCATTTAGAATTTGTGATAATAATCAATGCCACCCCACTGAGATTTTCTCTTTCTTACATGCAGAAAACAAGATCTGTTTAATATTAGAAACAGCCAGAATTCTTATTTACAAGTCTAAGACGGCTTTCCGCTACTTTTTTTTTTCCTCTGTCAAACAAATCTATACTTACAATTTCTTAGCTCAAAGCTGATTTAAACATAAAAATAAAAATTCATAGTATTGCAGCTTACTGGTGTTTAAATGTGGTGGCTTCATACATTATTTTTTATTTTATTTTTTTAACATGGTAAACCTTCCATTGAAAGGAAAACGTATTATTTACCTCCCCAGGAGATCAAGTGCATATAGCACTTTGTCCCATTTGTGATTGGCCCTTAAACACACTTTAATACTGACTGTAGCTCCACCTCCTTTTAAAGCCTGAATTATGGGCATTCTTTAACCACTTGACCTCCGGAAGGTTTAACCCCCCCATGACAAGTGCAATGTTTTTTTTTTTTTTATGCTATTCCGCGTTGTGCTACTTTAACTGACAATTATTCGGTCATGCAAAACTGTACACAAAAGATAACACCCCCCCCCCCCCCCCACACACACACACACAATATTTTACTTTATTTTTACTATTTGCTTTCTGTTCTAAGACATATACAATAAAAATCAAATTTCTGCATACATTTTTATGTCAAATGTATTTTACATGCCCTTGGTAGAAAAAAAAAATCCCAATAAGTGTATATTTGTTTGTGTAAACGTTATAGTGTCTACAATCTATGGTGTGTGTATATATACTGCAATTTATACCGCTATGACACTATACTGGTAATCCAGTGGTAATGGGCAGGCCATCTGGCGCTTGCTGGGAGGTTATATAATACTTTACACTGCCACTGTACTAATGACACTGTTCTGGGAAGGGGTTAACATCAAGGGTTTAACTGTGTGCCTAACGATTGTAACCTGTAGTATGTGCTGCTTTTACTAAGAGTGTGTACAGAGTCCTGTTGTGTGTTTGTAAACAAGAAGAGAAACACAGGCGCCTCTAGGTTAGACCTTTGAATATTTTAATGAGATAACGCTTGTCAGAGATTGACAAAGGAGCACACCCCGAGTCCCATCTACCAGTGTGCATGCTCCAAAACGGTGTCGCAACCCACCAGTTATGTCATCACGCCTGGCACCACGTTTCAGCCCTCACCATCGGCTTGATCCAAGCTTCGGTTTCATCGCTGTGGTCCCAGAAATCCTGCTGGCTAGGATTTCTCCCCACAGGCAGAAAAATCAGCTGTTCAGAACGCCGATGTGCAGTGAACGCCACGCCAGTGTGGATGGACTCGTATCTTACTTCCTTAACCTCCATGTAAGTGGATAATGCATCTCATTAAAATGTTCACAGTTCTAACTTAGAGGTGCCTGTGTTTCTCTTCTCATTTGCATATCTAGAGTCTGCTTTCAACTTCCCCCTCAAAGGCTGGGAAGGTTGTTTTTTGGACTGCTAAAGTAATCTATACAGGTCTCCCCTCTTCATCTCTCCCCCTCCACATATACTGAGTATCCACTTCAAGGACTTCTTGATGGGCTAATGAATTAAATCTCATACTATTTAGCAGTGCCACTACCCATTTTTTTGTCTGTGTTTGTAAACACACTGTGACTGGGTGCAACTTCAGGCTTGGCAGCATAAATAAATGTTGCAGTCTTACTTCTTGCTAATCTACGCTCTGATTGGACACAGACAATCAGCAGGTCTTAGCCATAAATCATTGGCTAGCACCTGCTGAGAAAATTTTGTTTTGTCCAACCACAGCATGGATTAGCAGTAAGTAAGCCAGCAACATTTATTTATGTTGCCTCCCTGTCACAGTAAATCTACTGGGACCAAGTGGCAAGTAGTTAAAGCAGAGTTCGCCCCAAAAGTGGAACTTCCTTTTTAGGCACTCCTTGCCCCCTTACATGCCACATTTGGCATGTCATTTTTTTTTTGGGGGGGGGGGGGAGGGGGTACCTAGTTTTGACAGGTGTCCATCTTCCACTTCCTGCTCTTGTCACCTTGCCACCTAGGTAGCGAATCCTCTCCCCCTTAGGTGGCGACTCCTCTCCCCCTCCCTCTCTGCAATCTTCTGGGACACGTCGCAGGTCCCAAAAGATTGCGTAGCCACTAAGACTCGCACCAAGAAGCTGTCCTGGCTGTGTGCCCACACTTGGAATACCAGCGCCGCTGAGAGGCGGGGGAGAGCAGCAAGTCTTTGGACAGCCGCATCACTGGACCAGCAGCTACCCTTTTTTTTAGCTGCTGACTTTTTTAATAAACTTTCAAACGAGTGAGCCCCGCTTTGAGCTGAGTGATCTTTTACTATTCCGAATGAACAATCAAAGCTAGCTGTTCTTTGAGAATAGTAAAGATCCCTCAGAGCTTCAGCTTTGTGTAATGTATCTGCCAATGTCCTGTGTGAGTAGAGTGTACACAAGAAGCCTCATATACTTTACACCGGGCCATGGTTCTGAATGACTTTTTACTTTTATCAGTAAACAAGCAGTGTTGATTGGTCCTTCACAACAGTGACAGATCACTGATCAGAGTTATGGATCGCTGATTGGTTTCTACGAAGTGTCGCAACAGATTTTGCGCTCTCTGGCTTTACTAAGTTATCTCCTGTATATCTGTCAGTTGCTGCTTGTACACATACTGACCGATGGATTACATAGTGCAGCAGCACTGTGTGAATTTCACTTTTACGAATTGACAATCCATGATGTCACACCAGCGCAGTGTATACCACAGCTCGACATCGTCTATTGCTCATTCAGAAAACCACGCTATGTCATCCATGAGCCAAGCTGTGTATGTTTACAGGGGCTGCTAGACATTACTGGATGGCATGTAATATTTATTTGTGAGCTGCAGCACTGGTCTCCAGAGTGGCCCCTGCTGCCAGAGACTAGAACTGTCAATAACAAAGCTGTCTTCTTCCTGGCAGCATTGTTGGACAATGTAGGAAGTCCTGTTCTACCACACTGCTTAGGAGCTGAAAGATGAATTTGAGTAGGGCCAAGTTGAATATAATTAAATATTTTTTAATGGTTCTCTTCTTTAAAACACCAGCTGTCATAGAGTGACAACCATACTGAGCAGCATTGTCACAATAAGTACAGTAACAGTCCAGAGACAGATTTATGAACAGCTAGTGTGTAACTCGTTCAATGGTATAATTAACACAAAAGGGAGTAAATAAGTGACATTTATTGTTGAATACACTTTAAAGTGGTTCTAAATGCTCAAGGAATGCAAGAAGGTTTAAAAAAAAAAAAACCTGTGTGCAGCAGGCCCCCCCCCCCCCCAATACTTACCTGAGACCCACCATGATCCAGAGATGTACGCTAGAGCCTCAGCTCTCCCTCCTCATTGGCTGAGACAGCAGCTGGAACTATTGTCTCGCGCTCCTGTCAATTACAGCCAGTGAGCCAATGAGGAGAGATAGGGGACAGGGCTGAGCCACGGCTGTGTGAATGGACAAGCAGAGCAGCAGCTCGGGAGCAAGCCTGCCTTTGTGCATCCAATGCAATCTGCCTGCTCTAGGAACACTTGGCAGGAGAAGGAAGACCTGCATACCTGAAAAGATAACAATCGGGGCTCCTCTGTGGAAAACCACTCCACAGAGCAGGTAAGTATTTGTTATTTTTAAAAAGAAAAAAAATGCCTTTGTCGCACTCAAGCCAATTTGTTTTTTCTTTTAGAAAGTACAGGCCGGCAACTCAACAGCTTCTCCATAGAAAATATTTATTTAGGTATTACAGAAGTAACATCATCCAAAATGCTGACGCGTTTCGACCTAGGCCTTAATCAAAAGCATGCCGAAATGTGTCAGTTTTGGATGATGTTACTGCTCTAATGCTTAAATATTTTCTATGGAGAAGCTGTCGAGTTGCCGGCTTGCACTTTCTATGGATCTTTTGTGAGCTTAATTAGGCAGTGCACCGACTACTCTACACACCAACTATAATATATAGCGGTAGAGCTTGGGTGAGTTTTTCTCTGTTTTTTTTTTCCTTTTAGTTTAGAATAGTAAGTAATTGAAATGGATAAAACCTGTCATTTATCTTTTAATGTGTTAAAAAAATAATGTGTCCCAGGAGCACAATAGGAAATGAGCAGAATTATTCCTGAACAAGAGGGATTTCTCTTGATCAGATGCCCCCTCTACTCCCATGTTGGTGGCAACCATAAAAGATTAATTTGCCTTTACTGTTTTGAAAAATGTAATCATAAGAACAAAAAGTGGGGAAAAGGCGAGCACAGGCAGCAAAAAAAAAACCTGACAGAAGTCCTGAACACTATTGATCCCCGGTCAACATTTTTATGTATGATGGTGCCTATATAATCTGTGCTTTCACTAAGGTACCTTAATTTGAGTATAGCATTTGTTGAAAATGTTCATTGTATAAAGCCTCTAACAGATAAAAATGTCTATTAAACTTCTTAAAACACTCCAAACTTTAAAGAGTTACGTCAGCACCATTATTGAAATGTATTGCTTCAGTTTGTTGAATTCACGTCTGCATCAGCTTAATTAGAACATTCTAGGTGATTTAGGAGTGTAATTAAGAACAGATAGTTGCTTCGTTGAAAATTGATGTTCGTTATCAGTGACTAGTAAAATGAGTTGCTCATCAGATGTTTCAGTAGGCAGAACCGTTCCGAACATCTTGTAGAACAATTTTATCCTTGAGGAGCAGTCTTTGGGTCAGTCCATGGCAGGGGTATTTAAACTACGGCCCTCCAGTTGTTCAGGCACTATAATTACCATACTGCCTAGTAATGCCTGTGAATGTCAGAGTTTTACAATGCCTTATGGCAGTGGTCATCAACCCTGTCCTCAGGGCCCACTAACAGGCCAGGTTTGCAACATAACTGAAATACATTACAGGTAATATTTGCTGCTTAGTGATTGTAGTATTCTAGTCTGCATCTCCCCAAGGTAATACATAAAACCTGGCCTGTTAGTGGGCCCTGAGGACAGGGTTGATGACCACTGCCTTATGGGATGGCGTAGTTTGAGGATCCCTGGTTCATGGGGTCATTTTTTTTTTTTTTTTTTTTTTCTTTTACAAAGGTTTTTATTAACAGATTGTAAAAACATACAGAGCCAGCTGATTGAGGAAATTATTCAGAGTGCATAACATAACTTTGAGAATAGCTCCAAATTACATAATTATCGGCAATAACAAAAACAAAAAGAACTAAGGAGGCCAAACCTCCGGAGCCGCGAGGAAGGATTTACGACATGTTCTTGGTTATTATACCAGAGTAACGACAGTTAACTGAGGTATAGGATGAGAAATGCCTCCCAAGATAAGTAGGAGGGTGTTGAAGATGCAGCGGGGAAACAAATAGAGGGGAAAATGGGAAGAGAAAAGGAAAGAGGGAAAAATAATGGTTTCAGAGGTCAATACACCTGAATAATGTCATAACGTCAGTTTTTTTTTTTTTTTTTTTTTTTTACTGTTTGGTTGATGGGGACCTAAAACTGATTTTAGCCATCTTTGAGATCATATTTTCCTTTGTGCTGGGCCTTGTATGCCTTTCATATAGCTGAAATCCAACATTTGGATAGAATTCCGCTTTGAAGTTTACTTGTAGTGTCCTAAAATGTAGATTTTATGTGATACATCGCTTCATTGCTTTCTCACTAGTCAGATTGAAACTGAGAAATGGCCTAGTTCTGACTTTTAGCACCTCTGCAAACAAGTAAACACATGAATCTCCCAAATCATTATATTACCAATAAAAGAGAGTGGAGTTAACTGGTGTAGAACCGTTAAATTAAATTAGGCTGTGCTCCCTGTGTGAATTTCAAGGCTTGAATTTTTATTTTTACTTGATTTGCCAGCAACCTTGCCAAGCTGACATATCAGTTTTGAGACAGGGCTGACCTTTCGGAGCTGTTTCTGCATTGCCAGGTACATTACGATGTTTCACCTGTAATCAATTTTTGGTGGATTGAATCCAGTGCACAAGAAAGATTAAAAAAAAGGAGAAACATGAAATAATTAAGTGAATAAGTATGGCTTTTAATGTCCTTTTGTTCATGCTAGCCTCACATTGTGGTTTGAAAGTTTGGCTGTGCTGTGGAATGTTTGAAGAATCCCATTGTGTGTTTATTCTCATGGAAAACATCTTAATGGAAAGAGCTACCTTCTCCTAGATAATAGAAAACCGTTATAGTTTTGGTTCTGTCTTTTGGCAATCAAAAGATTTTAGTTATTTGATTAATTGTTTTGTTTTTCTTACAATCAAGTCTGAACATTTTGTTACAACCACTTACAATTAAAATATTTGCCCATGTAAACCACATTTAGGACTGGTTTTCATTTTAAAAAAAGGGAAGCCGTCTCCAGAAGAAGACACCCAAAGATGTGAAACACGTTTTTTGGGTTTTTTTGCTTTGTATTTTCAAATTTGAGAACTGCCCAAAAAAATTAAATAAAGCACCTCTAAACTACAGAGTTTTGAACCTTGCAGCGTATGTCTTCCTGAGGTGAGAATTTCGTTGCATCCGTTGTTGCAGAGACCAATCAGAGGTGACAAAAGTATAAACAAAAAATGTTTTTTGCCTACAAACGGGCATAATTGAAACAGATGTAAATGGAAGGCATATGTTTACATCAATTCAGATCTGTTTAAACAGAAAAGGACACGTCCCGGGTTTTAAAAAATGGACCTCAACAGATACAGATGTAGACTGATGTAAACGGATGATCATCTGTTTACATCTGCCTATCCATAGACATTCATTGTGGTTCAGTCTGGATCCATCTGAAAAACTGCCCAATGTATCTAGATTGAACATCCATATGAAAGGGGTCTAAGAATATTATAATGGCGTATTTAAAAGCTCATTCGATTTGACTGTATTTCGGTGGTTAATGGGAATGCATAAGTGCTCAATAACTACACCTGTCACCTGTAGGGCCAATGCCTTCTGTGCCTAATGGAAAATCCAGCCCTGGAAATATGATTTCTTTGCTCTAAGTATAGTGGGACAAGGTTTGGTCCATTGTTGACGGTTACCTGATGGCAAGATCTCCCCTGACCCTGATATAGCTGTAAAATATAGTGGGGCCACCTGAAAAAATCCACAACTTTCTGTATATTTCCCATGGGGCATACACTAGAGGGCTACAAAAATCCAATGGGGCATTGAGGCTTGCCCCATTTCACCCAAAATTGTGAATTTACATCCTTTGAATATCCCTTTTATACAAGGGAGTTTAAGCAAAATTAAAACTTTAATGAGATTTTTACTGTTCCCTCTAGAATGTCATCATAATGTTTGTTCCTCTGGGCCTTGGGTTTTCTTGTTATAATTTACCCCCCAAAAAATCAGGATTGTTGACAGTGTGATCAGAATCACACTTCCCCCTTCCTTGCTAATGTCTTTGAGAACTATTAGGGGTAGAACCTCTAAAGAGATTAAAAATGTAGCTCTGTCACAAGCTATATTTTCTTTAAGGGGGGCCCATTTTCAAAATGTTTTGTCTGCTATAGGAAATATCTAGTATCAAAGCCGCGTACACACAATCGGATTTTCTGATGGGAAATGTGTGATGACAGGCAGTTGGTGGAAAAGCTGACTGTTAGTATGCTCCATCGGACAATTGTTGTCGGGCAAATGTTGGATGCCAGGTTTTCAAATTTTCCATGGACAAATATCTGTTGTCGGATTTTCCGAGCGTGTGTGCACAAGTCCGTTGGACAAAAGTCCAAAGTACAAACACGCATGTTGGGAAGCAAGGACAAGCCAGAAGTGGTCGGTCTTGTAAACTAGTGTTCGTAATGGAGAATTTATAATCACGACGTGGCAAATTATGAAATCTCGAAATGGAGTTAGTGCAAACAAATTTTCAAAGGTTTTTTTTTTTTCTAGTTATATCAAGAATAATGTTCTTTTTTTTATTTTTATTTATTTATTTTTTATTTTTTGGCAAATCACCACAAAACCATTATCCCATAGTTCTTGAGATCAAATGTACAAATGTGCGTTGGTGTCCCTTGTCAATTTTACATTGCATTTTTTTTAAATGTAACTGCCTACTCCCCATTCCTGCCTACTGAAGTAAAACACATAGCCAAGTATTATCCACAATTTTTTTTATTGTGCATTAAAAAAAGAAAACAAATAAATAAAATTAGACATGCCATCTGCCAACAGAACTTAACCAAAAAGTGCATTCAATGCATCCAAAAATATAAAAAATATCACTATTCAAGTAAAAAATAAAAGCCTCATGCATGTGTCCTGCTTCCTAATATAGGGGGTCAACAATGCCAAGAGTTGGTTAAAACAGGGTGCCGTCATCCGGAGATAATTCCGAAAAACATCTATTCTCCTGGAGCTCCCGCAGCAAAGGCATGATGTAATTGGTCAGGATTAATAAAGCAACCAATTTTTTTGCCCAAGAACGCCTCCTCCTCCTCCTGTTCCTGAACTGGACTTGGGTCAAATCAATAACTCCAAGGCCAATAATAACCCATCATCTCCTCCCATACTGCAATATGTCTGACGAACGGCCATTCACAAACGAACTGAAAAGCACGAAATGAAAAGTGCAAACTAAAAAGCACGAATCAACACTCACCAAACCTCTACTAACACGAAATTAGCAGGAGGGGCCCGGAGGCTGGCGCTAAAGAGCTGGAAAACCACATAGTATGTCACTACATTTGTGTTTGTTGGCCAATAGCTCCTTGCCGTATGCAAGACAAAATCCAGGCACACGTCTTCAGACAAAAGTCTGAGTTTTTTTCTGTGGAAAATCCGATCGTGTGTACGAGGCTTAAGACACTGCCTGCACACTCCTGCCTTTCACAGGTGTTCTATAGAAATTTGGAGCTTCTTCCTGATCACTGTAGTGATAGTAAGTGATGTTCACAACACTGCTTGTGTTGTTTCTGAAGGCCAACTTGAGAGGAAACTGTAACCCTATTGATCATTCATCCCACCAGCACTCCAGCCAGTTCACCATTCATGAGCTACTCCGCGTTGGATCACTAGTCATCCGGGGAGGGGGAGTGGAGGTCGGACATAAGGAAGCAAATTCCTCCTTCTCTACAAAGATGGCTGCTGCCATAACAAGATGTAGCATGGGGTGAGTCATGGTAAGCTGGTCATGATGGAAAGGTTGGCTGTAGGGAGCCTACAGAAAGTACTAGTGAATGATCCTTGACTTTTCAATAGATTTTTTTTTATTATTATTATTTTGGACCCAGTTTCGACAGTTTATAGATATTCTGTATTTTTTCAAATTCTATCAAATCCCCATTAAAGCTAGTATAAACTAGCAATACTCATATTGTTGGGGGGCAAAAAAAAAAAATTCTGTCTTACTGTACTAACAAAATCCGGTCTCTGCTAGGAATTTAGTGAGTGTAAGCTGGCTCAGTGTCTTATTCATGTTAAATCCATGTAACCTCCCTCTACAATCTCCTCATGTTCAGGATCTTACTGAATACATTTGGGTTGAAGCACCATCAAGAATGCCAGAACTAACTATCACCGTAGGCAGAAATCACTGTGCTTCTAAGTGATTGCTATGACAGAAGCAGCTATCTCCTCCAGTCACAGATGAGATCTTGCATCAGCTACTTTCTCTTGTAACCTCTCAAATTGTGCTTATTTGTAGCAAGATTTTAAGATTTAAATGGACTAGTTGTAACAAATGCACAAAACGTGTGAAAAGAGAAGGCCATTGTGTTTAAAGAAATGTTTTCTTTTCCAGTTCCAAATTAATTTTGCCTTCCTCCAAGCTTTCGATTGAGATGTGTGCAAGCTGTCCCTTGTTCCTTGTTTTCGTTTTAGAGTGGCGTTCTAATTTGATAAGGGAGAAGGGTTGGCAGGGAGTACTTGCTTCTCTAATACTTTTCATTGGAGGTCCTTTGAAAGAAGCTTATACCATTGGCCACCAATGCTCTCTTTTGTCACATAATTTAAGTCTGACCACCCCTTCTAGCTGAGGGAATGGTTTCTCAGTAAAGTGTTAGTAGAGGCCTCTTATTCATTTGTACAGACTTGGGGCTTAAATTTGCATTAAACCTATCTTTAAGTTGACCTGTTATGATTTCCGCTCTGGACTCTACTGATTTCATCTACTTCACTTTTAGGTTAAGCGTCACAAACACACCTTTACCTTTTTCAGTAAGAATACCCCTAGTTGTCCTATTAATTGCTCTCATTGGACAGGAAGGTGGCAGTTGTAGAGTGCTTGACCTAGACCTCAAACTAAATTAGAGAGGTGCACAAATCAGGGATTTATGTTTTAAAGGTAAAGGTAACCAATTTTTACATTTCATGAACAAAATAAAATTACCTAAAGTTTATTCAGACTTTTCAGGTGCTAATTAGAAGAATTAAACATTATATATAGTTAATAATCATACTATTGTTAAAAATCACTATAAAACACCTTACAAAGGCCACCTGTGGTGTGCTGATTTTAAATGTTTAATAAGCACAAACGGTGTTCTTTGTAAGTTGTGTAGTACCTGAAAAGTCCTAATAAACTTTTATGACATTTTATTTTCTTATCTAGCTTTGTAGAATGTGGGCATGTTATAGCTGGGACCCGTTAGAAATGCTTGGAGCATATCTCTGAAGCACCAAAATCTCTCCTCTAGTGATCCACACTGAAATGGCTGCTGGCATCTCTAGTACTCATCCAGAAGTTGCTCGTATGTGCAAGTGTGAGCATCACACTCCCGAAAGCCTGATCCTAAAGTGGATGTAAACCCCATTCATAAAATTGGACCTGTGCACATATATCTCTAGTGTTTACCTATCTCTCTTCAAAGCCCTAAGTGCTGTGTCTTTCTGCTGCTTCGTTCCTCTGTTATCAGCATGAGAACTTCTAAAAAGCTCTCCCACACACGAGATAAAAGCAGCTGGAAATTTGTGTTGGGGCAGTAACTTAGAGACATATAAGCAGAGAGCTGGTCTATTCACAGCACAGCTCTGTATGTTTGTTGCTCTGCCTATTTGGGGGGGGGGGGGGTTGCTTTCCTCTAATCAGCTCACACACAGTGTATGCCCAGTCTCCCCTCCCACTTCTGAAACAGGAAGACAAATTTCTAACACGATGTGCACTTTCTAAATAGTCTATAAAGCTGAAGACAGAAGATATACATGTAAAACTTATATAGGAAGATTTGTTTCATCTCTGTGTATCATCTGAAGCTGTTCACTTCACTGTGTATATGTGAGGATTTACATCCACTTTAAAGAACAGTAGGGAGTGGTCTCAGCCTGGCTTTAAATATCCAATTTCCCATAAAGCAAGCTCTTGATTGTATATTCCTAAAAGTCCTCAAAGGCATTGGCAACGGAGAGGGAGATGGGATTCTTTATGGCCACTCTTATTTTTTGGGGTCTAAATTATAACAAGAATATTGTATACTGTATTGTACATAATTTTATTTCTTTACAAAGTCTCTTTCATTTTTAAAATCAGCCCTCCTATAAACATGCATGCACAGTGTGCATATTTAGATCAATGGATTGTGGAAAAAATCTTCCAGAACAAGCTTTTGCCCAGGGGAAAAACAAAAGGGGGTCATCTGTAAAAGACCACCAAGACTACGTTTTAGTTTTTCCAAGACGGGTCCCTCTGCATTGTCCGTGGCGACCCGTAAGCACGAAGACATTCTGACAGCCCTGCCAATATTGCACTGTACCAGACAGAGCATGCTTTTACTGATCAGCAGTAGAGCAATTAACATTTGATAGGCTTTTTCCTTGGAGTTTGCATTTGTAAGACATCAGACAAATTGTAGTGCTAACCTTTCTGACTGCAGTTTAATGTCCCTTTGATTAGTTTTATGTGATTGTTATATACAGCAAAAATTTAATTTTTTCTGAGTTGTACCTATACAGCATCTTTATCACTGACTATATTTTTCATCTCCATGGTTGGCTTGATTCTATCTTATTCTATTTTGTTTTTCTTTTAATAGGCCTCTGTTACTATGGTAACAGAACAAATCTTATTGTGTTGATGTCTAGGTTATTTTATTCATTAAGGACCATAATGGAAAAACACGAAACAATATTAAGGATACTGCCTATTGCAGTAGAAGTGGTTTGTTGTGTTTTTCTGTGTACAGTATAGGAAGACATGGCAAAGAGGTATTACACTAAACTGTATTGTGACTGATTAGAGCAAACTATATGTTACTGATGCATGCTTAGACTTGCAATCGATGCCCATGTACTTCTAAAAGCACTGTTATCTGTGTTATTACGGACTCCCCTTCCTTTTTTTTTTTTTTTTTCTTTTTTTTTTTTTTCCTTGACTGTTGCCAATATTCATCAGTGTCTTTTTATAATTTTTGATAATTATTATCCATGATAACACATATACTTTATATTTACTTGTTCATTTTTAGAGTTTTGTGTCTTAAATTTTAAGTTTGTTTGATTACTTTAGCCGCGTACACACGTAGCCGTCTGTCCGTCGGACTTTCCGAACGGGCTACTTGCCCACACACGGCACTTTTTCAGCGGACTAATACGGCGTACTAAGTCCGCCGTACTATCCGCCCTACTTTTGAAATGAACGGACTCGCCCAGACACGCGGAGGAAAGTCCACTCATTTCGAGCACGTCTCCAGGTAGGCGGGGCCCACGAAGGATACGTCGCTGGCCCCGCCGCCTGGTATGGACTTAAAGGGGAACCCCGACGCCGAAAAAAATCGGTGTGGGGGTCCCCCCCAAGTCCACAACAGACCCTTGTCCGAGCACGCTACCCGGCCGGCCAGCAAAGGAGGGGCGAGCGAGCGACCCCCCTCCTGAGCCGTACCAGGCCACGTGCCCTCAACATGGGGGGGTGCCTTGGGGAAGGGGGGGCCGCGTGGCCCCCCCCTTCCCCAAAGCATCTTGTCCCCATGTTGATGAGGACAAGGGCCACTTCCCGACAACCCTGGCCGTTGGTTGTCAGGGTCTGCGGGCGGGGGGCTTATCGGAATCCGGGAGCCCCCTTTAATAAGGGGGGCCCCGGATACCGGCCCCCCACCCTATGTGAATGAGTATGGGGTACAATGTACCCCTACCCATTCACCTGTAAAATAAAGTACAAAAAAAAACACAACACACAAGATAAAATAATTTATTGCACAGCTCCGGGGGTCTTCCGTCTTCGGGGGTCTTCTCGCCGGACTCCTCCGCTATCTTCTTGTAGCTCTTTTACTATCGGAGGAGCCCGGCTTTATTCTTCGTTGCCGCGGCCTCTTCTTCCGATTTCGGGGGTCTTGTCCCCCTCTTCGGTTCTTTTGCTGGGCCACCGCGCCTTCTTATAGCTCTTTTACAGGCGGTGGCCCGGTCTTCTGTCGCCGCCTTCTGTTCTTCTTCTCCTTATTCTCCTTCTCTCCTTCTCCTCCTCGAGATGTTGACTCGACGTTCTCTCCGGCCGCAATGCCAGGGACGCGCTGCGACTTATATAGGGACAAGGGGCGGTGTCACATGGGTTGATGTCACATGGCGACAGTCCCAGCATCCTCCGGGACTGTGACATCGTAAGGGGGCGGGGTCACCATGTGACACCAACCCATGTGACACCAACCCATGTGACACCGCCCCTTGTCCCTATATAAGTCGCAGCGCAGCGCGTCCCTGGCATTGCGGCCGGAGAGAACGTCGAGTCAACATCTCCAGGAGAAGAAGAAGAACAGAAGGCGGCAGCGGCGACAGAAGACCGGGCCACCGCCTGTAAAAGAGCTATAAGAAGGCGCGGTGGCCCGGCAGAAGAACCGAAGAGGGGGACAAGACCCCCGAAGTCGAAAGAAGAGGCCGCGGCAACGAAGAAGAAAGCCGGAGTCCGGCGAGAAGACCCCCGGAGCTGTGCAATAAATTATTTTATCTTGTGTTGTGTTTTTTTTTGTACTTTATTTTACAGGTGAATGGGTAGGGCTACATTGTACCCCATACTCATTCACATAGGGTGGGGGGCCGGTATCCGGGGGCCCCCTTATTAAAGGGTGCTCCCGGATTCCGATAAGCCCCCCGCCCGCAGACCCCGACAACCAACGGCCAGGGTTTTCGGGAAGAGGCCCTTGTCCTCATCAACATGGGGACAAGGTGCTTTGGGGTGGGCGCGGCCCCCCTTCCTCAAGGCACCCCACATGTTGAGGGCACGCGGCCTGGTACGGCTCAGGAGGGGGGGTCGCTCGCTCGCCCCTCCTTTGCTGGCCGGCCAGGTAGCGTGCTCGGACAAGGGTCTGTTGTGGACTTGGGGGGGACCCCCACGCCGATTTTTTTTAAGTCCATACCAGGTGGCGGGGTCAGCGGCGTCTCCTTCGCGGGCCCCGCCTACCTGGAGACCCGCTCAAAATGAGCAGACTTTTCTCCGGGCGGGAAAAGTCCGCTCATTTCAAAAGTACGGCGGACTGGCACACACATGGCCGGATTGTCCGCCGAAATGCGAGTCCGGCGTGAAGATTGGAGTGTAAAACTACATTCTAAGTCCGCCGTACTTTCGGGTCAAAAAAGTATGCCGGAGGCTACACAAGGGGGGATTGTCGGGCGGACTTTTCCACCCGCTTGTTTGAGCGTGTGTACCCGGCATATGTCTACCCTAATATTGTCTGCCCTATTGTAAGATGGTAATTTGTACAAAAGATAATGTTATGGTGCTTGGTGCTGCGGGAGCCAAAAGGATCTTTTGTGACCTAATTTCCCACACTGCCCAAAAGATGCCACTTGCAGGACTTTTTCTAATATCCTGCAAGCACAGAGTGCTTTCACACTGTGGCGGTTAGAGAAAGATCTAAAAGCAGCATCTTTGGGACGGTTTTGGGAGTGCTGTATACAGCAATCCCAAAATGCCCCTGTCCATTGAAATGAATGGGCATCACTTCCAGGGTGCCTGAAAAAGTGCTTCGGAAGTGCCACAACATGGGCGCTTTTAACCCCTTATTCAGCCGCTAGTGGGGGTTAAAAGCGCCCCGCTAGTGGCCGAAAAGCTCTTTATGAGCGGTGCTTTAGCGCTCATGCATAGGCGGCCCCAATGTGAAAGGGGTCTAAACATTCCTGGCTGTCCACGTCTGAAACGCATTGTCATGACTACAGCCTGTTGCCAGCTTTCCATCTGCTCTACCACCGCATCTGCATTCCATCCCAAGCTTTTGGACCCCCGCCGAGAAGTTAGGGTAAAATAAGATTCTTGTGCCCTTGTACTGTACATTTCTGCGTTCTTGGGACAGCCTCGGAATCATTTCTGTATCCCTGTAGTTCAGGAGCCGCGCATGAAGCAGAAGTGGAGGATGTCCCTCTGGCAATGGCCTAGTGGGGGCTCTATGAGCCCATTCCACAGCATATAAGTGAGTAAAAGCCTGTATGCTAAAGATTTCCATCAGCCACTGTTCTACCTTCTCGGGTCACCCCATGATTCGCACATTATTGCGCTGTGAGCGATTCCCAAAGTCCTTGTCTCGCATATCTGTGGATTTAGCTAGGCGTGCAGCTGACTGGGACTCCCTGATCATATTGGGAAGCTTATCTTCTGTCATTGATCCCTGCTCTCAGCGGCTGTTGTTCTCTTCCTTATTTTTGTAGATCCTGTCTTATCAGACTGACCTCCTTTTTGAGACCACCAAACCGTTCTTGCAGGTTAACTGATGCTGTACGTTTATTAACAGCTCTTAGAATTACAGCTAAAGTGGGTTGTTCTCCCTCCTCCTCCCCAGCATGCTCAGACTCCTCCAGCTTAGTGGTATAGTTGTCAATGAACAGAGCAGCAACTCCCTGCCTGTCCTCTCTCTCCTCCATGGTAGTATCTGCCCAGTCAGATCTCCCTGACTTCTTCAGTGCATAGTATCTCATGTCTCGGAGGGCATCCCCGATCAGGTCTTTGGTGGTTTTGGGGGCTTTACTCACCCCCTCTTTATATTTTTATATTTCTCCACTGTTCGTGCTTTCTGTGCAGAGGCCCTCGCGGCGCCATGTTGGAAATCCAACTGCGGGCCACCTACCTTGTTTTCGTGGGTCAGCATGTCTCTCAAGCGGCAGGTAACTTGAGCTGGAGCTGTTGCAGGTATTCCCTGAGCATATGGACCCAAAACTGGGTGTCGTACAACGCTGGAAGCCAAATCAATTAACCTCCCTGGCGGTACGATTATTTCGGATTTTAGGTGCTAAAAGCGGTACCATTATTTTGCATGAAAATTTGGCGTTTTATATTGTAGTCCTGTAATTCTTAGGAATAACTCTCTTAAATCTGTCCAAACCAGAGTCTAGCAGACATCCCGGGTATGATAAAGTTTGAAAAATGAAATCATAAATTATAATATAATAAATAACTATAAATAATTGTACCAAATAATATAACAATAATAAAAATTATTCAATAATGTAATCAAATCAAAAACACTGAAATTTGCTCAGTTGCAAAATTGTCACTGTCATTACTTTTCAGTATTTGATGACGGATCTCCCCACAAATTGCTATCGCTCAATTCTGCAAGTGATTCCAATTTATTATCGCTGTTTTCTAGCTGGTCTAAAACCATTTTTGATGTAAAATGACAGTTTGGTTGCTATGGACAATCTCCAGTTTCCAGGCATAAAGAACAGTTTTTATTATATAAAACTGCATGCAGGGCACTGGACAGACCACTAGGGACAAAGGGGATGTGAAATATTTACATACAGCAATGTAATCTGTAAGATTACATTATACTGTATGTATACTGTCTGTTTCACTTTTTGAATTTGGCGCCGATCTCCATCCCCGTGCGTCGCAGCACTCGCAGGGCACGGAGATCGGCTCCGTGATAGATCGAGCGAGGCACAGTTCGCTCGTACAGCGGGGAGACAACGCTGGATCCGAGGGAGAAGGTAAGTAAACCTCCTCCTGGATCCAGCGATGCATTCCCGAGTCTGGCTCGGGGTTACCGCTAATGGTACAAAAATTCCACCCCGAGCCAGACTCGGGAAGACCGTCGGGGGGGTTAAGGGTAATGTCGGCAGCTGCGTGGATAAGCTGCTTCTCGCATGCTGTGTTGGCCACACTCATGTTCGCTGATTTTTAAAGTTGCATAGATGGGAACATTTGCTATTGAATTTAATGAGCTGTGACTAGTGATGCGACTGTGTCCAAAGTCGCATGACAAGTTTCACTAGTGGAAATGGAGCCTTAAATTCGTTACTCACATGTAATGAGCAATATAAATCAATCTGTATCCTTCAAAAATGTTCCTTTTGTACCCCATTTCTTTCATATTTCTTCCCCAGCTACCTCTGCCTTTCACAGCAGCTGGGCGTGTGCCACACCATGTACACAGTGCCCATAACACCATGCACACAGTGCCCCACCATGCACATAGTCATCACAGTGCTGTGCAGAAACAACCACGTGGTTGTACACTGTAGAAAATCTGCAGCATGTTGCATTGTAATCTATCTTACAGTTTCTAACAAACATAACATACTTCCAAAGCCTCCCCTACCCCTCTCCCCTCTCTATGAACACAGGAGGGGATACATTTCTGTGAAGGATAGGAGGGATGGGGGTGGGACAGGGCATCCCACAACCTTTTCATGAAGTGAAAGACAGAACAGGAAGAAGCTTGTGAGTGTGGTATGTAATTTTAATAAGTATGGGGCATTTTAAATAAATAAAGGTTTTTGACGAATGGTACGTGATAAATAAAAGGGTAATGTCTGAATATACGTATAATAAATTGCAGTGCCTCCAGCCACGTATGGCAGTTAATTAAAAAATGTGAACTTTGTTCAGACAATCAGTAATATACCACAAAGTAAATACATTTTATTAATATACAAGTACAGTATAATTATTATTAAACTTCATGCAAAACCTGAATTTCTGGTGATTAATATTTCATACACATTACCAAAGACATCAACGCAACAATAAAATGATTTTCCTTAACTGACAAATAACCTAGGGTAGCCCCAATCTGCCATTTTAAAAAGGGGGTGGTTAACCGCGCCTTAAATTCAAAAACACTATTTCTTTAATCCTACATCACGGGACACACAGCCTTAGTAATTACTATGTGGGTTATAATCCACCTTCAGGACCAAGGAATAGGACGTATTCCTTGGTCCCTTTTTGGCAAGGAAACAATTTTTTCTGGTAACTATACCTGCTACAAGAAGGGTCCTATTTCTTGTAAAGAGCCATATTTTTTTGTTCAGAAGAATAAGGTAGTATTGTGTCCTCATCCTAACTTTTACCAAAGGTAGTATCAGGTTTTTATCCAAACCAGGATATTGTTCTACCTTCATTTTTCCAGAACCCTGTTCTTTGGAAGAAAAATCACTACATTCTCTTGATGTGGTGAGAGCAGTCAATGTCTACTTAAAGGCGATTGCTCAGATTCAGAAAACTGGTGTTTTGTTTGTTTTGCCTAAAGGTCCTAAAAGAGGACAAGCATCATCAAAATCGACTATTTCTAAATGGATTTGACAAGTAATCATTCAAGCTTATGGTTTAAGGAGGTAGTTCTACCCTCTCAAATCAAAACGCACCCCTCTAGGGCTGTTAGTGCCTCGTGGGCAGTGCATCACCAAGCCTCCATGGCTCAATTCTGCAAGGCTGCAACTGGGTCTTCAATCCATACATTTAGCAGATTCTCTCTGGTGGATGTAAAGACATGTGGATGTCGCCTTTGGGCGCAGTGTACTGCAGGCAGCAGTATAAATCCTCTGATCTCATGATGCCCTACTTGGTTGTGTCGCCCTCCCCTCAGTTGGCATTGCTCTGGGACATCCCACATATTAATTACTATGGCTTTGTGTCCCGTGATGTACGATTAAAGAAAATAGGATCTTTATAACAGCTTACCTGTAAAATCCTTTTCTTTTGAAGTACATTACATGACACCGAGGTCCCGCCCCTCTCTCTAGTATGCATGTGTATTGCTTTGCTACAAAAATGAGATACTCCCAGTAGTGGGAGGGCTTATATAGGGAGGCAACTTCCTGTTTAGGGTGTGCCCGTGTCCAAGCACCTGAAGGTGGACTATAACCCACATAGTAATTACTATGGCGCTGTGTCCCGTGATGTACTTCAAAAGAATATATATATGTATGTGTGTGTATATATATATATATATATATATATTATACACACACACACATATACTCTTGGTTCTGTTTCAACTTATGGTTGGTGCCCTTCTGGTGTATAATTAACAAGGCATCTCTGCCATTGTCTGGGGAAAAGCTGAGTCAACACTGGGTTCTTACAGAAGAGACTATTTCACCCTTTGAAACAATAGGGCTATGTACCCTGGCTCTCCTTTGATCAAAGGCCTTGATATCTGGATCTCAAAATACCAGTTTGACCATTGTCAGTTGGTTTCATGTAAGATGGCACCATTGTTCAGGCTTTTTTGTTTCACAAGGCTTGTATATTGACCTTAACCCTCCACTGAAGAGGATAATCCAATCAACCTTTCTTCGGATGCTCCACTGGTATGACGACTCCTTAGCTGAGTGTTTCATGAACACTTAAAATGCCCCATACTTATTAAAATTACATACC